>NC_092087.1:82258401-82320901 GCF_045679555.1 Salvelinus alpinus | reverse complement strand
ATAGCAACTGTATTTTAGACACCTATACAATGATAGCATGTAGCATTAGCTACTATATATAGCATTAGCATGTAACGTTAGCTACTGTACATAGCATTAGCATGTAGCATCAGCTACTGCATATTCAATTAGCATGTAGCATAAGCTACTGTATATAGCATTACCATGTAGCAATAGCTACAGTATATGCGTTTAGCATTACCTTTAGCTGCAATACATAGTGTGAGCATCAAGCTACTATATATAACATTAGCATTAGCATAAGCTATAGTATATAGACCTATACAATGATAGTAAGTAGCATTATCAAGAAGCATGTTGCATTAGCTACAGTATATTATAGATACTGATACAATGATAGCAAGTTGCAATTAGCTACAGTATATGGCCTACTGTAGACACCTATTAATACAATGATAGCATCTATGTTCATTGGTGAATTGCATCTTTCAAATTTTTAACACTTGCTTTAGCTACATTAAGCAATACACTATGCATCCGGTTTGTACTGCATTGAATCACTTTAGGGGGATATCATGAAGCGTTCCAATTGGTTCCTGGGGGTGGAGGGGTTCCGGAATGGTCCACAGGCAGACCAAATGTGGGTGTGACAACAGTGAATGGAGGAAGAGAAGGTAACGAGTAACGGCGAGAATGAGAGCGGACGACTAGAGGAACAAAGAAAGAAAGAGAGAGAAGCCATTTTGGACCGGACAAAGAGAGAGAGAGACAGCAGGGACAGAAAGAGAGAGAGAGAGACAGTGAGACAGACAGAGACAGAACTTTACTTTACTTTGCGAAGCTCCTGTAGAAATCACCAAGGCAACGACAGCGAGAAAGGGTCAGTGACAGCAACAGAGAGAAAGAACAAAAGATGGAGGGATAGGGAGAAAGAGAGGAAGAAAGACAGAGACACACTTACAGAGATAGAAAACACAGCTAGAGACAGGAAAGGGGGAAGGGGTTTGGAGAAGGAGAAAACACCCATATGAGAGACGGACAGAGAAAATAGGAGAGGAAAGCAAGATGGAGTGCTTTTGGATAGATATAAACCCCAACCCCCTCCCCAACACTCTGACTCCTCCCACCAACTCTGGTTGCTATGACAACAACAACAACAACTGTGATGTCGAAGATGGAATGTTTACATACCTGTTCACAAAAAAATGACACTTTTTTATTTCCTTTGATTACCTTAATAATATTGGTAATAGTGCAGACCCATTTCTTTTGATTACGTGATACTATTAATAGTGGAGAGCTTTTCTTTTTTCTTATTACATATACATAGAAAGCCTTACTGGGACTATCTAAACATTGCTAAATTCTAACAATTGTAACTAGGTTCTGTTACAAAAGGTGGCGTAGTCTTAAACCTGCTACCTGCATTATTACCTATTTACCTGCTATATACATTACTTACTACATTATTAGTAGTACTACTATTAATACATACAGTGCTACTTACTACTATGAATATTACTAGCACTATATATACTATTATCATTACTTCTACTCACTTACTACCTACACTATTATATTATACCTAGGCTGCAGTCCAAACTCAAAGTAGACAGTCCTCGGCCGTAAACCCTCAGCCCTTGAATGACGTTTTACATCCAAGTGTACCTTTAATGTCCCTTGCCCAAGTGAGGGAGAGTGATGATCGGAGATGCAACGTCCTTGGTGGAAATCTTGAAGTTTAACTTAAAAACAACCAACCTAAAGCTATTAATGTACCTAGTAAACTAACTTATCTAGCTAGCACTCCTGTCAGGTAGCTAGCTACAGTTACCCATAGCTGGCTAGCTAGTTTTATAGTTTGATCATTTATTCCAATAAATTACAGAATTCCTCAAAATATATTTATGAAGCGATCTAGGTTTTTTTTAACCCCTTTTTCTCCCTAATTTCATGGTATCCTATTGGTAGTTACAGTCTTGTCCCATCGCTGAAACTCCCGTATGGACTCGGGAGAGGCAAAGGTCGAGAGCCGTGCGTCCTCCGAAACACAACCCAACCAAGCCGCACTGCTTCTTGACATAATGCCCGCTTAACCCGGAAGCCAGCCGCACTGATGTGTCAGAGGAAACACCGTACACCTGGCGACCGCGTCAGTGTACATTGCACCTGGCCTGCCAGAGAAGTCGCTAGTGCGCGATGGGACAAGAACATCCCTGCCGGCCAAACCCTCCCCTAACCCGGACGACGCTGGGCCAATTGTGCGCCGCCCCATGGGTTTCCCGGTCGCGGCTGGCTGCGACAGAGGCTGGACTCGAACCAGGATCTGTAGTGGCACTGCGCCACTCGGGAGGCGAGCTACCCACGTTTTATAGGCTCCTCACTACGAGACTAAGCCAATTTGCCAACGATAAAATCTGAATTTTGTCTGACGACCAGAGTTTGACATGTGACTACAGTTTGCATTGAATTGTGGGTCATATCAACCCCACAAGTGATCAAAGTTCTTCACTCCTTCCTTCGAGCTAAAGCGAGGGCTGAGGGGGCATCGTTTGGGAATTGGACCTCCACTTAAGATAGCAATCCAACTGAGTCCGGTTTCGACAGGGATTCTCCAGAGGGAAAGTGGCAGGCGCGAGGGCTGAGGGGGTGTGTTTGGACTGCAGCCCTACTCTCCTGTTGGATCCTCAACGCCATTCATTGACGGTTAGAGGAATCGGTTCGGCCCGCTACTTATCTATCTATCCCTGTATTAATTTAACAGCAATACTTATCGATCCTACTCAGCAATTTACTTAGTCAAATAACTAAATACAATATTCTACTAAGTTCTCTCTAAATAGGTGGAGTAGTCAGGTGGAAAGTCCCTGAAGCCTTTCTTCACAGTAACGGCTGTATTCATTTAATAGTATAACTGATCTTATCTCTTAATAACGATTAATTAGCTAGGTCCTAACTGAGACAATCATCTCATTAAATCTACTGTAACCTAATGGGCCCCGCAAGTCACGGACGTACTGTAATACTGTACAACACAGTGCAGTTTAGGCGTGGGATCTAACACATGTATTTTGGGGTAGTTTTCTGCTCATTGAGAGAGAACAGTAAATATTGTAGACACCATAGAACAGTGGATACTGTTCATCTACATACCGTAACCATAAAAACAGACACGCGCACGATACATCTCCACACACATGCACGCACACACAGACGTACGCACGCATACAAACACACACACACACACAGAGATTCAAATGCATAGTCAAAGTAGCTCGTAAACATGCAGTTCTCGATCATTGTGACAGTCCAGTGTCATTCAATGACGGTGCCAGAAGCGGATTTGTTGAGTCAAAAACCTTAACTCGACAGCCTTGTCTCCACCTATGTGAGACTCAACAAATCAAGGCTCCACAGAAACAAGTGGAGCCCTGACCCTGAGCATCAGGGTAGCCCTGAGCAAATGGAGGAAGTGGACAAGAGGAGGAGAGAAGGAGAAGAGGAAGGGAGCGGGCTGGGAAGGGTGGAGAGGAGGGTTGAAAGGTTGGGGGAGAGGAGAACAGGCCACTAAGGAGGTAAGGAAGGCAGAGAGTAGAAAAGGAGGAGTAAGGAGAAATATCACAGGAGCAAGGAAAGGTGGTGGGAGGAAAGAGAGAAGTAAGGAGGGAGAAAGGAGGGAGGGAAGAGAGAAGTAAGGAGGGAGAAAGGAGGGAGGGAAGAGAGAAGTAAGGAGGGAGAAAGGAGGGAGGGAAGCATCCTCTTGGAGGGGAGGGAGGGGGAAGTCATGCTGGAGAGGGTGCAGTAGGCCAGTGGAGTGATTTTAAACTCGCAGACAGAGTCAACAAACCTATCAGTCTCCATAGCAACAGCCACATTGAGGACCACCAAATATAGGCAGTTCAAACTACTGTCTATCCACCTTCCACAAACATACACATCATACATAACAGTATACAGTGGCTTGCGAAAGTATTCACCCCCTTTGGCATTTTTCCTATTTTGTTACAGCCTTACAACCTGGAATAAAAATTTATTTTAGGGGGGTTTGTATCATTTGATTTACACAACATGCCTACCACTTTGAAGATGCAACATTTTTATCGTGAAACAAACAAGAAATAAGACAGAAAAACAGAAAACTTGAGCGTGCATAACTATTCACCCCCCCAAAGTCAATACTTTGTAGAGCCACCTTTTGCAGCAATTACAGCTGCAAGTCTCTTGGGGTATGTCTGTATAAGCTTGGCACATCTAGCTTGGCACATCTAGCAAAACTGCTCCAGCTCCTTCAAGTTGGCTGGGTTCCTGCTGGTGTACAGCAATCTTAAAGTCATACCACAGATTCTCATTTGGAATGAGGTCTGGGCTTTGACTAGGCCATTCCAAGACATTTAAATGTTTCCCCTTAAACCACTCGTGTTGCTTTACCAGTATGCTTAGGGTCATTGTCCTGCTGGAAGGTCCCAGTCTCAAATCTCTGGAAGACTGAAACAGTTTTCCCTCAAGTATTTCTCTGTATTTAGTGCCATCCATCATTCCTTCAATTCTGACCAGTTTTCCAGGCCCTGACGATGAAAAACATCCCCACAGCATGATGCTACCACCACCATGCTTCACGATGGGGATGGTGTTCTCGGGATGATGAGAGGTGTTGGGTTTGTGCCAGACATAGCGTTTTCCTTGATGGCCAAAAAGCAACATTTTAGTCTCATCTGACCAGAGTACCTTCTTTCATATGTTTGGGGAGTCTCCCACATGCATTTTGGCAAACACCAAACGTGTTTGCTTATTTTTTTTCCCCAGCAATGTCTTTTTTCTGGCCACTCTTCCGTAAAGCCCAGCTCTGTGGAGTGTATGGCTTAAAGTGGTCCTATGGATAGATGCTCCAATCTCCGCTGTGGAGCTTTGCAGCTCCTTCAGGGTTATCTTTGATCTCTTTGTTGCCTCTCTGATTAATGCCCTCCTTGCCTGGTCCGTGAGTTTTGGTGGGCAGGCCCTCTCTTGGCAGGTTTGTTGTGCCATATTCTTTACATTTTTTAATAATGGATTTAATGGTGCGCTGTGGGATGTTAAAAGTTTCTGATGTTTTCTTATAACCCAACCCTGATCTGTACTTCTCCACAACTTTGTCCCTGACCTGTTTGGAGAGCTCCTTGGTCTTTATGGTGCCACTTGCTTGGTGGTACCCCTTGCTTAGTGGTGTTGCACTCTGGGGCCTTTCAGAACAGGTGTATATATTCATGTGACACTTAGATTAGATTCCAAGATGGCTTAGCAGTTCAGACGTCATTTCTGTTTCGTATTGTCGTGTCCTGTATATATATATATTTACACCTTTCTTCGCATATCTTTTATATATTTTATTATCCAAGAACTCAACTACAAAAGCTTTCCTGCAAAAGCTTTCCTGCAACCCGCTTCACCAATTACAAAAAAGTATTATTTACCTCAAATCTGAAAATCCACCGTGGAAGCTAGCCAGGGGCTAATTCAGAAGCTAGCCAGAAAGCTAACCAGAAGCTATCCGATAGCTAGCCAGAAGCTAATCTGTAGCTGCCCAGAAATTAGCCGGTCTGCTGGCTAGCGTTGGTGTCTCAGCTGCCCACGTTTTGTGGTCATCAGCTATTCCTTTAGCTCGATAATCTACCGGCACTTTTGTGCAACGCGACTCGGACCGGAGCATTCCGGGACTTTTTTTTCTCTCAGTTTCCCCGGATTTCAGCCGCAGGCTCTGGACATTTGCAGCTAGCTAGCTGCAAACCGTGTGACTATTGGCTTACGTCGATCCCGGAGCAAACTCAAATCATTCCGGAGCTAGCCAGCTGAGGAGTTCCATCAGCCATTCCTGGGCTACAGTCACCTATCCGGACCCGTTTTTTTTTGTTTTGTTGTTGCTGCAGATACGGAGCCCCGCCGGGCCTTCACGACTGACTGCCGACGTTATCTGCCCGAGGGAGTTATCCAACTGGCACCTCCGTCCCGACGTTACCTGAACGCTCATCTGGGGCCCGCTAACCGTTAGCTGTCTTACCGGCTGCTATCTGAATAAGTATATCGGACAATTATTATTATTATTTATTTATTTTTATTTTTTTCTTGGGTCACTATATCTATTTTGCCAATTTGGATTGATCCCCTCTACCACACGGAACCCCACTAACCTACCGACGGAAACGCACGAGGTATCTACAAATAGACTTCCATACTATGCTATCTCGCTACCGATAGCCATCTACCCGGCCAGCTGTCTGGATCGCCGTGACCCCAACCAACCTCTACTCACTGGACCCTTATTGATCACTCGATTAAGCATGCCTCTCCTTAATGTAAATATGCCTTGTCCATTGCTGTTCTGGTTAGTGTTTATTGACTTATTTCACTGTAGAGCCTCTAGCCCTGCTCACTATACCATATCCAACCTCACAGTTCCACCACCCACATATGCGATGACATCACCTGGTTTCAATTATGTTTCTAGAGACAATATCTCTCTCATCATCACTCAATACCTAGGTTTACCTCCACTGTATTCACATCCTACCATACCTTTGTCTGTACATTATTCCTTTAACCTATTTTATCGCCCCCAGAAACTTCCTTTTACTCTCTGCTCTAGAAGTTCTAGACGACCAATTCTCATAGCTTTTAGCCGTACCCTTATCCTACTCCTCCTCTGTTCCTCTGGTGATGTAGAGGTGAATCCAGGCCCTGCAGTACCTAGCTCCACTCCTATTCCCCAGGCGCTCTCTTTTGATGACTTCTGTAACCGTAATAGCCTTGGCTTCATGCATGTTAACATTAGAAGCCTCCTCCCTAAGTTTGTTTTGTTCACTGCTTTAGCACACTCTGCCAACCCGGATGTTTTAGCCGTGTCTGAATCCTGGCTTAGAAAGACCACCAAAAATTCTGACATTTTCATCCCCAACTACAAGATTTTCAGACAAGATAGAACGGCCAAAGGGGGCGGTGTTGCAATCTATTGCAAAGATTGCCTGCAGAGTTCTGTTTTACTATCCAGGTCTGTTCCCAAACAATTTGAACTTCTACTTTTAAAAATCCACCTCTCTAAAAACAAGTCTCTCACCGTTGCCGCCTGCTATAGACCACCCTCTGCCCCCAGCTGTGCTCTGGACACTATATGTGAACTGATTGCCCCCCATCTATCTTCAGAGCTCGTGCTGCTAGGCGACCTAAATTTTAACATGCTTAACACCCCAGCCACCCTACAATCTAAGCTTGATGCCCTCAATCTCACACAAATTATCAATGAACCTACCAGGTACCACCCCAATTCCGTAAACACGGGTACCCTCATAGATATCATCCTAACTAACTTGCCCTCCAAATACACCTCTGCTGTTTTCAACCAAGATCTCAGCGATCACTGCCTCATTGCCTGCATCCGTAATGGGTCAGCGGTCAAACGACCTCCACTCATCACTGTCAAACGCTCCCTGAAACACTTCAGCGAGCAGGCCTTTCTAATCGACCTGGCCGAGGTATCCTGGAAGGATATTGATCTCATCCCGTCAGTAGAGGATGCCTGGACATTTTTTAAAAATGCCTTCCTCACCATCTTGAATAAGCATGCCCCATTCAAGAAATTTAGAACCAGGAACAGATATAGCCCTTGGTTCTCTCCTGACCTGACTGCCCTTAACCAACAGAAAAACATCCTATGGCGTTCTGCATTAGCATCGAACAGCCCCCGTGATATGCAACTTTTCAGGGAAGCTAGAAACCAGTATACACAGGCAGTTAGAAAAGCCAAGGCTAGCTTTTTCAAGCAGAAATTTGCTTCCTGCAACACAAATTCAAAAAAGTTCTGGGACACTGTAAAGTCCATGGAGAATAAGAACACCTCCTCCCAGCTTCCAACTGCTCTGAAGATAGGAAACACTGTCACCACCGACAAATCCACTATAATTGAGAATTTCAATAAGCATTTTTCTACGGCTGGCCATGCTTTCCACCTGGCTACCCCTACCCCGGACAACAGCACTGCCCTCCCCTCTGCTACTCGCCCAAGCCTTCCCCATTTCTCTTTCTCCCAAATACAGTCAGCTGATGTTCTAAAAGAGCTGCAAAATCTGGACCCTTACAAATCAGCCGGGCTAGATAATCTGGACCCTTTCTTTCTAAAACTATCTGCTGAAATTGTTGCCACCCCTATTACTAGCCTTTTCAACCTCTCTTTCGTGTCGTCTGAGATTCCCAAAGATTGGAAAGCAGCTGCGGTTATCCCCCTCTTCAAAGGGGGGGACACTCTTGACCCTAACAGCTACAGACCTATATCTATCCTACCCTGCCTTTCTAAGGTCTTCGAAAGCCAAGTCAACAAACAGATTACCGACCATTTCGAATCCCACCATACCTTCTCCGCTATGCAATCTGGTTTCAGAGCTGGTCATGGGTGCACCTCAGCCACGCTCAAGGTCATAAACGATATCTTAACCGCCATCGATAGGAAACAATACTGTGCAGCCGTATTCATTGACCTGGCCAAGGCTTTTGACTCTGTCAATCACCACATCCTCATCGGCAGACTCGACAGCCTTGGTTTCTCTAATGATTGCCTCGCCTGGTTCACCAACTACTTCTCTGATCGAGTTCAGTGTGTCAAATCGGAGGGTCTGTTGTCCGGGCCTCTGGCAGTCTCCATGGGGGTGCCACAGGGTTCAATTCTTGGACCGACTCTCTTCTCTGTATACATCAATGATGTCGCTCTTGCTGCTGGTGATTCTCTGATCCACCTCTACGCAGACGACACTATTCTGTATACTTCTGGCCCTTCTTTTGACACCGTGTTAACAACCCTCCAGGCGAGCTTCAATGCCATACAACTCTCCTTCCGTGGCCTCCAATTGCTCTTAAATACAAGTAAAACTAAATGCATGCTCTTCAACCGATCGCTGCCTGCACCTGCCCGCCTGTCCAACATCACTACTCTGGACGGCTCTGACTTAGAATATGTGGACAACTACAAATACCTAGGTGTCTGGTTAGACTGTAAACTCTCCTTCCAGACTCACATCAAACATCTCCAATCCAAAGTTAAATCTAGAATTGGCTTCCTATTCCGCAACAAAGCATCCTTCACTCATGCTGCCAAACATACCCTTGTAAAACTGACCATCCTACCAATCCTCGACTTCGGTGATGTCATTTACAAAATAGCCTCCAAAACCCTACTCAATAAATTGGATGCAGTCTATCACAGTGCCATCCGTTTTGTCACCAAAGCCCCATATACTACCCACCACTGCGACCTGTACACTCTCGTTGGCTGGCCCTCGCTTCATACTCATCGCCAAACCCACTGGTTCCAGGTCATCTACAAGACCCTGCTAGGTAAAGTCCCCCCTTATCTTAGCTCGCTGGTCACCATAGCAACACCTACCTGTAGCACGCGCTCCAGCAGGTTTATCTCTCTGGTCACCCCCAAAACCAATTCTTCCTTTGGCCGCCTCTCCTTCCAGTTCTCTGCTGCCAATGACTGGAACGAACTACAAAAATCTCTGAAACTGGAAACACTTATCTCCCTCACTAGCTTTAAGCACCAGCTGTCAGAGCAGCTCATAGATTACTGCACCTGTACATAGCCCATCTATAATTTAGCCCAAACAACTACCTCTTTACCTACTGTATTTATTTATTTATTTTGCTCCTTTGCACCCCATTATTTCTGTCTCTACTTTGCGCTTTCTTCCACTGCAAACCAACCATTCCAGTGTTTTTAGTTTTTATTTTACTTGCTGTGTTGTATTTACTTCGCCACCATGGCCTTTTTATATTTTTATTTATTTATACATATATTTGTTTGCCTTCACCTCCCTTATCTCACCTCACTTGCTCACATTGTATATAGACTTATTTATTTTTTTCACTGTATCATTGACTATATGTTTGTTTTACTCCATGTGTAACTATGTGTTGTTGTATGTGTCGAACTGCTTTGCTTTATCTTGGCCAGGTCGCAATTGTAAATGAGAACGTGTTCTCAATTTGCCTACCTGGTTAAATAAAGGTTAAATAAAAAATAAAATAAATAAATAAAAGATTGCACACAGGTGAACTTTATTGAACTAATTATGTGACTTCTGAAGGTAATTGGTTGCACCAGCTCTTATTTAGGGGCTTCATAGCAAAGAGGGTGAATACATATGCACGCACCACTTTTCCCATTTTGTTTTTGTAGAATTTTTTGAAACAAGTAATTTTTTGAATTTCACTTGATCAATTTGGACTATTTTGTGTATGTCCATTACATGAAATCTAAATAAAAATCCATTTAAATTACAGGTTGTAATGCAACAAAATAGGAAAAACACCAAGGGGGATGAATACTTTTGCAAGGCACTGTATATGTACTGATCAATGCTGTGCATATATACACCCTTGTATGTACACCTTCCTCAGTCCTTGTGGTCTTCTAGCTCTGTACTTGTCACACTCTTTCAATGCACATGTACAATTACTGCATGCTACATCATCAATCAAGTTACCATAGCGACCTTGTTATTGTCACATTCATGCTACATGAACAATCTAGTAACCATAGCAACCGGCAGCTGTCCAGAAACACAAAAGGTCACCTTGGTAGCACCATAGAGATCCAATTAAATTACTAGAGGGGCCATGTCATACATCCTCAAAGTTCCAGAATGGGGTGAAAATGGAAGCGATATTGGACAGGGAGAACTTCAAACCAGTCTAATTGGAATGACTGCCAGTCGACTCCTGATTTGACTTATGCAGGAAAATAAAAGTAAGGCATGTGATATATCAGAAATTCTGTAATATAATTATTGTCAACCTAAAAGCTTGTCATATAATTACAAAGATAGTTTATAAGGGTTTATACCAATTGTCTGTATTAATAGCCAGTGTTGTAAAGTACTTAAGTAAAAATAGTAGTTTTTGGGGGTATTTCTACTTTAATTTTTATATTTTTTCAACAACTTCACTACATTCCTAAATAAAACAATGTACTTTTCAAGCCCTACATTTTCCCTGACATGCAAAATTACTCGTTTCATTTTGAATGCTTCGCAAGACAGGAAAATGGTCCAATTTACGCACTTATCAAGAAAACATCCCTGGTTCTCCCTACTGCCTCTGATCTGGCAGACTCACTAAACACAAATGCTTTGTTTGTAAATGATGTCTATCAGTAATTTAAAAAATGTAGAACATTGTGCAGTCTGGTTTGCAACCTCTTAAAAATATGTATATGTTTACATGACTTATTTTATTGATTTTCCACCATTTCATGTCAGAAGACAGCAATCTAGCGATCCAGACCTTCCTAGGACCATCGGGGTGGCAGGTAGCCTAGTGGTTAGAGCGTTGGACTAGCAACCGAAAGAATGCAAGATCGAATCCTCAAGCTGACAAGGTAAAAATCTGTCATTCTGATCAAGGCAGTTAACCCACTGTTCCTAGGCCATCATTGAAAATAAGAATTTGCTCTTAACTGACTTGCCAAGTTAAATAAAGGTAAATAAAAGGTCCTGTCAAATAACCTTGTATTTGCCTCCCTCTGGTGGTCAGCAGCAGCATTACATCCATTTATATCACTGCGACGTTACCTTCCTAGCGCTACGATAAATAATGGGACCTACACACTGCCTTAAACCTAAAGTAAGTAAAAAAAAGTTAGATTTGTGGAAGTTAAACAAAATTGTCCCCTTTACATAGCCCTTCTCCCCTTGTCTATAGGAGGAATGCACACTGTTTCAATGGCCCAAATGTTTAGACAATCACACATTTTATAGATTTTGACTATCACTAATGTCATGATATGTTTGGTAAAGTAATAAAGAATAAAGAGGTGAAATATTTTGGGTGGATGTTCCTAAAACAGATTATAACTATATGTGGACATATTATAAAGTATGAAAATGCTTATTCATTCACAATGTAATTTAATTTATCATCATCTTGGTATATGTTATATTAAACGTTTATTGTGTAGTAGATCATATGGGTCAAAAAGTGTTTTTTTCTCAGACATAAATAAACAATTCCAGGTGAAAGCTACTACACACTACTACATGAATAAAATATTGCTCTCTTGCTAGATTGATAACTAAAGCCAGAGCTAAACAGTGCAAACGGCTGTCAGCTCACCTGGTTTTGATATCAGCAATTTGAAATGATTTATACATTTACTTTTGATACTTAAGTATATTTATACAGGGTGACTTTCACTTTTACTTGAGTCATTTTCTATTAAGGTATCTTTACTTTTACTCAAGTATGACAATTGGTCACTTTTTCCACTTCACTCACAGCCTCTAAAATATATGTAAACAGACCTTTAATCTCTCAACTAGTTTTCTTGGAATGCTGTGAGTGCGATTATATGATACAATCAGTACTTGTTGCATTTACACCTTGTCTCAGTCCTATCATCAACTGATTTCAGCCAGTGTATGGCTGTGGGTTGACTGCATTGTCTGAATGGAATGTTGGCATATTGGCAGTTCATTTGATTAATGGAATCATTCTGCTAAAACTGGCTGGCTAGCTAACAAACACAGTGCAGATGTAGTCTTCAAATTCATTATTTTACACAATATCTGATCACAACACTGTCAAACCACGGTTGACCAACGCCCTGACCAAAATGGCTGACATTTATCCCATCATAAGAAGGATCATGACCATTCTAGTGTTCTAATTCCTAATTCTATGTGTAGCACCTTGATCAAAACATTGGTCACATTCTGCGTCATAGAATGTTAGTGACATCTCAATCAGACACACGTTCAGCTTCTTCCTCTTGTTACATCATCAACACCGTCAGCACCTCATCGTAACACATCCCAGCCAGGTTTGTGTGATGTCGTCGTGTAATCCATGTGAGTCCCAGCGCAGGCATGCCATTGGAGCTGAGGAGGATGTACACACACACGCTCTTTCATTCTGTCCTTCTCTCTCTCCTTCCTCCATCTTCCGCCTCTCGTCTCCATTCTCTCGCTCATTCATACTCAGGCACATATATCCATATATAACTGTCGATATGCGGACAATATCTCAAGATAAAAAATCATTCCACCCTCAGTGACCTGCCCCAAACATTCACCCCTCTCCTCCCTCCTTCCCTTTCTCGGCTCCCCCAGGCTCCCCCACGCTCCCCCAGGCTCCCCCAGGCTCCCCCAGGCCGTGCAGAGGATAATAAATAGTCAAATACCTGCTCTTCTGGTGGATGAGTGGAGTGATTACCGGTAACCATTAACGGGTGTGTAAAGGTGTGTGTGTGTGTGTGAGGTGTGTGATGTAACGGGAGGACAGGGCAAGGTGTGTGCCTCGCAGCTCTGAACCAGAACGACCTGGGCACTAGAGGGTTACCGGGTGCCTGGGGAACCCTCAGCCTCACACAGCGTAAGGGGGACGGGGCGCTCTCAGGGGGGAGGTTTGTGGGAGGGGGTGGGAGGGAGGGGATGATTGGGTGCAGTTGAAGGCTGGGAGATGTGGAGAAAGTTGGGGGAGGGATTAGGTGGTCAGGTGATTGTGTAGGGGTGCATTTAGTGTGGTTTGAGGGAGTTGGGAGGTTTTTGGGGGAAGGGAGGTTGGAGGGGGATGCAACAGTGAGCTAGGTTGGGGAAGGGAGGTGGGAGGCAGGGGTTAGATGCAAGTAGTTGGGTGGGAGGGCAACTGAGGGCTAGGTTTGGGAAGGTGGTGGGGGGGAGGGGGTGTTGGGTAAAGGTTGCAGGTAGGATGTTGGAGTGAGTCGTGTAAGGTAAACTGGAGGAATCGTTAGTAAGATGGCCGGCTGACTTGTGGCTGGTTGGGAGGAGTGTAAAGATTGAAATGTGCAGATGTGATGAAATACTGAATGAAAGACATGGAAAAGGCAGATGTAGACTAGAGAGTTGAGTCTCATAGTGAGAGAGTGGATGAGACACAAAGACACAGAGATGGAGAGGCCGCTTAGGACGGAGAGAGAGATGGGTAGAGAGAGAGAGAGAGAGAGAGAGAGAGAGAGAGAGAGAGAGAGAGAGAGAGAGAGAGAGAGAGAGAGAGAGAGAGAGAGAGGTGTTGGGTAGAGAGAGAGAGAGAGAGAGAGAGAGAGAGAGAGAGAGAGAGAGAGAGAGAGAGAGAGAGAGAGAGAGAGAGAGAGAGAGAGAGAGAGAGAGAGAGAGAGAGAGAGGTCAGGCCCGTGCTGTGTGACTAGTCAGAGAAATAATCAACAAATAATCAACAAAAAGAATGACAAGAAAGAGAGACACACAGACAGTGTTAGGCCAGGAAACAGGGCAACAGGCACAGAGGAAACGAGAGATGGAGGGATGAGAACGAGAGAGAACATGGAAATACAGGAAAGAGAGACACGTATATAGCGTTGAGCCAGTAAGGGCCAGACAATGCATCAGGCAAAGGAGTGAAAGACAACTGAAAGACAGGGTGATGAAAAGAGGAGTCAAGAGGAGGGAGACAGTGCTGAGGGGGGAGGGGGGAGGTTTCGAGGGGACACTTACGTGAAGGCGAAGGCCACCAGAGCACCACTAACCACTATAAAGTCCAGGATGTTCCACAGGTCCCTGAAGTATGAACCCTGATGTAAGAACAGGCCTAGCACCACCATCTGGGGACAGAGGAGAGGTGTTAGTGTACACACACACACACACACACACACACACACACAAAATAGGGAACTCATGAACGCAAGCACACTCACACAGGCACACACATATCAGGCATAAGGCACAAGATATCCCTATAGTGGTGTGGGGGCTGTGCTTTGGCAAAGTGGGTGGGGTTATATCCTTCCTGTTTGGCCCTGTCCGGGGGTATCATCGGATGGGGCCACAGTGTCTCCTGACCCCTCCTGTCTCAGCCTCCAGTATTTATGCTGCAGTAGTTTATGTGTTGGGGGGCTAGGGTCGGGTTGTTATATCTGGAGTACTTCTCCTGTCTTATCCGGTGTCCTGTGTGAATTTAAGTATGCTCTCTCTAATTCTCTCTTTCTCTCTTTCTTTCTCTCTCTCGGAGGACCTGAGCCCTAGGACCATGCCTCAGGACGACCTGGCATGATGACTCCTTGCTGTCCCCAGTCCACCTGGCCGTGCTGCTGCAGTTTCAACTGTTCTGCCTGCGGCTATGGAACCCTGACCTGTTCACCGGACGTGCTACCTGTCCCAGACCTGCTGTTTTCAACTCTCTAGAGACCGCAGGAGCGGTAGAGATACTCTTAATGATCGGCTATGAAAAGCCAACTGACATTTACTCCTGAGGTGCTGACCTGTTGCACCCTCGACAACTACTGTGATTATTATTATTTGACCCTGCTGGTCATTTATGAACATTTGAACATCTTGGCCATGTTCTGTTATAATCTCCACCCGGCACAGCCAGAAGAGGACTGGCCACCCCTCATAGTCTGGTTCCTCTCTAGGTTTCTTCCTAGGTTTTGGCCTTTCTAGGGAGTTTTTCCTAGCCACCGTGCTTCTACACCTGCATTGCTTGCTGTTTGGGGTTTTAGGCTGGGTTTCTGTACAGCACTTTGAGATATCAGCTGATGTACGAAGGGCATAATCTCCCGGGTGGCGCAGTGGTCTAGGGCACTGCATCGCAGTGCTAGCTGCGCCACCAGAGTCTCTGGGTTCGCGCCCAGGCTCTGTCGCAGCCGGCCGCAACCAGGAGATCCGTGGGGCGACGCACAATTGGCATAGCGTCGTCCGGGTTAGGGAGGGTTTGGCCGGTAGGGAGGGTTTGGCCGGTAGGGATGGTTTGGCCGGTAGGGATATCCTTGTCTCAGTATGTAAAAATGAAATAAAATGTATGCACTCTACTGTAAGTCGCTCTGGATAAGAGCGTCTGCTAAATGACTAAAAATGTAAAATGTAAAAAAATGTCTATATAAATACATTTGATTTGATATACAGACTCTAAAACAGACATTAACACACTGTATACTACCTTGATCAACATCTCAAACGTGAAGACGCCCGTGAAGACATAGTCAAAGTATTTCAGCACCTGAGAACGACAGAGTAGAGGTACCAAGATAGATCACATACCTGTACACTATACATACACATTATAGAACTAGATAGATCACATACCTGTACACTATACATACACATTCTATAAATAGATAGATCACATACCTGTACACTATACATACACATGATATAAATAGATAGATCACATACCTGTACACTATACATACACATTATAGAAATAGATAGATCACATACCTGTACACTATACATACACATTCTATAAATAGATAGATCACATACCTGTACACTATACATACACATGATATAAATAGATAGATCACATACCTGTACACTATACATACACATTATATAAATAGATAGATCACATACCTGTACACTATACATACACATTATATAAATAGATAGATCACATACCTGTACACTATACATACACATTATATAAATAGATAGATCACATACCTGTACACTATACATACACATTATATAAATAGATAGATCACATACAGTGGGGAGAACAAGTATTTGATACACTGCCGATTTTGCAGGTTTTACTACTTACAACGCATGTAGAGGTCTGTCATTTTTATCATAGGTACACTTCAACTGTGAGAGACGGAATCTAAAACAAAAATCCAGAAAATCACATTGTATGATTTTTAAGTAATTCATTTGCATTTTATTGCATGACATAAGTATTTGATACATCAGAAAAGCAGAACTTAATATTTGGTACAGAAACCTTTGTTTGCAATTACAGAGATCATACGTTTCCTGTAGTTCTTGACCAGGTTTGCACACACTGCAGCAGGGATTTTGGCCCACTCCTCCCTCCAGACCTTCTCCAGATCCTTCAGGTTTCGGGGCTGTCGCTGGGCAATACGGACTTTCAGCTCCCTCCAAAGATTTTCTATTGGGTTCAGGTCTGGAGACTGGCTAGGCCACTCCAGGACCTTGAGATGCTTCTTACGGAGCCACTCCATAGTTGCCCTGGCTGTGTGTTTCGGGTCGTTGTCATGCTGGAAGATTCAGCCACGACCCATCTTCAATGCTCTTACTGAGGGAAGGAGGTTGTTGGCCAAGATCTCGCGATACATGGCCCCATCCATCCTCCCCTCAATACGGTGCAGTCGTCCTGTCCCCTTTGCAGAAAAGCATCCCCAAAGAATGATGTTTCCACCTCCATGCTTCACGGTTGGGATGGTATTCTTGGGGTTGTACTCATCCTTATTCTTCCTCCAAACACGGCGAGTGGAGTTTAGACCAAAAAGCTCTATTTTTGTCTCATCAGACCACATGACCTTCTCCCATTCCTCCTCTGGATCATCCAGATGGTCATTGGCAAACTTCAGACGGGCCTGGACATGCGCTGGCTTGAGCAGGGGGACCTTGCGTGCGCTGCAGGATTTTAATCCATGATGGCGTAGTGTGTTACTAATGGTTTTCTTTGAGACCGTGGTCCCAGCTCTCTTCAGGTCATTGACCAGGTCCTGCCGTGTAGTTCTGGGCTGATCCCTCACCTTCCTCATGATCATTGATGCCCCACGAGGTGAGATCTTGCATGGAGCCCCAGACCGAGGGTGATTGACCGGCATCTTGAACTTCTTCCATTTTCTAATAATTGCGCCAACAGTTGTTGCCTTCTCACCAAGCTGCTTGCCTATTGTCCTGTAGCCCATCCCAGCCTTGTGCAGGTCTACAATTTTATCCCTGATGTCCTTACACAGCTCTCTGGTCTTGGCCATTGTGGAGAGGTTGGAGTCTGTTTGATTGAGTGTGTGGACAGGTGTCTTTTATACAGGTAACGAGTTCAAACAGGTGCAGTTAATACAGGTAATGAGTGGAGAACAGGAGGGCTTCTTAAAGAAAAACTAACAGGTCTGTGAGAGCCGGAATTCTTACTGGTTGGTAGGTGATCAAATACTTATGTCATGCAATAAAATGCAAATTAATTACTTAAAAATCATACAATGTGATTTTCTGGATTTTTGTTTTAGATTCCGTCTCTCACAGTTGAAGTGTACCTATGATAAGAATTACAGACCTCTACATGCTTTGTAAGTAGGAAAACCTGCAAAATCGGCAGTGTATCAAATACTTGTTCTCCCCACTGTACCTGTACACTATACATACACATTATATAAATAGATAGATCACATACCTGTACACTATACATACACATTATATAAATAGATAAAGGAAGAAAGACAGAGGCAGACAAACGGACAGAGAAAGACAGCCACAGGAATACAGACGGAGATATAGAGACACTCACACAGACAAAAAAAAGAGAGAAGACAGAGAGAGACAGACAGACAGACGGAGAGAGACAGACAGACAGAGAGAGACAAAGACAGACAGAGAGAGACAGAGAGAGACAGAGAGACAGAGACAGAGAGACAGAGAGAGACAGACAGACAGAGACAGAGAGACAGAGAGAGACAGACAGAGAGAGACAGAGAGAGACAGAGAGAGACAGAGAGAGACAGTGAGAAAGATATATAGAAAGACAGAGGCAGACAAACGGACAGAGAAAGACAGCCACAGGAACACAGACAGAGAACAAAAGAGAGAAGACAGAGAGAGACAGACAGATGGAGAGAGACAGAGAGAGACAGAGAAATAGAGAGAGACAGAGAAACAGAGAGAGACAGAGAGACAGAGAAACAGAGAGACAGAGATACAAAGAGAGACAGACAGACGGAGAGAGACAGACAGACAGAGATACAAAGAGAGACAGACAGACGGAGAGAGACAGACAGACAGAGATACAAAGAGAGACAGACAGACGGAGAGAGACAGACAGACAGAGATACAAAGAGAGACAGACAGACGGAGAGAGACAGACAGACAGAGATACAAAGAGAGACAGACAGACGGAGAGAGACAGACAGACAGAGATACAAAGAGAGACAGACGGAGAGAGACAGACATACAGAGATACAAAGAGAGACAGACAGACGGAGAGAGACAGACAGACGGAGAGAGACAGAGAGAGACAGACAGACAGACAAGCGCAGAGGTGTTGTCTCATGTTGTTGAGAGGCGATTCAGAGAAATACACACCACGAGTGGAAAGACCACCAGAGACAGCCGGATAGAAAGAAGAGAAGAGTAACAGGCATACAGACAGATGTGTGTTGTCTCACTTGGTTGCTTGGTGACTCAGGACAGACAGGGTCTTCTGCAGCCAGGGCGATGCTGCTCATGGCGATCACAGACAGGATACTGAACTCAAAGTACTTCCTGGTCAGGATGTAGTGGCAGCACCTACGGAACCTGCAACACACACACGCACAATACAACGCACCCACAAAGTGATGCATACTGTTTCAATAGTTTGTGTAGCTAGCTTGTTACTCTGTCTTATTTTTCTAGGAATCATGGGAACTACGCATCCGGGAACCTGGTCTGTGTGGTTGAGATTGGACTGGTACTCCCATCTTCAGTTTCCTGAACGGAACATCACTTCTCTCTCTATCACACATACACCACATGACCAAAAGTATGTGGACACCTGCTCTTCTAACATCTCATTCCAAAATCATGGGCATTAATATGGAGTTGGTCCCCCCTTTGCTGCTATAACAGACTCCACTCTTCTGGGAAGGCTTTCCACTAGATGTTGGAACATTGCTGCGGGGACTTGCTTCCATTCAGCCACAACAGCATTAGTGAGGTCGGGGACTGATGTTGGGCGATTAGGCCTGGCCCGCAGTCTGAGTTCCAATTCATCCCGAAGGTGTTCGATGGGGTTGAGGTCAGGTCAGGTCAGGTCATTGTGCATGGCGATCTTAGGTTTGTGTCGGCTGCCTGGCCATGGAAACTCCCGACTAACAGTTCTTGTGCTGACGTAGCTTCCGGATGCAGTTTGGAACTTGGTAGTGAGTGTTGCAACCGCGGACAGACAATTTTTACGCACTACGTGCTTAAGTACTCGGCGGTCGATTTATACACCTGTATAAATGGCTGAATCCACTAATTTGAAGGGGTGTCCACATACTTTTGTATATATAGTGTACAACACCCACATACACACACACACACGCACACACACACACACACACTCACGGGTTGGTGGTGGACAGTATGAAACAGGAGCTGAACGGGGGCATTGGTTTGGGACCATCTTCATCGCCCCCTTCATCCTCCTCTTCCTCCTTCTTCTCCTCATCCTTCTTTTTCTGGTCTGTGTTAGCGTTCTTGTTCACTGAGATGAAGAGAGAGAGAGAGAGAGAGAGAGAGAGAGAGAGAGAGAGAGAGAGAGAGAGAGAGAGAGAGAGAGAGAGAGAGAGAGAGAGAGAGAGACAGAGAGAGAGAGAGAGAGAGAGAGAGAGAGAGAGAGAGAGAGAGAGAGAGAGAGAGAGAGAGAGAGAGAGAGAGAGAGAGAGAGAGAGAGAGAGACAGAGAGAGAGACAGAGAGAGACAGAGAGAGAGAGAAAGTCAAGAGAGAGTGTCAAAGTATTAGAATGATCCAAAATACTACATTCACCACCCATACATAAACTCTCTCACACACACACACACACACACACACACACACACACACACACACACACACACACACACACACACACACACACACACACACACACACACACACACACACACACACACACACACACACACACACACACACACACACACACACACCTTGCAGGATGGCATTGGTGGAGGGATATGGATAGACAGGAGGCATCATATCCACGACCATATGAGCCGGCTTGGCCATACTGGTCAGAATTAGACTGTCCATACTATGGTGCTGTGTGTCTGCTGTCACACTGCGGTTCAGGAGGTTATTCACAAGGTCAGGGTGGCCCGGGGGCAGCGGGTGGAGGGTGTGGTCGTGTAGTTTGCTGTTGTTGAGGAGGTTGTCTAGGTCTTCCCTGTACTGACTGTCCTGTCTGAGGATGGGCCGAGCGGTGGAGAGGTTGGGACCACTGCAGTGGTGGTCTCTGAAGGAGGGATGGGAGGTGGGAGGGAGAGGGAAAGAGAGGAAGAGTGAGAGGGGGTAGAGGTTGGGGGAGGCAGGCGCAAGGACAGTGACATCTTGAAAAACCACAGTTACTATGCTGCTCATGTAATGACATACAGGACAGGATACTGGCTTAGACAAATCAATAGCAATCTACACAACCGTTCAAAAGTATAACGTCAAATTGATCAGAAATACAGTGTAGACATTGTTAATGTTGTAAATGACTATTGTAGCTGGAAACGGCAAATATTTTATGGAATATCTACATAGACCTACAGAGGTCCATTATCAGCAACCATCACTCCTGTGTTCCAATGTCACGTTGTGTTAGCTAATCCAAGTTTATCATTTTAAAAGGCTAATTGATCATTAGAAAACCCTTTTGCAATTATGTTAACACAGCTGAAAACTGTGGTTCTGATTATAGAAGCAATACAACTGGCCTACTTTAGACTAGTTGAGTATCTGGAGCATCAGCATTTGTGGGTTCGATTACAGGCTCAAAATGGCCCGAAACAAAGATACTTTCTTCTGAAACTTGTCAGACTATTCTTGTTCTGAGAAATGAAGGCTATTCCATGTGAGAAATTGCCAAGAAACTGTAGATCTTGTACAACGCTCTGTGTACTACTCCCTTCACAGAACAGCACAAACTGGCTCTAACCAGAATAGAAAGAGGAATGGGAGGCCCCGGTGCACAACTGAGCAAGAGGACAAGTAAATTAGAGTGTCTAGTTTGAGAAACTGATGCCTCACAAGTCCTCAACTGGCAGCTTCATTAAAAAGTACCCGCAAAACACCAGTCTCAATGTCAACAGCGAGGAGATGACTCCGGGATGCTGGCCTTCTAGGCAGAGTTGCAAAGAAAAAGCCATATCTCAGATGGGCAAAAGAACACAGACACTGGACAGGGGAAGATTGGAAAAAAGTGTTAAGGACAGATGAATCTAAGTTTGAGGTGTTCGGATCACAAAGAAGAACATTCGTGAGATGCAGAGAAAATGCTGGAGGAGTGCTTGACGCCATCTGTCAAGCATGGTGGAGGCAATGTGATGGTCTGGGGGTGCTTTGGTAGTGGTAAAGTGGGAGATTTGTACATGGTCATGTCATACCCTGTGGACGGTGCTTAATTGGAGCCAATTTCCTCCTACAACAGGACAATGACCCAAAGCACAGCTCCAAACTATGCAAGAACTATTTAGGGAAGAAGCAGTCAGCTGGTATTCTGTCTATAATGGAGTGGCCTGCACAGTCACCGGATCTCAACCCTATTGAGCTGTTGTGGGAGCAGCTTGACCGTATGGTACGTAAGAAGTGCCCATCAAGCCAATCCAACTCGTGGGAGGTGCTTCAGGAAGCATGACGTTAAATCTCTTCAGATTACCTCAACAAATTGACAACTACAATGCCAAAGGTCTGCAAGGCTGTAATTGCTGCAAATGGAAGATTCTTTGACGAAAGTAAAGTTTGAAGGACACAATTATTATTTAAATAAAAAATTATTATTTATAACCTTGTCAAAGTCTTGACTATATTTCCTATTCATTTTGCAACTAATTTCATGTATGTTTTCATGGAAAACAAGGACATTTTTAAGTGACCCCAAACTTTTGAACGGTAGTGTATATACTTTTGATCCCCAAAGGAAACATTAGGTTTGATATTGACAGATTCAGACACAGACACACGGACCCTGTCACTCACTTTCTAACTCGATGCTGTCGGCTCCTCTCTCCATGCCGATGACGCCTCGGCCTCCTCCCCTCCCCCTCTACCTCACCCCCCTCCCCTACCACTACCCCTTCTGTCCCCTTACACTTATGCCTTCTCCCTCCCTCCTCCCCCTCCCTCCTAACCCTCCTGTGCCTCCTCTTCTCATCCCCCACTCCTCCCTCGCTATAATGCGGTGACACACTCCTCCCCTCCTTCCCTTCTTTATGCCTACATCTCCTTCCATGTTCCCTTCTTTCTTCAATACCCTCCAGCGTCTGCAGGGACAATCTGCTCCCCCCGTGCCTCAGACGGGCCTCTCTCTCTGGGCCACTAACTCCCCTTGGTTCGCCCCCCCTGTTCCTCTGATGGTAGCAGGCCTGGCGTCTGATGTAATCTTCAGCCCTCTGGTGACCCAGGGTGTCCTGCGGGTCTAGAGGGGGCTCTCCGGGCCGGGTCTTGTTGGTGTTGTTGTTGCGGTTGTCCTGGGGGTTGACCACCAGCGGACGGTCCAGGTGGGTCTTCATGTCCCCCGCACGATGGGGGTACGACACCTGGGGAGGGAGGGGGTTAAGGATGGTAATGATGTTATCTTCTGAAACTGGATCAGTAAGTTACTTTATATAGGCAAACAACAAGGGCAGAATACTAACATGTGGACCTCAAGTTAAGATTCTTCCATAAATAAAGAAAACCCTATGTTTATTCTCTTCTAACTCAAATCCTTTCTCCTTTCCTGAGCCCTACTCCTAGAACCAGAGATATACAGAGTTTAGCAAACAGTCCGCCATTTTGTCACCAAAGGATCTAATTGTGGATGTAACTAGTGGGACATTTTTGGCACCAATAGCTACCGGTAATTTACCAAAGTTACCGTAATCGTCTGTAATTTTGGTAATTAACAGGTAATCTATGGCAATCTATGGTAACTTTGGTCATTCAGACCTGAATAACTTAATAAAAAATGTATTCACATATTGTCCATAAGTTTCTAATGGATAGACCATATGGATCAAGAGAAAATAGCCTCGTTAATGGAAAAAGCATTTAATCAACAACAGCGTTATTTTCAATTAACTCTGCAACTCTTCCAACTGTTGACTTTCTTCACAACTGCCACCAGTTTCACGGCAGAACATTTACAACAATGAAATACTGACACAGTAAAATAAATAAAAGTGTAAAGAAATATAGAAAGGATATATTATGCTGAAACTCATATTAAACACCAGCGGTATTCACTAAGTTGATTCTTTATGTTTTACGGTTTAGTCATTCCATTTTTTTTCTTTTCAAATCATCTTCTTTGATTATTTGATATATTTTACATGTGATAAGGCCACACAGAAATTCTGGTAGTTTACTGGCAAAATTCGAAAGTTTCAGTAATATATCCCCCCTTTGCAACCATAGGCACCAATATGATGTCCATTATAAACCATGTCTCTCAACTCTCATCCTCCTCTCCCCTGACCTTCCTTCCAGTCTTCTGTGTCTTTCACCTCTCCCTCCTCCTCTTCCCTGATCTTCCAGTCTTCTGTGTCTTTCACCTCTCCTCCTCCTCTCCCCTGACCTTCCAGTCCTCCATGTCTCTCACCTCTCCCTCCTCCTCTCCCCTGACCTTCTAGTCCTCCATGTCTCTCACCTCTCCCTCCTCCTCTCCCCTGACCTTCTAGTCCTCCATGTCTCTCACCTCTCCCTCCTCCTCTCCCCTGACCTTCCAGTCCTCCATGTCTCTCACCTCTCCCTCCTCCTCTCCCCTGACCTTCCAGTCCTCCATGTCTCTCACCTCTCCCTCCCCCTCTCCCCTGACCTTCCAGTGTTATGTATCTCTCACCTCTCCTCCTCCTCTCCACTGACCTTCTAGTCCTCCATGTCTCTCACCTCTCCCTCCTCCTCTCCCCTGACCTTCTAGTCCTCCATGTCTCTCACCTCTCCCTCCTCCTCTCCCCTGACCTTCTAGTCCTCCATGTCTCTCACCTCTCCCTCCTCTTATCCCCTGACCTTCTAGTCCTCCATGTCTCTCACCTCTCCCTCCTCTTCTCCCCTGACCTTCTAGTCCTCCATGTCTCTCACCTCTCCCTCCTCTTATCCCCTGACCTTCTAGTCCTCCATGTCTCTCACATCTCCCTCCTCTTATCCCCTGACCTTCTAGTCCTCCGTGTCTCTCACCTCTCCCTCCTCCTCTCCCCTGACCTTCTAGTCCTCCATGTCTCTCACCTCTCCCTCCTCCTCTCCCCTGACCTTCCTTACAGTCTTCTGTGTCTTTCACCTCTCCCTCCTCCTCTCCACTGACCTTCTAGTCCTCCATGTCTCTCACCTCTCCCTCCTCCTCTCCCCTGACCTTCTAGTCCTCCATGTCTCTCACCTCTCCCTCCTCCTCTCCACTGACCTTCTAGTCCTCCATGTCTCTCACCTCTCCTCCTCCTCTCCCCTGAACTTCCAGTCCTCCATGTCTCTCACCTCTCCCTCCTCCTCTCCCCTGACCTTCTAGTCCTCCATGTCTCTCACCTCTCCCTCCTCCTCTCCCCTGACCTTCCAGTCCTCTGTATCTCTCACCTCCCCCCACTCTCCCCTGACCTTCCAGTGTTCTGTATCTCTTACCTCTCCCTCATCTTCTCCCCAGACCTTCCAGTCCTCCATGTATCTCACCTCTCCCTCCCTCTCTCCCCTGACCTTCCAGTGTCTGTATCTCACCTCTCCATCCCCCCTGATCTTCCAGTGTTCTGTGTCTCTCACCTCTCCCTCTCCCTCTCCCCTGACCTTCCAGTGTGCTGTGTCTCTCACCTCTCCCTCCCCCTCTCCCCTGGCCTTCCAGTGTTCTGTGTCTCTTACCTCTCCCTCATCTTCTCCCCAGACCTTCCAGTCCTCCATGTCTCTCACCTCTCCCTCCCCCTCTCCCCTGACCCTCCAGTGTGCTGTGTCTCTCACCTCTCCCTCCCCCTCTCCCCTGACCTTCCAGTGTTCTGTGTCTCTCACCTCTCCCTCCCCCTCTCCCCTGACCTTCCAGTGTTCTGTGTCTCTCACCTCTCCCTCATCCCTCTCCCCTGACCTTCCAGTGTCTGTATCTCAGCTCTCCCTCCCCCTCTCCCCTGACCTTCCAGTGTGCTGTGTCTCTCACCTCTCCCTCCCCCTCTCCCCTGACCTTCCAGTCCTCCGTGTCCATCTCGTTGTACAGGGCCTCTCTGCTGGTCATCAGATTCTGTCTCCTTATCTCACTGGTCCTCTGTTCCCACACTGATTTACCACCAGCCTTGTTATTCTTCTGCTGCTCCTTACTGTGGGGAGAGAAAATAAAGAAAATTAGGAAGAAAGAAAGAAAGAAAGAAAGAGAGAGAGAGAGAGAGAGGGAAGTGTAGAAGAAGAAGATGCGGAAAGGAAGAGAGGGATAAGAAAGAAGAGAAGGGGATCAGTTGTGAATGTTGCTAGAAGAGATAGAAGAGAGAACTAGATGTTTTGTTTCTCACAGCCCCCCTAAGCGATGATGTCATAGACCCAACAGCAGACAGACAGCCAGTGAGAAGAGTCCCTGTAGCCCACATAGGAATACACTGCAGAGGTTGCTGTGATGATGATGATGATGATGATTACGATGATGATGGTGGTGAAGATGATTATGATGGAAGTGCCAAAACATCGACAGATACCTCAAATTAAGGTAGTCTTTACACATAAATTGTGTATTACAAGATTTTGTTGAGTAAACCTTTTTGTTAGTTGAATTTTTAAACCACATTATTTTACCAACATTATACCAACAAAATCTCAAACAATTTGTTTCAATGCATACAAACGATACCCTTATTGCGAGACAAAGACAGAGACAAAGACAGAGACAGAGACAAAGACAGAGATGAAGACAGAGCCATGGACTTTTGAGAAGGTAGGGGGTGAAATGTGTTACAGCCGTCAGCCCCCCCTCAACTGCACCTCCACCCCCGGTCCCCTCCCAAATGACCCCTCCTGTACTCCCCCTCGAGTACCTCACCAACACCTCTTACCTCCAACGATTCAGATATTTCAGATCATTCTAGACGTGAATGATGACAAATCCTTATCAGTTTTCAATTCAAATATGACATTTCAATTCATCCTTTTGAATCTACTGAATTGAAACTGGAATTGACCCCAACGACCCCAGCTAGCCAGCTTATCACACCTACTAACAAAATGACAGCCAGCCAGAGGTGAACAAACACCAAAACAAGGATCAGGAATTAGGATTGGCAAAACCCAAACACGTTCCCAAAGTTCCCAGGTGTTCCAGAAACTCCAACTGGAATTATCCAACTGAAGATTTTTTTAAATAATTTTTTTTACCCCCGGAAGTTTTTAGAATTTTGCAACCCTAATCATGAAACAGCACGGAAAGACAGACTGAAAAAACTACACTAACAAAAGAACGACACAAACAACAAAATAAAGGAAAGACAACATCAGAAAAGGATGGATGAGGAAAGGATCAAATAAAAATAAAAAAATAAAAAAGTAAAGCGTAAAATGAGATAAACGAGTAAATACCAGTCAAGCACATTCTCTGTGGCATCGATACGCTCAGTTTTTGTTACTGTCACTCTGAAGAGGAGACAAGGAGGGAGGGAGCGACACAACCAACATAAAAACAACGTCGCCACAACCTTCCTCCCACCACTTCTACCGTACACAACGTTTATATACAACCTTCTCACAACATTTCCTTTTTTCTTTCTGTCCACAACGTTTCCACAACGTTGAGAAGAGTGGGTGTGCTCAGAGTGTTGTTAGTGTAATGAGAAATAGGGGTGCTAGAAATAGGGTTAGTGAGGTTAGTAATGTCCTCCCTCCACCTCTACTATATACAACGTTTATACAACGTTCGCAAGAGTGAGTCCTGGCAGTTAGTGTAAGAAGATGTGGCAAATCTTCTCACAACATTTACAGAACCTTCAGACAACCTTTAGACAACGTTTAGAAGAGTGAGTTAGTGTGTTCGTGTAGGAAGAAGGGTTGGTTTGGAGGAGGGTTAGTTACGGGTAGGTGGCGTGTATAAAAACAGCGCAGCTACAACCTTCCCATGTTTAAACAACCTTTAGGGTTGTCATGATACCAGTCTCACAAGAAAACAAAACATAAAGCGGACTTCAAACCAAATTTTATTAGTCACATGCCGCCGAATACAACAGTGAAACGCTTACTTACAAGCCCCTAACCTACAATGCAGTTTAAAAAATATGAATAAGAATAAGAAATAGAAGTTACAAGTAGTTAAAGAGCAGTGTGCGAGGGCACTGGTTAGTCGAGGTAATTGTTTATTTTTTCTTTATTTAACTAGGCAAGTCAGTTAAGAACAAGTTCTTATTATTATTTACAATGACGGCCTAGGAACAGTGGGTTAACTGCCTTGTTCAGGGAACAGTGGGTTAACTGCCTTGTTCAGGGGAACAGTGGGTTAACTGCCTTGTTCAGGGGAACTGCCTTGTTCAGGGGAACAGTGGGTTAACTGGCTTGTTCAGGGGAACAGTGGGTTAACTGCCTTGTTCAGGGGAACAGTGGGTTAACTGCCTTGTTCAGGGGAACAGTGGGTTAACTGCCTTGTTCAGGGGAACAGTGGGTTAACTGCCTTGTTCAGGGAACAGTGGGTTAACTGCCTTGTTCAGGGGAACAGTGGGTTAACTGCCTTGTTCAGGGGAACAGTGGGTTAACTGCCTTGTTCAGGGGAACAGTGGGTTAACTGCCTTGTTCAGGGAACAGTGGGTTAACTGCCTTGTTCAGGGGAACAGTGGGTTAACTGCCTTGTTCAGGGGAACAGTGGGTTAACTGCCTTGTTCAGGGGAACAGTGGGTTAACTGCCTTGTTCAGGGGAACAGTGGGTTAACTGCCTTGTTCAGGGGAACAGTGGGTTAACTGCCTTGTTCAGGGGAACAGTGGGTTAACTGCCTTGTTCAGGGGAACAGTGGGTTAACTGCCTTGTTCAGGGAACAGTGGGTTAACTGCCTTGTTCAGGGGAACAGTGGGTTAACTGCCTTGTTCAGGGGAACAGTGGGTTAACTGCCTTGTTCAGGGGAACAGTGGGTTAACTGCCTTGTTCAGGGAACAGTGGGTTAACTGCCTTGTTCAGGGGAACAGTGGGTTAACTGCCTTGTTCAGGGGAACAGTGGGTTAACTGCCTTGTTCAGGGAACAGTGGGTTAACTGCCTTGTTCAGGGGAACAGTGGGTTAACTGCCTTGTTCAGGGGAACAGTGGGTTAACTGCCTTGTTCAGGGGAACAGTGGGTTAACTGCCTTGTTCAGGGGAACAGTGGGTTAACTGCCTTGTTCAGGGGAACAGTGGGTTAACTGCCTTGTTCAGGGGAACAGTGGGTTAACTGCCTTGTTCAGGGGAACAGTGGGTTAACTGCCTTGTTCAGGGGAACAGTGGGTTAACTGCCTTGTTCAGGGAACAGTGGGTTAACTGCCTTGTTCAGGGGAACAGTGGGTTAACTGCCTTGTTCAGGGGAACAGTGGGTTAACTGCCTTGTTCAGGGGAACAGTGGGTTAACTGCCTTGTTCAGGGGAACAGTGGGTTAACTGCCTTGTTCAGGGGAACAGTGGGTTAACTGCCTTGTTCAGGGAACAGTGGGTTAACTGCCTTGTTCAGGGGAACAGTGGGTTAACTGCCTTGTTCAGGGGAACAGTGGGTTAACTGCCTTGTTCAGGGGAACAGTGGGTTAACTGCCTTGTTCAGGGGAACAGTGGGTTAACTGCCTTGTTCAGGGAACAGTGGGTTAACTGCCTTGTTCAGGGGAACAGTGGGTTAACTGCCTTGTTCAGGGGAACAGTGGGTTAACTGCCTTGTTCAGGGGAACAGTGGGTTAACTGCCTTGTTCAGGGGAACAGTGGGTTAACTGCCTTGTTCAGGGGAACAGTGGGTTAACTGCCTTGTTCAGGGGAACAGTGGGTTAACTGCCTTGTTCAGGGGAACAGTGGGTTAACTGCCTTGTTCAGGGGAACAGTGGGTTAACTGCCTTGTTCAGGGGAACAGTGGGTTAACTGCCTTGTTCAGGGGAACAGTGGGTTAACTGCCTTGTTCAGGGGAACAGTGGGTTAACTGCCTTGTTCAGGGGAACAGTGGGTTAACTGCCTTGTTCAGGGAACAGTGGGTTAACTGCCTTGTTCAGGGGAACAGTGGGTTAACTGCCTTGTTCAGGGGAACAGTGGGTTAACTGCCTTGTTCAGGGGAACAGTGGGTTAACTGCCTTGTTCAGGGGAACAGTGGGTTAACTGCCTTGTTCAGGGGAACAGTGGGTTAACTGCCTTGTTCAGGGGAACAGTGGGTTAACTGCCTTGTTCAGGGGAACAGTGGGTTAACTGCCTTGTTCAGGGGAACAGTGGGTTAACTGCCTTGTTCAGGGAACAGTGGGTTAACTGCCTTGTTCAGGGGAACAGTGGGTTAACTGCCTTGTTCAGGGGAACAGTGGGTTAACTGCCTTGTTCAGGGGAACAGTGGGTTAACTGCCTTGTTCAGGGGAACAGTGGGTTAACTGCCTTGTTCAGGGGAACAGTGGGTTAACTGCCTTGTTCAGGGGAACAGTGGGTTAACTGCCTTGTTCAGGGGAACAGTGGGTTAACTGCCTTGTTCAGGGGAACAGTGGGTTAACTGCCTTGTTCAGGGGAACAGTGGGTTAACTGCCTTGTTCAGGGGAACAGTGGGTTAACTGCCTTGTTCAGGGAACAGTGGGTTAACTGCCTTGTTCAGGGGAACAGTGGGTTAACTGCCTTGTTCAGGGGAACAGTGGGTTAACTGCCTTGTTCAGGGGAACAGTGGGTTAACTGCCTTGTTCAGGGGAACAGTGGGTTAACTGCCTTGTTCAGGGGAACAGTGGGTTAACTGCCTTGTTCAGGGGAACAGTGGGTTAACTGCCTTGTTCAGGGGCAGAACGACAGATGTTTATTTATTTAGATTTTTTTTACCTTGTCAGCTCGGGGATTCAATCTTGCAACCTTTCGGTTACAAGTCCAACGCTCTAACCACTAGGCTACCTGCCGCCCCATATGTACATGTAGGTAGAGTTATTAAAGTGACTATGCATAGATAATAACAGAGAGTAGCAGCGGCGTAAAGGAGGGGGGGGGGCAATGCAAATAGTCTGGGTAGCCATTTGATTAGATGTTCAGGAGTCTTATGGATTGGGGGTAGAAGCTGTTTAGAAGCCTCTTGGACCTAGACTTGGCGCTCCGGTACCAGCAGTGATGCAACCAGTCAGGATGCTCTCGATGATGCAGCTGTAGAACCTTTTGAGGATCTGAGGACCCATGCCAAATCTTTTCAGTCTCCCGAGGGGGAATAGGTTTTCAAGCCTTGCCACATCCGACGGGCGTCGGAGCCGGTGTAGTACGAGTCGATCTTAGTCCTGTATTGACACTTTGTTTATTTGATGGTTCGTCGGAGGGCATAGCGGGATTTCTTTTAAGCGTCTGGGTTAGAGTCCCGCTCCTTGAAAGCGGCAGCTCTAGCCTTTAGCTCAGTGCGGATGTTGCCTGTAATCCATGGCTTCTGGTTGGGGTATTTACGCGGTCACTGTGGGGACGATCTGACCATATTTTTATTGACAGAGTCACTGGTGCTTCCTGCTTTAATTTTTGCTTATTTGCCAAATGGAGGGCGAGGGAGAGCTTTGTACGCGTCTCTGTGTGTGGAGTAAAGGTGGTCTAGAGTTGTTTTCCCTCTGGTTGCACATTTAACATGCGGATAGAAATTTGATAAAACGAATGTAAGTTTCTCATGTTGGAAACAAACAGCCTTACGATGTCACCCAGAGTCACATGTTGGAAACAAACAGCCTTACGATGTCACCCAGAGTCACATGTTGGAAACAAACAGCCTTACGATGTCACCCAGAGTCACATGTTTCTATTCCAAGCCATAGCACACTATATTTTACAGGACCAAAGAGTTTAGTCTGCTTTCTGTTTTCCTTCCTGCCATGGAAAATCAGGTGTCGTAGGTTTGCGATACTGGTACCGTGACAACGTTTAGAAGACTGTTTGGAGGGGGTTAGTTGTTGGAGTAATGTGTTTGTGCCTCTGTTTAAATCACGACCACAAAGTTAAAGATATTAGTATCTGATGTATGGCACCTTGAATGTGTGTGTCTATGGCTGCGTTTACACAGGCAGCCCAATTCTAATCTTTTGCCCAAAAGAGCTGATCTGATTGGTCAAAAGATCAGAATTGGGCTGCCTGTGTAAATGCAGCCTGTAATATTGTGTAACATGAAGTATTGATAAACAGTATCTTAATACATTATGGTTAATATATAGTAGGGAAATGTACACACACTCCCTCTCCTCCTTCCCATCCCCTACGCCCTCTAAGACATGACTAAATCTATTGTTCTCCGTGTAAAAAACACTAAGACAGGCATAGAGTACCGGGTAAGGACTTTTTATAAAGAGCTAGAGGGGCTTATGTAAAATCTGCTTCTCCTTGCAGAAACAGCAGACAATGGAACACACACACACAAAAGGGCACATCAAACATTTCAAAGGGCCACAGAATTTCAGTAGAAACTATTTCATTTTCCTGTCACTGTCTTTGATGATAAGAAAATGCCATTCTTCTGGCTGTAGTCTGTCTTTGCCCGCTAGCGTTGCCGCGTAGCCACTTAGCTCGTTTCCATTGACTCTGAATGGAATTAGGGTGGAATTACGTTTCAGTGCACTCACTGTCAAATTTGATGATGCTTCGTATGTTTTCTTTTATGGGACCTTGCCACTCCTCGAAGATCAATTAGTATATTTAACCATGCTTCCTTCTCATAACTCGTATAGTGTATTTAACCTCCTTCTCATAATTACTGTAGTGTATTTAACCTTGGTACCTCTTTTGATGATGACTGTGATTAAAGTTGAAGAAGCCTAGGTCAGTGGCTACGGAGATTTAGGTCGAGTGGGAGATGGCGTGTGCATCAGATTGAGTCTTGAAGTGTGTGTCGGTCGGATTGAGTAGAGTGTTGGAGTGTACATTAGACTGAGTACTGATGTACTGTGTGTGTGTGTGTGTGTGTGTGTGTGTGTGTGTGTGTGTGTGTGTGTGTGTGTGTGTGTGTGTGTGTGTGTGTGTGTGTGTGTGTGTGTGTGTGTGTGTGTGTGTGTGTGTGTGTGTACAGTAGCAACTGTTTCCAGTGTATCAGTGTATTCGCTTCCCATTAGTGACACTACTGAAATAACCACAGATCTAGCAACAGACAGATAGATAGATATACTATAGATAGAATATAGATAGAATATAGATAGATAGATAGAATATAGATATATAGATGGATAGAATATAGATAGATAGATAGATAGACAGAATATAGATAGATAGATAGATAGACAGAATATAGATAGATTATAGATAGATATAATATAGATAGATAGATGGATAGAATACATATAGATATAATATAGATAGATAGATGGATAGAATATAGATAGATATATAGATAGAATATAGATAGATATATAGATAGATAGAATATAGATAGATATATAGATATATAGATACAGTGCATTCAGAAAGTATTCAGACCCCTTCATTTTTTACACATTTTGTTACATTACAGCCTTATTCTGAAATGTATTACATAGTTTTCCCCCCTCAACAATCTAGAAACAATACCCCATAATGACAAAGCAAAAACAGGTTTTTATAAATTTTTGCAAATGTAAAAAAAAAAAAAAAAACATAAATATTACATTTACATAAGTATTCAGACCCTTTACTCAGTACTTTGTTGAAGCACCTTTGGCAGCGATTACAGCCTTGAGTCTTCTTGGGTATGACGCTACAAGTTTGGCACACCTGTATTTGGGGAGTTTCTCCCATTAATCGCTGCAGATCCTCTCAAGCTGCACAGCTATTTTCAGGTCTATCCAGAGATGTTCGATCGAGTTCAAGTCCAGGCTCTGGCTGGGCCACTCAAGGACATTCAGAGACTTGTCCTGAAGACACTCCTGCGTGTACTTAGGGTTGGTGTCCTGTTGGAAGGTGAATCTTCACCCCAGTCTGAGGTCCTGAGCCCCCTGGAGCAGGTTTTCATCAAGGATCTCTCTGTAATTTGCTCTGTTCATCTTTCCCTCGATCCTGACTAGTCTCCCATGCTTCACCGTGGGGATGGTGCCAGGTTTCCTCCAGGCGTGGCGCTTGGCATTGAGGCCAAAGAGTTCAGTCTTGGTTTCATCAGACCAGATAATCTTGTTTTTCATTGTCTAAGAGTCCTTTAGGTGCCTTTTGGCAAACTCCAAGCAGTCTGTCGTGTCTTTTATTGAGGAGCGGATTCCATCTGGCCACTCTACCATGAAGGCCTGATTGGTGGAGTGCTGCAGAGATGTTTGTCCTTCTGGAAGATTCTCCCATCTCCACAGAGGAACTCTGGAGCTCTGTCAGAGTGACCATCGGGTTCTTGGTCACCTCCCTGACCAAGGCCCTTCTCCCCGATTGCTCAGTTTGGCCGGGCGGCCAGCTCTAGGAAGAGTCTTGGTGGTTCTAAACTTTTTCCATTTAAGAATGATGGAAGCAACTGTGTTCTTGGGGACCTTCAATGCTGCAGAAATGTTTGGAACCCTTCCCCAGATCGGTGCCTCGACACAATCCTGTCTCGGAGCTCTACAGACAATTCCTTCAACCTCACGGCTTGTTTTTTTTGCTCTGACATGCACTGTCAACTGTGGGACCTTATATAGATGTCCAATCAATTGAATTTACCACAGGTGGACTCCAATCAAGTTGTAGAAACATCAAAGATGATCAATGGAAACAGGATGCACCTGATCTCAATTTTGAGTCTCATAGCAAAGGGTCTGAATACTTATGTAAATAAGGTATTTACATTCTAAAAATCTGTTTTCGCTTTGTCATTATTGGCTGGTGTGTGTAGATTGATGAGGATTATTTGTTTTAAATCCATTTTAAAATGAAGCTGTAATGTAAGAAATGTGAAAAAAGTAAAGGGATCTGAATACTTTCCGAATGCACTGTAGATATATAGAATATAGATAGATAGATAGAATATAGATAGATAGAATATAGCTAGATAGATGTGTACTCTACTCACGCAGCGATGGAGAGGTTAGCGGCAGACAGAGGACTAACTTCAGCCACCTCCTTGGCCTTCTGCAGGGTTGTCTTGGCATTAGCTGCCTCTTCTTGCTCCTCCTCATCCTGGAGAGAGAGAGAGAGAGAGGGAGAGAGAGGGAAGGAGAAATAAACAGAGGGAGAGAAAGGGAGAGAAATAAATAGAGAGAGATAAAAAAAAAGTGAGAGAGAGAAAGAGAGAGCGAGAAAGCGAGAGAGCGAGAGAGAGAGAGAGAGAACATTAGCTATATGAAATAGAACATACAGACTGAATAAGGTCTATCATTGACAGCTAGTGGGGTGTAGAACGTTAGTCAATTAACAATGGCTGCCGTCTGAATAAGGTCTATAGTCTGGTCCAGTCAGTAGTAGACAGGCTCAGTAGAAGAGTAAAACAGTACAGTATAATTCACAAAATTCCCTAGTTTTCCAGAAATCCTTGTTGGAAGTTCCTGGAATTAGGATGGCATAAGTAGGAAATCCAGGAATCCTGGAAAACCCTGGGAATTTGGGGAAAGTGACCATAATTGTGCAACCCTAGTACCATATTCGCCAGGTGAGGAAGGACAGCTCTAGGATCAGCTTGCCATCCCCAAATCCTAACCTTAACGTTATTGTGGAAAACGCAAAACTGACCCAAGATCAGCATAGAGTATAAGGATAACTTCACCCATACAGTCATAGCCAGGTTATGTACAGTTATAGCCAGGTTATGTGCAGCCATAGCCAGGTTATGTACAGTTATAGAAAGGTTATAACCGGGTGAGGTAAAGAAAGGTATAATGTGTTCCAGTACCTTGGTCAACTCCTGAGCATTGGCCAGATTGTCCACGGCGATAGCTAAGAACACATTCAGCAGGGTGTCTGAGAGCAGGGGGTTAAGGAACTGAAAGGACCCACTCAGAAACATTGTGACACAAGCCATGACATTCTGATGAGTATCTGTTCCCTCTGTTTGTGCTCCTCTAGAATGTCTGTACGTGTGTTTTTACGTGTCGCATTACACACACACACCATAGAGAGACTTCAATTGTACTATGTGTGCGTTTGTGTGTGTGTGTGTGTGTGTGAGTCAGCATAGAGCCATGGTCATCAGGATACAGTTGCCGAAGAGTGTGAGCACTATGAAGAAGACGGAGTAGGCCATTCCACCGTTTACTCCTCCCTGAGACTTGATCCCATCATACATCACCATGTTCCAGTCTTCACCCGTCAGGATCTGAACACACGCACGCACGCACACACACGCACGCACACGCACGCACACGCACAGATCATCATACATGACACACGTCATATCTGTGCAGTTTCCATTTGACACACGGCACAGTAAAACACTAGTGTTGAGTCATTTGCATGTGCTCACACTCACGGGAGAAAAATACAAGATGTTACTACACAAGTAATCAACGCACAAAGCGTGTTCACACAATGTTCACACGACGTGAGTCAAGCTAGTCAGAGAAACAGGAGAACTAAATACAATAAGAAACAAGTCCTACGAGTCAGAGACTAGAGCAGCCAATCAAATCTAGAAACAGGATGTGAATACAATGACCAGAGTGCTGTACTACCGTGTCAAAAGCAGAGAGCAGGTGTTTGGTATGAGACAGAACCTACAGCGTGGGCCCTTTCACATCCCCCTGTGTGATCCCAATCCTGGGGCGTTTGGTGCCCCGATTCGCTCTAGTAGGCATGTGTAATACCTGGCTGTAGCGAATCCTGGCCCTGCGTGAGTAGCGGGTCTAAGATGCAGGAACAGTGGACCTACCAGGTATTGTAATGCGGCAGCGTGAGCCGCGCGGAATGTTTTGGCCTGTTGTAAACAGGCTAGCTCGCTGACGTCATGTCAAATGTACATATCTCTAATCGCGCCCTAAAACTGTTATTTTCAGGTCTTGGGAAAGCAAAACATTATGTAGAATTCTCACAAACGCTCCAGGAAACCAAACCAGATAACCAAATCTCACATGTGAAAACACCCTGTATCACCAAAGAATGGTCCAATGTCTAACCTGAAATACTGTCATTATAGCTGCAGGAAAGGTGTCAAAGTTGGTGGCCGGCGTGCCACCTTCAAAGTTGAATCTGGGAGGGAGAAAGAGAGAGGGCGAGAGAGGGACAAAGGGAGAGAGAGGAGCGAGCGAGAGAGAAGTGCGAGAAATTATGATATATCATGGATACGTCCGGACAGATCCACACAGAAGGAAGTCCATTGTGAGTTGACAGTTCCTCAAGTCTCTCTCTCCACGCCATGAAGTCCATCATCAGTTTATGCGTGTGTGTGTATTATTTAACAGATGTTCTTATCCAGAGCGACTTACAGGAGCAATTAGGGTTAAGTGCCTTGCTCAAGGGAACATCAACATATTTTTCACCTAGTCCGCCTGGGGATTCGAACCAGTGACCTTTGGGTTACTGGCCCAATGTCTACCTGCCTCCCATTGTCTATGTATGTGTGTGTGTGGGTGTGTACGTAACAGCCCTTGGATTCCTGCATGTGTGTGTGTGTGTGTGTGTGTGTGTGTGTGTGTGTGTGTGTGTGTGTGTGTGTGTGTGTGTGTGTGTGTGTGTGTGTGTGTGTGTGTGTGTGTGTGTGTCAGCATGCGTGTGAACATGTGTGTGTGTATGTGTGTGTGTGTGTGTCAGCGTGCGTGTGAACCTGTGTGTGTGTATGTGTGTGTGTACTGACTGTCCACCGAAGAGCTGCATGCCCAAAAGGGCAAAGACGACAATGAAGAGGAAGAGGAGGAAGAGCAAACTGATGATGGACTTCATAGAGTTGAGTAATGATACCACCAAGTTACGTAGAGGGGCCCAGTACCTAGGGAGAGAGGATGAGGAGAGAGGATGAGAAAGATGGGGAGGGAGAGAGAGAGAGAGAGGATGAGAAAGATGGGGAGGGAGAGAGAGAGAGAGAGAGAGGGTATGAAGGAAAAAGAAAGAAAGGAAGAAAGAAAGGGAAGAGAGAGGTTAGTGGACAGGCATAAAAAAACATCAAGACCTCTGCATGTGTGTGTGAGACTCACTTGGTGACTTTGAAGATCCTGAGGAGTCGGAGGGCTCTTAACACACTGATGCCAAACGATGTCCCTGGCTTAATGACCGCGTATATCACCTCAAATATACTGCCCACGATCACCTAACACACACACACATCACATGCATTCATGTGGATTAGAACACACACAAAGTGAATTGACTGGTTCTGAATGATACAAACAAAAGGTATCGTCACTTCATAGTCAATATAGTTCAGCTAGTGCCCATGAAATGATTTTCAGCTTCAGATGCACATTATCAACAGTAGTAGAAGCTATAGTAGTAGTATACTGGTGGTATAGTAGTAGTATAGTGGTAATATATTAGTAGTATACTAGTGGCACAGTAGTAGTATCAGTAGTAGTATAGTAGTAATATGGTAGTGGTATACTGGTGGCACAGTAGTTGTATAGTAGTAATATATTAGTAGTATACTGGTGGTATAGTAGTAGTATAGTAGTAATGCATTGGTAGTGTACTGGTGTTATAGTAGTGGTATAGTAGTAATATATTAGTAGTATACTGGTGGTTTAGTGGTAGTATAGCAATAATATATTAGTACAGTAGTAGAACAGTAGTAATGTCGTCGTAGTAATTTAGTAATATAGTAGTATTATAGTAATAGAATAGTAGTAATATAGTAATATAGTAGTATTATAGTAGTAGCACAGTAGTAGAACAGTAGTAGTAATATAGTAATATAGTAGTGGTATAGTAGTAGAATAGTAGTAATATAGTAGTAGCATAGTAGTAATACAGTAGTATAGTAGTACTATAGTAGTAATATAGTAGTAATATAGTAGTAGAATAGTAGTAATATAGTAGAATAGTAGTAATATAGTAGTAGTATAGTAGCAATATAGTAGTATAGTAGTAATATGGTAGTAGTATAGTAGCAATATGGTAGTAGTATGGTAGTACCATAGTAGTATAGCGGTAATATAGTAGTAGTATAGCAGCAACATAGTAGTATAGTAGTGGTATAGTAGGAGTATAGTGGTAATATGGTGGCAGTATATTAGTAGTATAGTAGTATGGCAGTACTATAGTAGTAGTATAGTAGTACTATGGTAGTAGTATAGTGGTAATATAGTAGTAGCATAGTGGTAATATGGTGGTAGTATAGTAGTAATATAGTAGTATGGTGGTAATATAGTAGTAGTATAGTAGCGATACAGTAGTGGTATGGTAGTACTATTGCAGTAGTATAGTAGTAATATAGTAGCATTACAGTCGTAATATAGTAGTAATATAGTAGTACTATAGTAGTAGTATAGTGGTAATATAGTAGTACTATAGTAGTAGCAGGAGTAACAGCTCTACTCACAACACAGTCAAAGCAGTTGAAGGAGGAGTTGAAGTAGGGCCTAGTCCCCAAGCCATACATCTTAATACACATCTCTGACATGAACAGGCCCAGGAATATAAACTCTGCATAGACTGGAGAGAGAGAGAGAGAGAGAGAGAGAGAGAGAGAGAGAGAGAGAGAGAGAGAGAGAGAGAGAGAGAGAGAGAGAGAGAGAGAGAGAGAGAGAGAGAGAGAGAGAGAGAGAGAGAGAGAGAGAGAGAGAGAGAAGGGGGATTTAGACAGAGATAGAGAAAGTGGAAGGGAAGGAAGGGAAGAGATAGAGAATCAGGTTAGATGACTGGAGATCAATAATGACACCAGCTAGTCTATGATGGCAGACTGCTGTGATGATAACTCTACATGCCTAATAGACTTCATCAGCTAGACATCTTATGGAAATTAGACTGGACACTAGCCATGCATAATCACTTCAGTTCAGGAAGTGTGCGTGAGACTCACAGAGACAGGAGGACAGCATCTCAGGCCTGGTCGTAGTGCACATTGTGTTGAGGTGAGGTGTGTGTGTGATCATGGAGTGTGTGGGTGTGTTTGCCTGTGCGTGTGTGTGTTTTCATGTGTGTGTGTGCATGTACATCTACTCACAGAGAAAGTCGGAGAGGATCTCAGGCTGTTCATAGTGTACCACCGCCACACACATGGTGTTGAGGCCCACCAGACTCAGTACGGTCCAGTAGAAGGCCTGAGTCTTCACCATCTTACGGATGAAGAACCGGATCCGCCGCTCGTTCCTATTGTAGTTGGACCCATCCTGTAGACCACCTCGGCCAAACGGGTCTCCTAGAAGAAGATGAAGAGTTATAGATCTGTCATTCGCCTTGAAAACAACGTTTGATAAGCGGTAGATCCGTTCTATCTGTGCTATTTCTATGCTAAGTATTTTTACTTTTGTCATACAGTTGAAGTCGGAAGTTTACATACACTCAGGTTGGAGTCATTAAAACTCGTTTTTCAACCACTCCACAAATTTCTTGTTAACAAACTATAGTTTTGGCAAGTTAGGACATCTACTTTGTGCATGACACAAGTAATTTTTCCAACAGTTGTTTACAGACAGATTATTTCAATTATAACTCACTGTATCACAATTCCAGTGGCATACCTACAGGAAATATTAGAATATCTTCTTTCTAATGACGTGGAAGGTATTTCTCAACTCCTAACATTGAGCACATTACACTCACTGAAGTCTCTGACATAGACTTTGAAAAAGCACCCGCAAACAGTCAAGTGCCGCTGACTGATGGTAAAAGCTTTCTTGACTTGAACATACATTTTAGCCAACACTTTGCTAACTTTTGTTTAACCAGCTAAAGAGCTGCTTTTAGTGAAAACGTGTTTGGAGTTACCTTTCTAGCTAATAGCCTATGTTATAGTGTACACTGCCTCCAATTATAATGTGGGGAGGTCAAAATAATGAAAAGATCTACCAAATCTATTCATATTAAAATGTTGATTAGTTCTCCTTGCCATAATCATTCACCTGATAAGAAAAGACATGATACATTTATTTTTGCTAACGTATGATGGGGGTCCCTGGGTCGCCGGTTGCCTGGGAGGGGGCGCCTGAGCAAGAAAAGGTTGAAGATCCCTGTTTTACACGGTAATGCTTCTTCGTTATATTATTATGATATTATAAATAATTGTGTAATAAAAACCATTAGCTCCACCGTCTTCCCCCTCCTCTGGATTCAGCAGCTCTTTCTTGCTCTTGGTCTTGACGGTTCCTGGAGGATATAGAAAGATAGAATGTTCCAATCTCTCTCTCTCTCTGACACACACACTCATTCTCTCTCTCGGTATCACAAACAAGGTTTCCATCCAACCTTTTTATGCGGGTAAAGTACATATCGGATTTCCATCATGACAGGCCTGATGGAAACCGAACATTCTTCGCCAAACTTTCCAAATGTCGACAAATCAAAATACGCAAGACAAGGTGGGATCTTTTTTGTGTCAGTAAAATGAATTATGCGAGAAATGGCGGTGGAAACCCTTTTATGCGCAAATATTGATATAATAACCATCATATCGTAAACTTGGAGTCACGCGATGACATGTTGTGTGGTCCTCCCACTAAGACTCGTCAGGAAAGCACATCGTTTATTAGGCTCCAGATGAAAGACAGTGTTGTGAAAGTCACAGGAGGTTGGTGGCACCTTCATTAGGGAGAGCGGGCACGTTTTAATGACTGGAGCAGAATTCGTGGAATGGTAACAAATACACCAAACATGGTCTCCATGTGTTTGATGCCATTCCATTTCCTCCTTTCCGGCCATTATTATGAGCCGTTCTGTGGGGAAAGTGCAACGTGATGAGCTTGATGTTCCTTTCCAATAAATATCGAGGGTCTTATTCTGGTGACATGATCATCGATGCTTGGCTGCCATTTGACAAATAAAAATAATCTTGCTCCGTTTTACGGGCTCCTAACCAACTGTACTATTTTGTTAGTTGTTTCGTGTGAGTGTAACTCATTTGGTACATAATGTTGCTGCTACTGTCTCTTATGACCGAAAAGAGCTTCTGGACATCAGAACAGCGATTACTCACCTCGAACTGGACAAAGACTTTTTATTTAATGAGTCTGACGCTGCTTTGTCGAGACAAGGCCCAAATCCCCATCATCAGCGTGAAGAAAAGACGGAGAAAAAGGGGGAGGAGGGCTGGGTGCCTTGTAAGAATTCACAGACAAGTAGGTAAACCACCACTACCCTCTGTATTATTGGCCAACGTGCAGTCATTGGAAAACAAACTGGACGATCTATGATTAAGACTATCCTACCAACAGGACATTAAAAACTGTAATATCTTTTGTTTCACCGAGACTTGGCTGAACAAAGACAAGGATAATATAGAGCTGGCTGGCTTCTCCGTGTTTTGGCAGGACAGAGCAGCTACGTCTGGTAAGACGAGGGGTGGGGGTGTGTGTCTATTTGCCAGTAACTGCTGGTGCGCGACGTCTAATATTAAAGAAGTCTCAAGGTATTGCTCGCCTTAGGTTGAATACCTCATGATAAGCTGTAGACCACACTATCTACCAAGAGATGTCTCATCTACATTATTCTTAGCCGTCTATTTACCACCACAAACCAATGCGGGCACTAAGACCGCACTCAGCGAGCTGCATAAGGCCATAAGCAAACAAGAAAATTCTAATCCAGAAGTGGCTCTCCTAGTGGCCTGTGACTTTAATGAGGGAAAACTTAAATCTGTTTTACCTCATTTCTACCAGCATGTCACATGTGCAACCAGAGGAAAACTCTAGACCACCTTTACTCCACACACAGAGACTCTCCCTCGCCCTCCATTTTGCAAATCTGACCATAATTCTATCCTCCCGATTCCTGCTTACAAGCAAAAACTAAAGCAGGAAGTACCAATGTCTCGCTCAATACGGAAGTGGTCAGATGACGCGGATGCTACGCTACAGGACTGTTTTGCTAGCACAGACTGGAATATGTTCCGGGATTCATCCAATGGCATTGAGGAATATCTCGACTCAATCACTGGCTTCATCAATAAGTGCATCGATGACATCGTCCCCACAGTGACCGTATGTGCATTTCCCAACCAGAACCCATGGATTACAGGCAACATCCGCACCTAGCTAAAGGCTAAAGCTGCCGCTTTCAAGGAGCGGGACACCAATCTGGATGCTTATAAGAAATCCCACTATGCCCTCAGACGAACCATCAAACAGGCAAAGCGTCAATACAGGACTAAGATTGAATCCTACTACATCAGCTCTGACGCTAGTCGGATGTGGCAAGGATTGAAAACTATTACAGACTACAAAGGGTAACACAGTCGCGAGCTGCCCAGTGACGCGAGCCTACCAGACTAGCTAAAAGCCTTTTATGCTCGCTTCGAGGCAAGCAACACTGAAGCATGCATGAGAGCACCAGCTGTTCCGGACGACTGTGTGATCACGCTCTCCGTAACCGATGTGAGCAAGACCTTTAAACAGGTCAAAATTCACAAAGCCGTGGGGCCAGATGGATTACCAGGACGTGTACTCAAAGCATGCGTGGATCAACTGGCAAGTGTATTCACTGACATTTTCAACAGCTCCCTGTCCGAGTCTATAATACCTATATGTTTCAAACGGACCACTAAAGTCCCTGTGCCCAAGAAAGCGAAGGTAACAGTACGGCCCAGTACATCACTGGGGCCAAGCTTCCTGACATCCAGGACCTCTATACTAGGCAGTGTCAGAGGAAAGCCCAATAAATTGTCAAAGACTCCAGTCACCCAAGTCAGAGACTGTTCTCTCTGCTACCGCACGGCAAGCGGTACCGGAGCGCCAAATCTAGGACCAAAAGGCTCCTTAACAGCTTCTACCCCCAAACCATAAGACTGCTGAATAGCTAATCAAATGGCTACCCAGACTATTTACATTGAACACCCCCCTTTGTTTTTACACTGCTGCTACTCTCTATTTATTATCTATGCATAGTCACATTACAAATGACCTGGACTAACCTGTACCCCCGCACTCGGTACCGGAACCCCTTGTGTTACTTTTTGATTGACTCAATTAAAAAAAAAACTTTAGCTTATTTAGTAAATATTTTATTAACTCTATTTCTTGAGCTGCATTGTTGGTTAAGGGCTTGTAAGTAAACATCTCACAGTAAGGTCTACACCTGTTGTATTTGACGCATGTGACAATACCAGAGAGGACACACTCACTATACAACACACATTGTTTTGTGAGCAAACAATCAGTAGAGTTGGAAATGCGATGGAAACCCATTTAACTTGCATTTCTCATACAGTAAATGGGAATTTAACCCCAAAAAATGTTTTTAATGTGGACTACATCATCACGTACAGCCTTTTATATGCAACAAGTCAATGTGACAGAAACATCTCTGGAGGGAAAAAGCACGGGAGGGGGGGGGGGGGGGTAAGAAAATCTATCGCCAGTTGGATGGAAATCTAGCTTCTTTCACAAATTGTTCTTTCTCTCAACCAACACGATTCTCTCATACACTTTCTGTCTCTCTCTCTCAACCAACACGATTCTCTCATACACTTTCTGTCTCTCTCTCAACCAACACGATTCTCTCATACACTTTCTGTCTCTCTCTCTCAACCAACACGATTCTCTCATACACTTTCTGTCTCTCTCTCTCAACCAACACGATTCTCTCATACACTTTCTGTCTCTCTCTCAACCAACATAATTCTCTCATACACTTTCTGTCTCTCTCTCTCAACCAACACGATTCTCTCATACACTTTCTGTCTCTCTCTCTCAACCAACACGATTCTCTCATACACTTTCTGTCTCTCTCAACCAACACGATTCTCTCATACACTTTCTGTCTCTCTCTCAACCAACATAATTCTCTCATACACTTTCTGTCTCTCTCTCAACCAACATGATTCTCTCATACACTTTCTGTCTCTCTCTCAACCAACATGATTCTCTCATACACTTTCTGTCTCTCTCTCAACCAACATGATTCTCTCATACACTTTCTGTCTCTTTCTCTCAACCAACACGATTCTCTCATACACTTTCTGTCTCTCTCTCTCAACCAACACGATTCTCTCATACACTTTCTGTCTCTCTCTCTCAACCAACACGATTCTCTCATACACTTTCTGTCTCTTTCTCTCAACCAACATGATTATCTCATACACTTTCTGTCTCTTTCTCTCAACCAACACGATTCTCTCATACACTTTCTGTCTCTCTCTCTCAACCAACACGATTCTCTCATACACTTTCTGTCTCTCTCTCTCAACCAACACGATTCTCTCATACACTTTCTGTCTCTTTCTCTCAACCAACACGATTCTCTCATACACTTTCTGTCTTTGACTCATTTCTCTCATCTCTTCCCCCCACCCACCCACCCACCCCCCACTCTGACTGAAGTAGACTGAAGCAACTTTACCGGTAAAAATGGTACCATCCTCATTCAGAAGGACCTCCTCTGTAGAAACACAATAATGCATGGTCAACGACGACACATCATGTCAGTTGTCAGTTTGTATCGAGTTAAAGAGCAATATCTTAAAGAACAGTGTTACAGTTTGTGTAAAGGAAGTGTGTGTGTGTGCATGTGTTTTTACTTACCTGCTTTACAGATCCATTCTAGATAACCGTTTAGCTCTCTCTCTATTTGTTGCTGGCGTCTCAATTTGAGGAACTCTGCACGGTTTTCCACTCGCTCTCTCTCTTTGGCAAACTCTCTGTAGGGGTAGTGCACACACTCACAATCACTTACTGGTAACACACTATATCTAGTACACACACTAGGGTCACACACTCACACACATATCCATGTGCGCGCACACACACACACACACACACACACACACACACACACACACACACACACACACACACACACACACACACACACACACACACACACACACACACACACACACACACACACACACACACACACACACACACACACACACAGCAGGTAAAATACTCTGTCTAAATCTCTAGTCACATGTGAATGAATAGCGCTCCCCCTTTTCTGAAGAGTTCCATAAATCGGCATCCATGGATTACCACGCTCTTCCCAGACTCCCTGGCGCACGGCCGCAATAAAAGCATGTGTGTGTGTGTCTCTACTGTGTGTGCGTGTCTTCCCGTCCGCTGTGCGTCAGTGGATTTGGGGCGAACACAGATTAGCAGAGTTCAGTCAGTGTGAGGGGATTGAGGGTTGAGGGGTGAGCGCCGTTGAAAATGCCTGTCAGATTAGCAGGTTAACCAACACACAGACTCCTCTCCAAGAAACGGCTGATAATAACTTCCTCATAATGGATTGAATAACATCGCCCTGAGCTCAGCTGAATAGGGTTGATGTTACAGATTTAGGATTAGTGTTAAAATACACTTAGGATCACTCTTAGAAAAACCTCAATCCAGGAGTCGTAAAAGTGGTGTTTATACGTGTTAAAGACCATTCTATACACTTAGGATATCTGTTAGGATAAGTGTTTAACACTGTTACAGATGTAGTATAACGGTTTAATACTTCTCTGTTACAGAGTTAGGATAACTCTTAGAGAATCTCAGGATAATTCTTAAAGACTATTGGGATAACTCTTAGAGAATCTCAGGATAATTCTTAAAGACTATTGGGATAACTCTTAGAGAATCTCAGGATAATTCTTAAAGACTATTGGGATAACTCTTAGAGAATCTCAGGACAATTCTTAAAGACTATTGGGATAACTCTTAGAGAATCTCAGGACAATTCTTAAAGACTATTGGGATAACTCTTAGAGAATCTCAGGATAATTCTTAAAGACTATTGGGATAACTCTTAGAGAAACTCAGGATAATTCTTAAAGACTATTGGGATAACTCTTAAAGAATCTCAGGATAATTCTTAAAGACTATTGGGATAACTCTTAGAGAATCTCAGGATAATTCTTAAAGACTATTGGGATAACTCTTAGAGAATCTCAGGATAATTCTTAAAGACTATTGGGATAACTCTTAGAGAATCTCAGGATAATTCTTAAAGACTATTGGGATAACTCTTAGAGAATCTCAGGACAATTCTTAAAGACTATTGGGATAACTCTTAGAGAATCTCAGGATAATTCTTAAAGACTCTTGGGATAACTCTTAAAGAATCTCAGGATAATTCTTAAAGACTATTGGGATAACTCTTAAAGACTCTTAGGATAATTCTTAAAGACTCTTAGGATAACTAGAAAACCGTCAATCTAGGACCTGAGAGACTGTGTTTAGAGAGGGGTGGAGGAGGGAGTATTAGAGAGGGGTGGAGGAGGGAGTATTAGAGAGGGGTGGAGGAGGGAGTATTAGAGAGGGGTGGAGGAGGGAGTATTAGAGAGGGGTGGAGGAGAGAGTATTAGAGAGGGGTGGAGGAGGGAGTATTAGAGAGGGGTGGAGGAGGGAGTATTAGAGAGGGGTGGAGGAGGGAGTATTAGAGAGGGGTGGAGGAGGGAGTATTAGAGAGGGGTGGAGGAGGAAGTATTAGAGAGGGGTGGAGGAGGGAGTATTGGAGAGGGGTGGAGGAGGGAGTATTAGAGAGGGGTGGAGGAGGGAGTATTAGAGAGGGGTGGAGGAGGGAGTATTGGAGAGGGGTGGAGGAGGGAGTATTAGAGAGGGGTGGAGGAGGGAGTATTGAGGAAGGAAAGTTGCGAACGGATCAGTTAAACACACACACACACAGGTGTGTGTATTTACGTACCCTGAGAGGACGCCCAGCACCAGATTTAACATGAAGAAGGACCCGATGATGATGAGGGGGATGTAATACATCCAGTTCCAGGCACTTCCCTCTACATCATTACTCTGGAGAGAATGACAGACAAGCATCATTACTCTGGAGAGACAGACATACATCATTACTCTGGAGAGACAGACATCATTACTCTGGAGAGACAGACAGACATCATTAATCTGGAGAGACAGACAGATAGACATACATCATTACTCTGGAGAGATAGACAGATAGACAGCCATGAGGTTAGTCAGACAGACAGACAGACAGACAGACAGACAGACAGACAGACAGACAGACAGACAGACAGACAGACAGACAGACAGGAGATTAGTCAGACAGATAGACATACAGAAGGTTAGTTAGTAAGACAGACAGATAGACAGACAGGAGGTTAGTCAGACAGACAGACAGACAGACAGGTTAGTTAGACAGACATACAGACATGAGGTTAATCAGACAGACAGACATACAGAAGGTTAGTTAGTAAGACAGACAGATAGACAGACAGAAGGTTAGTCAGACAGACAGACAGGTTAATCAGACAGACAGACAGACAGATAGACATACAGGTCAGACAGACAGACAGACAGGACGTTAGTCAGACAGACAGACAGGACGTTAGTCAGACAGACAGGCAGGACGTTAGTCAGACAGACAGACAGGACGTTAGTCAGACAGACATGAGATCAAACAAACAGAGCTGAACAATGTATTAAATGTGCATCTAAAAGTGGTTCCATTCCACAAATACCAGTCCTGCCCATTTCCATACTTCTTACATAACACTAGCGTGTGTTTTCCCAAACATTTGGAAGGAATGGAATAGAATATGATGTGGACTGTAAATTATACATTGTGTCTAGATGTGTTGCCAATGAATTATACATTGTGTGGAAATCTGTATTACATTAGCAGACCATAGTGTTCCCTGTGCTGTATATTCTTACAAGGATTAGTATTTACAATGAAATCACTTACAGCACATAGCATAACATGACGACCCATCCCTCCATGGTGATATACTGGAAGCACAGGGAGGACAGCGAACACACACACACACTTCAACCCCCCTAAACACGCACACACAGTCCATCACCCCACACACACACACTTCAACCCCCCCAAACACGCACACACACACACACAGTCCATCACCCCACACACACACACTTCAACCCCCCCAAACACGCACACACACACAGTCCATCACCCCACACACACACACTTCAACCCCCCCAAACACGCACACACACACAGTCCATCACCCCACACACACACACTTCAACCCCCCCAAACACGCACACACACACAGTCCATCACCCCACACACACACACTTCCACCCCACACACAGCCCTGTATACTCACATAGTATAACATGTCGGTCCAACCCTCCATGGTGATACATTGGAATACAGTGAGGACAGCAAAGAGAATGTTGTCGAATTGGGTGATCCCATAGTTGGGCCCCAGCCAATAGCCTTTACACGTGGTCCCATTAGGACACAATCTGGACGGTAACTCTGTACCGCATGGCAACTCATCATAAATCTCATCTATAGAGGAGAGAGAAAGAGAGGGAGGGGAGAGAGGGGAGGGGGAGCGAGAGAGTAGGGGAACAAGTGAGGGAGAGATGAGATTGATTAGAGTTGAAATCAGCATAAGAAAACAGGGAAGTGGTGGTCCAGTAAAATAATTGAAGGGATACGAGATGGGCTGTGTCTCAATGTCTTCCTGTACTGTCTGGGGCTAGGGGTTGAGTTGGGACTGGGCCCTTTGGGTCTAGGGGTTGAGTTGGGACTGGGCCCTTTGGGTCTAGGGGTTGAGTTGGGACTGGGCCCTTTGGGTCTAGGGGTTGAGTTGGGACTGGGCCCTTTGGGTCTAGGGGTTGAGTTGGGACTGGGCCCTTTGGGTCTAGGGGTTGAGTTGGGACTGGGCCCTTTGGGTCTAGGGGTTGAGTTGGGACTGGGCCCTTTGGGTCTAGGGGTTGAGTTGGGACTGGGCCCTTTGGGTCTAGGGGTTGAGTTGGGACTGGGCCCTTTGGGTCTAGGGGTTGAGTTGGGACTGGGCCCTTTGGGTCTAGGGGTTGAGTTGGGACTGGGCCCTTTGGGTCTAGGGGTTGAGTTGGGACTGGGCCCTTTGGGTCTAGGGGTTGAGTTGGGACTGGGCCCTTTGGGTCTAGGGGTTGAGTTGGGACTGGGCCCTTTGGGTCTAGGGGTTGAGTTGGGACTGGGCCCTTTGGGTCTAGGGGTTGAGTTGGGACTGGGCCCTTTGGGTCTAGGGGTTGAGTTGGGACTGGGCCCTTTGGGTCTAGGGGTTGAGTTGGGACTGGGCCCTTTGGGTCTAGGTAAGTGTCTGGGGCTAGGGGTTGAGTTGGGACTGGGCCTGTGGGTCTAGGGGTTGATTTGGGACTGGGCCTGTGGGTCTAGGGGTAGGGGTTGAGTTGGGACTTGGCCTGTGGGTCTAGGGAAGTGTCTAGGGGTAGGGGTTGAGTTGGGACTGGGCCTGTGGGTCTAGGGAAGTCTCTAGGGGTAGGGGTTGAGTTGGGACTGGCCCTGTGGGTCTAGGGAAGTGTCTAGGGGTTGAGTTGGGACTGGGCCTGTGGGTCTAGGAGTCAGTGCAATCACTTTATTTGGATCTAAGGGTAGATGTTCGGTCATTAGAAGTTTATTTAAGACAAGGCTTGAGGGTCTAGGAGTAGGTGCTTGGTCACCGGGAGTTAATTGAATACATGACTTGGGGCTCTAGGGGTAGGTGCTTGGTCGCTGGTAGTTGATTAAAGACAAGGCTTGGGAGTCTAGGAGTAGGTGCTTGGTCACTAGGACTTAATTTAAAACATGGCTTGGGTGTCTAGGGTAGGTGCTACAGTAGGTCGCTAGAAGTTAATTTAAAACATGGCTTGGGGTCTAGGAGTAGGTGCTACAGTAGGTCGCTAGAAGTTAATTTAAAACATGGCTTGGGGTCTAGGAGTAGGTGCATGGTCGCTAGTAGTTGATTAAAGACCAGTCTTCGGGGGCTAGGAGTAGTTACTTGGTTACTGGTAGTTGATTAAAGACAAGTCTTCGGGGTCTAGGAGTAGGTGCTTGGTCACTGGTAGTTGATTAAAGACAAGTCTTCGGGGTCTAGGAGTAGGTGCTTGGTCGCTAGTAGTTGATTAAAGACAAGGCCTATGGACATTACCAGTGGCGATGTCGAAACAGGTGGTGTGGAACTTTCCCATATAGAACTCAAGGCCGATGATGGCGAACATCAGAATGGCCACAAAGAGAAGCAGTCCGATCTGCAGCAGGGGGATCATAGCCTTCATGATGGACTTGAGTACCACCTGCAGGCCTGGAGGACACAGTGCAGATGGTCACAGATGAATATAGAAAGAGAGAGGGGGGAGAGGGGGAGGAAGAGAGAGGGAGAGAGGAGAGGATTGAGAGAGACAGAGAGAGTGGGAGGGGATGGACAGAGAGAAAGCAAGAGAGAGCAGAGAAAAGAGAGCGAGACAGAGAGGAAGACAGAGTGAGTGATGTCCATAGGGGTCCCCATACTTACTGGGAATCCCTGACACCAACTTAAGTGGTCGCAGAACCCTGACTGCTCTCAGTGTCCGCAGGTCAAATTCGGAGCCAACCGCCGACAATATACTAAGGAGAGAGGGAAGAGGAAAAGTAAGAGAAAGAGAGAGAATTAGAAAAGGAGAAGAAACAGTGGAAACAGTGGAGACAGTAGAACCAGTGGAGACAGTAGCAACAATGGAGACAGTAGCAACAGTGGAGACAGTAGCAACAGTGGAGACAGTAGAACCAGTGGAGACAGTAGCAACAGCGGAGACAGTAGAAACAGTGGAGACAGTAGCAACAGTGGAAACAGTAGAAACAGTGGAGACAGTAGCAACAGTGGAAACAGTAGAAACAGTGGAGACAATAGAAACAGTGGAGACAGTAGAAACAGTGGAGACAGTAGAAACAGTGGAGACAGTAGCAACAGTGGAGACAGTAGAAACAGTGGAGACAATAGCAACAGTGGAGACAGTAGCAACAGTGGAGACAGTAGAAACAGTGGAGACAATAGCAACAGTGGAGACAGTAGCAACAGTGGAGACAATAGCAACAGTGGAGACAATAGAAACAGTGGAGACAGTAGAAACAGTGGAGACAGTAGAAACAGTGGAGACAATAGAAACAGTGGAGACAGTAGAAACAGTGGAGACAGTAGAAACAGTGGAGACAGTAGAAACAGTGGAGACAATAGAAACAGTGGAGACAGTAGAAACAGTGGAGACAGTAGAAACAGTGGAGACAGTAGAAACAGTGGAGACAATAGAAACAGTGGAGACAGTAGAAACAGTGAGGACAGTAGCAACAGTGGAGACAGTAGCAACAGTGGAGACAGTAGCAACAGTGGAGACAATAGCAACAGTGGAGACAGTAGAAACAGTGGAGACAGTAGAAACAGTAGAAACAGTGGGGGCAGTAGAAACAGTGGAGACAGTAGCAACAGTGGAGACAGTAGCAACAGTGGAGACAGTAGCAACAGTGGAGACAGTAGCAACAGTGGAGACAGTAGAAACAGTGGAGACAATAGAAACAGTGGAGACAGTAGCAACAGTGGAGACAGTAGACACTGTGGAGACAATAGAAACAGTGGAGACAGTAGAAACAGTGGAGACAATAGAAACAGTGGAGACAGTAGAAACAGTGGAGACAGTAGCAACAGCGGAGACAGTAGAAACAGTGGAGACAGTAGCAACAGCGGAGACAATAGCAACAGTGGAGACAGTAGCAACAGTGGAGACAGTAGCAACAGTGGAGACAGTAGAAACAGCGGAGACAATAGAACCAGTGGAGACAGTAGCACCAGCGGAGACAGTAGAAACAGTGGAGACAGTAGCAACAGCGGAGACAGTAGAAACAGTGGAGACAGTAGAAATAGTGGAGACAGTAGCAACAGTGGAGACAGTGGAGACAGTAGAAACAGTGGAGACAATAGAAACAGTGGAGACAGTAGAAACAGTGGAGACAGTAGCAACAGTGGAGACAGTAGAAACAGTGGAGACAGTAGTAACAGTGGAGACAATAGAAACAGTGGAGACAGTAGAAACAGTGGAGACAGTAGAAACAGTGGAGACAGTAGCAACAGTGGAGACAGTAGCAACAGTGGAGACAGTAGCAACAGTGGAGACAGTAGAAACAGTGGAGACAATAGAAACAGTGGAGACAGTAGAAACAGTGGAGACAGTAGAAACAGTAGAGACAGTAGCAACAGTGGAGACAGTAGCAATAGTGGAGACAGTATACACAGTGGAAACAGTAGCAACAGTGGAGACAGTAGAAACAGTAGAGACAGTAGCAACAGTGGAGACAGTAGAAACAGTGGAGACAGTAGAAACAGTGGAGACAGTAGAAACAGTGGAGACAGTAGAAACAGTGGAGACAGTAGAAACAGTAGAGACAGTAGCAACAGTGGAGACAGTAGCAACAGTGGAGACAGTAGAAACAGTGGAGACAGTAGCAACAGTGGAGACAGTAGCAACAGTGGAGACAGTAGCAACAGTGGAGACAGTAGAAACAGTGGAGACAGTAACAACAGTGGAGACAGTAGAAACAGTGGAGACAGTAGAAACAGTGGAGACAGTAGAAACTGTGGAGACAGTAGCAACAGTGGAGACAGTAACAACAGTGGAGACAGTAGAAACAGTGGAGACAGTAGAAACAGTGGAGACAGTAGCAACAGTGGAGACAGTAGAAACAGTGGAGACAGTAGAAACAGTGGAGACAGTAGAAACAGTGGAGACAGTAGAGACAGTAGCAACAGTGGAGACAGTAGAAACAGTAGAAACTGTGGGTGTAATTAACAAGCGTTCCATTTCAGCAGAAAACAAACAGTATTTGCGGTATAAAAAGTAATAAAAAGCACAGGAACACACGCATGACATGATTGGTGAGTGCTGTCCGGGATCCTTGGGATGTCCCTACCCTAAACCTTGACCTTAACTTCTTATGGCTGGGGGCAGTATTGAGTAGCTTGGATGAATAAGGTGCCCAGAGGTGCCCAGAGTAAACTTTGGATAGAAAACACGCTGAAGTTTCTAAAACTGTTTGAATGATGTCTGTAAGTATAACAGAACTCATATGGCAACCAAAAACCTGAGAAAAAATCCAACCAGGAAGTGGGAAATCTGACATGTTTCTACGAACTGTAATATGACTTTTCGTCTGAACTTTTGCCTGGACCTGCCCGCACGTCGTGAGTTTAGATTGTGTACTGAACGCGCGAACAAAATAGAGTTATTTGGACATAAATGATGGACATTATCGAACAAAACAAACATTTATTGTGGAACTGGGATTCCTGGGAGTGCATTCTGATGAAGATCATCAAAGGTAAGTGAATGTTTATAATGTTATTTCTGACTTCTGTTGACTGCACAATATGGCGGATATCTTTTTGTCTTGTTTGGGCTCTGAGCGCCGTACTCAGATTATTGCCTAGCTTGCTTTTTCCGTAAAGCTTTTTTGAAATCTGACACAGCGGTTGCATTAAGGAGAAGTGTATCTAAAGTTCCATGCATAACACTTGTATTTTCATCAACATTTATAATGAGTATTTCTGTAAATTGATGTGGCTCTCTGCAAAATCACCGGATGTTTTTGGAACTACTGAACATAACGCGCCAATGTATACTGAGATTTTTTGATGTACATATGAACTTTATCGAACAAAACATACATGTATTGTGTAACATGATGTCCTATGAGTGTCATCTGATGAAGATCATCAAAGGTTAGTGATTAATTTTATCTCTATTTCAGATTTTTGTGACCCTTTTGGAGCCCTGCCCTTTCACTGGCTGTTGTCATATCGATCCCGTTAGTGGAATCTCAGCCATAATACGTTTTTAAACCTTACCCTAACCATATCCACAACCCTTACCTAACCCTAACCTTACCCTTTACCAACTTCAAATGGGATAGGGACGTCCCAAGGATTCCGGATAGCACGGACCTGACATGATCTCACACACATCTCCATAGTAACGTGATCCACATGAGTCATGTGTGTATCATGTCATTGTGTGTAGTGTCACACCACCATGGTCACTGTGACTGGTCTATACGACCTCTCTTTCAGTAGCTGCCTGGGTCGGTGTGAAGTGATCAACTAGTCATCTCATTTATCCCTATTTAATTAATTAATTCCCTCCCTCCCTCTCTCCCTCTCCCTCGGTTCCATCTCTCTGATAGTCAGCCTCTCTGTACATCAGACCAGGAGGACTTGATGCTGGTTAGTGCAGGTTCTCTGTCACACACAAGACATGGGTAATGTGTGTGATGGAGAATCACAGAGAGAGAGAGGAAAAATACAGAGAAGAAGAGAGGTGGGGGTTTGGGATATGCAGCTTCTATAATTCACTCAGCAAAAGAGAGTTATATTATAACAACTGACGTAAAAGACAGACAGAAAGCGGTCGGTCTGAGACAGTTCCTCCCAAACGCTCTTTAAAAAACATGAGGTCAGGTTTTGGCCCCTCTCCTCTTCCTCCTCCTCCCTTTCAGCTCCGGACTCATTTCACTAAGAGCCCCATTCATTAACAGGTAGAATATATCTGGCCAGAACAGTCATTCTCTCAATGGGGTTTTAACTCTGTGTGTGTGTGTGTGTGTGTGTGTGTGTGTGTGTGTGTGTGTGTGTGTGTGTGTGTGTGTACGCGTCCGTCCGTCCGTGTGCGTGCCAGACCAGTCATTCTCTCAATAGGGTTTTAACAGGCCTGCTGGCGAGAGCAACTGAGGAAGGCAGAAACTAAACTATTCACCCCAAGGAGAGGACCAATCCTGGGATTGAGAGATGGATGAATGGATAGAGGGATATATAGAGGGTTGAAAGGAGGGACGGATGGAGTTGGCTAGTGTTGAATGACTCCTTCTCCACTTATTTACCTTATTCTCCCTCCCTCCCTCCCTCCCTCCCTCCCTCCCTCCCTCCCTCCCTCCCTCCCTCCCTCCCTCCCTCCCTCACACGTCTCTCCAAAACATCTCAATAGTCTCAACCATTGTATATTCACATAACTGTTCTATATTCTATAAAGACAGATAGTAAGGGCAAAAACTACAACGGCCTTGGGAAACCCTGTCCGATGGCAACTGCAGTACCTGACTGCATGTACATGCATCCACCACTAGAGGGGGCAACCACTGTGTCCAGTAGTGACCACACTGAATGAAACCAGGGCAGCAATGGAGGGGTGAGAGAGATGGAAGAGGAGAATGGAGGGATGGGTGAGTGAAAATGAAGAATAGAGAAATAAGGAAATTGACAGAAGCTACAGAAAGGATGACATGTGGAAGGAGGAGGAGCCACTTTGGGGAAGGAGAGGAATAGAAAGAGGAGGAAGTGAAAATGAAAGGAGGGAAAGGAGTGAGGTAGAGGAGGAACGAATAAAGGAGGGAGATGGAAGATGGCGGTAAAATAGGGACGATGCCCATCGTCAGAGATTGAATTTGAAAAGCAGTGTTACTGCTCTGTGTGACTAGAGAGAGACAATCTGCTGTATAATCCTACAGAGATACCCTGGAGAGAGAGAGACAGAGAAAGAGAGATAGAGAAAGGAGAGAGATGGAGAGATGGAGGGAAAGAGAGAGAGAGGGAGGCTGTGTGTGAGGAAGAGAGAGAATGTGAGAGAGGCGATGGTGTCTGTGTGACTGGGTGAGATGGAGGGAGGGAGAGGAGGGAGGTATGGTAGAGTAGCGAGGGATTCACACGGAGGAGAGGTGTGTGGAGAGTGCTGACAGGGCCACTCTACTGGGGAACACCTGTCTGTCAACCTGCAGACACACACACACTACTCTCCCACACACAAACAAACACACCTAGAAAACACAGACATAGCCATTATTATGAGCCGTCCTCCCCTCAGCAGCCTCCACTGTGTACGAAGGGTATGTCTATGTATTACAGTAAAACAGAGAAAGAGAGGGAGGCCAGAAAAGAGAAAATCAACTGCATGCTAGAAGTGTGTCAGCGTGAACATACTGAAACCAATGTGGTTGTATGTGTGTACATCACAGCGTGTACTCACCCAGACAGATACAGACTACTGTATGTTTACAACCCAACGCCTCAACTAAGACAAACATGATGAAGAAGATGATGATGAGGAAGATGGCGGAGGTCTCTCCCCGTTCCCCGAATTACCATGGCAACCGGCAATTTCTTTTTTCGCGAAGTATCCCCGGTTACCGAACTGCTCTCATTCATAACCGTTGCTGTGGCAACGGAGCCCTCATTCATTGATGGAATCTCGGCATTGCCGTGGCAACGAGGCGGGTAGAGGGTCTCCTAGCGATTGATTGACTCTTTTTTGAGGTGTGGGTTCTCTGCACTGCCACACACTGAGCAAACACACACACACACACATACGCTACACACACCATACATGTACATGCTTTCAAACACAGACACACAAACACACAGTCTTATCTAGTATGTGATGTACAGTAGTGTGTGGGTATGTGTGGGTAAAACATCATATTAACATACAGGAGCAGAGGAATCTGGGTCAGATATACTCTGTCTTTCTTCTTATACATTCCTGTGTGTGCGTGCGTGTGTGCGTGTGTGTGTGTGAAAGAATGTACGTATATGGTGTGTATAGCATGAGTGTGTCTGTATGTGTGTATCTGAAAACCATGTGGGAGTGCCATGTGTTATCTCAGTGTGAGCTCCTGTCCACTCAATGTTTCCAACTGAGCCCTATAACCCCTCACACACACACACACACACACACACACACACACACACACACACACACACACACACACACACACACACACACACACACACACACACACACACACACACACACACACACACACACAAAATGTGAAAATCTGAAATTAAGTCAAATATTGAACAGTTAATACCATCTAAAAATATACTGTTCAAATCCACAACCTGCAACAATAAGCCACCCACTATGTGGCTATGGCACATCAACCTGCCCTTTACAACCATTATGTCACCGGTCAACCCCACTTTTCACAGTAGACATGGTACGCCCCAATCACTTTCCATTATTGGAAGAGTCTACTTGCTCAGCTGAAGGGGGAGAGGGATGATAATGGCTACATCACCCTCCCACCTAGTTTATCACAAACACTCTATTGCTATACTCTCAACATCTCTCTCTTTTCCCTTTCCACTGTCTCTGTCCTCTCCTCTCTCCTCTGAACATCTCTCCCTTTCTCTCGTCTGACATTGTTCTTCTCTCTCTCTCTCTCTCTGCAGAGTGCTAACACTCAGCTGATGGACCCACTGGCTCCATCCAGTCACCCCCTCCCTCCTCCCCTCTAGCCATCCAGTCCAGTCACCGCCTCTAACCATCCAGTCCAGTCACCCTCTCCCTACATTCCTCTCTCCCTCCTCCCATCCTTCCTTCCCTTGTCCATCCCCCGCTCACCACAGTATCTCTACATCCTTCCTCCACCTGCCCACTCACTCACTTTCTCTCTCCTTTCCCTCTTTTTATCTCTCCCTTGCTTCCTCGCCTCCTCCAGTCTGCCAATCCTCCAGACCAGTCAGGCGAAGGGAGGATGAAGGAGAGAGCAGTAAAAGGAGGGATGGATGGATGAATGCTTCCTCCTGGTTATGTCCAACTCATTCATCTCTCTCTCTCTCTCTCTCTCTCTCTCTCTCTCTCTCTCTCTCTCTCTCTCTCTCTCTCTCTCTCTCTCTCTCTCTCTCTCTCTCTCTCTCTCTCTCTCTCTCTCTCTCTCTCTCTCTCTCTCATCTGTGACCAGCTGTCCCTCTCTCCTTTCTCGTCACCTTGTCCCCACTCCATCCTTTGGCCTTTTCTCTCTCCTGCCCTCACATTCCCCCTCTCTCTCCTCTACACTCACTCCTTCTTTCCATCCCTCCCTCATCCCTCTCTCCCCCTCTCCCTGGCTAGCTGATCCTCCACCTGTTTCTCTGTGGGGACCAGCATGTGATCTGGCATTTGCAAGGACATCAGCTACTCAATGAGTGTGTTTGTGTAGGTGTGCATGCTCTATCCTGTGTGTGTGTGTGTGTGTGTGTGTGTGTGTGTGTGTGTGTGTGTGTGTGTGTGTGTGTGTGTGTGTGTGTGTGTGTGTGTGTGTGTCTGTGTGTGTGGTGTGTGTGTGTGTGTGTGTGTATGTATGTGTCTACGTGTGTGGTGTGTGTGTGTGTGTGTGTGTGTGTGTGTGTGTGTGTGTGTGTGTGTGTGTGTGTGTGTGTGTGTGTGTGTGTGTGTGTGTGTGTGTGTGTGTGTGTGTGTGTGTGTGTGTGTGTGTGTGTTTGTCCTATAGGGTAGGTAAAGTGTCCTAGTGTTTAGCAGAGAGTCAGGCCTCTAAATGACTGCAGGCTTATAATGATAATGGAAGTGATGGCAGCGGGACAATATTCACACGGGTACCACTTCTCTCTCTCCTCCCTCTCTCTCTGTCGCTCTCTCTTCCTCCCTGCCTCTCTCTGCCAGCTTTCTCCTCTCTCTCCTCCCTCGCTCTCTGTCGCTCTCCCTCCCTCCCTCTCTCTGCCAGCTCTCTCCTCTCTGCCTCTCTTCCTATCCATCCCTCTATCCTTCCGTCTTCCTCTCTCTCTTTTTCTCCTCTCCTTCTCCTCCTCTCGCTATCCCCCTCTCTCCTTCACGAATCCTTTCTGATATACTGTACATGTAGACTTTGTTTATCTCTCTCTCTCTCCCATACAGTACATTTCAGCTTTCCAGATGACCTCCATTCCTTCCTGTTGGTATCTCTGAAGTCCAACTGTGTTAACATCAGTTGAAATGTTTCTGTTGCTAAGCATCATTAAAATCACATTGGGGATTTCTTAAATGGAGAGGGGACAAACATACACTTTCTTTTCTTAGCTCTGACCCAGTTGCAGCAGAGGACAGGACACTAGCTACTGTAAATGGGTTATAAATGGGTTATGAATGTGTTATGTATGGGTTATGAATGTGCTATGTATGGGTTATGAATGTGAAGGCCCTTCCCTGTTTCAGCATGACAATGCCCCTGTGCACAACGCGAGGTCCATACAGAAATGGTTTGTCGAGATTAGTGTGGAAGAACTTGTTTGGCCTGGACAGAGCCCTGACCTCAACCACATCGAACACCTTTGGGATGAATTGGAACGCCGACTGCGAGCCTGGCCTAATCACCCAACATCAGTACCCGACCTCACTAATGCTCTTGTGGCTGAATGGAACCAAGTTCCTGCAGCAATGTTCCAACATCTAGTGGAAAGCCTTCCCAGAAGGGTGGAGGCTGTTATAGCAGCAAATAGGGACCAACTCCATATTAAAAGCCCATGATTTTGGAATGAGATGTTCAATGGGCAGGTGTCCACATACTTTTGGTCATGTAGTGTAGGTACAGTTCAAATGAAATGTTACCATCTGACCTAGTTGCAGAAGAGGACAGAACACTAGCTAAATGCATACGTACTGCTTACGAATGTGTTATGTGTAGGTTATGAATATGTTATGAAGTCCTTATACAGCCTTTAGGTGTTACCATCTGACCACGTTGCAGCGGTAGAGGACACTAGCTACTGTAAACGACTACCTTAGACAGCTCCATGACTTACATAAAAGTTTGGGGTCACTTAGAAATGTCCTTGTTTTTGAAAGAAAAGCACATTTCTTGTCTATTAAAATAACATCAAATTGATCAGAAATACAGTGTAGACATTGTTAATGTTGTAAATGACTATTGTAGCTGGAAACGGCAGATTATTTAATGGAATATCTACATAGGCGTACAGAGGCCCATTATCAGCAACCATCACTCCTGTGTTCCAATGGCATGTTGTGTTAGCTAATCCAAGTTTATCATTTTAAAAGGCTAATTGATCATTAGAAAACCCGTTTGCAATTAAGTTAGCACAGCTGAAAACTGTGGTTCTGATTATAGAAGCAATAAAACTGGCCTTCTTTAGACTAGTTGAGTATCTGGAGCATAAGCATTTGTGGGTTCGATTACAGGCTCAAAATGGCCAGAAACGAGGAACTTTCTTCTGAAACCCATCAGTCTATTCTTGTTCTGAGAAATGAAGGCTATTCCATGTGATAAATTGCCAAGAAACTGAAGATCTCGTACAACACTGTGTAGTACTCCCTTCACAGAACAGCACAAACTGGCTCTAACCAGAATAGAAAGAGGAGTGAGAGGCCCCGGTGCACAACTGAGCATGAGGACAAGTACATTAGAGTGTCTAGTTTGAGAAACAGACACCTCACAAGTCCTCAACTGGCAGCTTCATTAAATAGTACCCGCAAAACACCAGTCTCAACGTCAACAGTAAAGAGGCGACTCCGGGATGCTGGCCTTCTAGGCAGAGTTCCTCTGTCCAGTGTATGTGTTCTTTTGCCCATCTTAATCTTCTCTTTTTATTGGCCAGTCTGAGATATGGCTTTTTCTTTGCAACTCTGTCTAGAAGGCCAGCATCCCGGAGTCGCCTCTTCACTGTTGACATTGACTGGTGTTTTGCGGGTACTATTTAATCAGACGTTTCCAGCTACAATAGTCATTTACAACATTAACAATGTCTACACTGTATTTCTGATCAATTTGATGTTATTTTAATGGGCAAAAAATGTGCTTTTCTTTCAAAAACAAGGACATTTCTAAGTGACCCCAAACTTTTGAACGGTAGTGTATGTGTTATGTAAGAGTTATGAATGTGTTATGAAGTCCTTCCGTTAACTTTAATTTAGTCTTTCCTCATTCCGACTTCGTTGTGGTAAAGGTCAAGACACTAGCTGAATGCATACATACTACTTATGAATGTGTTATGCATGAGTTATGAATGTGTCATGAAGCCCTTAGGTAGTCATTAGGCTCAGCCAGCTGCAGCAGAGGACACTTAGCTACATTACATTGTGACATCACAATGGCAGTTACGCATATACTTCTAAACCAATGAAATGTTGACTGACATGAATACTAAATAGGCAGGAGAATACACTTCCTCCTTCTCGCCATCTCTCTCTCCTTCCCTTTCTCTCTCTTTATCTATCATTCTCGCTCTGTATCTACCTCTCTCTTTCTCTCTCGCTCTGTCTCTCTCTCTACTTCTCCATGTCTCTCTTTCCCATGTGTGTGCCAAGAATGAAGTCACCACACAGTCTCAGTCACGACTCGCAGTGCAGACACACACACAGAGATACGAGGCCTTCAGTATATCACTCATCACTGTTAGCTCAACACACATACACACATACACTATTTGTATGTAATAGACAATGTGAAAGTGTGTGTCACATTTGTGTTTGCATGTTGTAGCGCGCGCGTGTGTGTGTGTGTGAGTGTGTGTAGGGATGGGTCTGTCTGTAAATAGAAATCAAAGCTGCGGGCAGGAGTGTGGAGGAGGTATTTTATCTTCAAAGTGCAGCTCACACACACACACACACACACACACACACACACACACACACACACACACACACACACACACACACACACACACACACACACACACACACACACACACACAAACAAACAAACACACGTACGCGCACGCAGACACACATGCGCACGCAGACTGAACAGGTATAGCATAGTGTAGGTTACAAAACAAACAAGCTTTTAAATAATACATGAAATATCTACTAGAGCATTTTATTTGAGTGATTATTCTGTCTGTGGGTACTGAGCATCTTTTGAGTAGATGTATTTAGGCCTAGTGATGCTGTGTGTGTCTGTGCATCTGTGTGTGTTGTCTGTGTGTATGGTATGTGTGCATATAGTTCGATGTTGTCTGTGTGTGTGTGTGTGTGTGTGTGTGTGTGTGTGTGTGTGTGTGTGTGTGTGTGTGTGTGTGTGTGTGTGTGTGTGTGTGTGTGTGTGTGTGTGTGTGTGTGTGTGTGTGTGTGTGTGTGTGTGTGACGACCCTCCCACTCTGTCTGCCGAATTCTTTTTCTTTCCTCTTGTTTTCCGCATTAGGATGTTGGTGGGCGGAGCTGGGAGGGTCGTCAGCGACATGGGACACACCTGGGCCCGGGTGTGTCCCGGGATAAATACACCTCTTCCCCATTCATTGAGGAGACTCTCTCCATGCAAACACACTGTTGGAATTTGGTTGTGGCATTTTTGTGGCCAGTTTGTTTGTTTGCTTTGGCAACTTTCGACCCTCCTCATCACGGCT
>NC_092087.1:82216556-82258301 GCF_045679555.1 Salvelinus alpinus | reverse complement strand
ATACACGCAACCACTCACTGACTACTGTCTACACACAACCACTCACTGACTACTGTCTACACGCAACCACTCACTGACTACTGTCTACACACAACCACTCACTGACTACTGTCTACACACAACCACTCACTGACTACTGTCTACACGCAACCACTCACTGACTACTGTCTACAGGCAATCACTCACTGACTAGTGTCTACAGGCAATCACTCACTGACTACTGTCTACACGCAACCACTCACTGACTACTGTCTACACGCAACCACTCACTGACTACTGTCTACACGCAACCACTCACTGACTACTGTCTACAGGCAACCACTCACTGACTACTGTCTACACGCAACCACTCACTGACTACTGTCTACACACAACCACTCACTGACTACTGTCTACAGGCAACCACTCACTGACTACTGTCCTGTCTACACGCAACCACTCACTGACTACTGTCTACAGGCAACCACTCACTGACTACTGTCTACACGCAACCACTCACTGACTACTGTCTACACACAACCACTCACTGACTACTGTCTACAGGCAACCACTCACTGACTACTGTCTACACGCAACCACTCACTGACTACTGTCTACACGCAACCACTCACTGACTACTGTCTACAGGCAACCACTCACTGACTACTGTCTACACGCAACCACTCACTGACTGCTGTCTACATGCAACCACTCACTGACTACTGTCTACACCCAACCACTCACTGACTACTGTCTACACCCAACCACTCACTGACTACTGTCTACAGGCAACCACTCACTGACTACTGTCTACACGCAACCACTCACTGACTACTGTCTACACCCAACCACTCACTGACTACTGTCTACAGGCAACCACTCACTGACTACTGTCTACACGCAACCACTCACTGACTACTGTCTACAGGCAACCACTCACTGACTACTGTCTACACGCAACCACTCACTGACTACTGTCTACAGGCAACCACTCACTGACTACTGTCTACACGCAACCACTCACTGACTACTGTCTACAGGCAACTACTCACTGACTACTGTCTACACCCAACCACTCACTGACTACTGTCTACAGGCAACCACTCACTGACTACTGTCTACAGGCAACCACTCACTGACTACTGTCTACACGCAACCACTCACTGACTACTGTCTACACGCAACCACTCACTGACTACTGTCTACACACAACCACTCACTGACTACTGTCTACAGGCAACCACTCACTGACTACTGTCTACAGGCAACCACTCACTGACTACTGTCTACACCCAACCACTCACTGACTACTGTCTACACGCAACCACTCACTGACTACTGTCTACACGCAACCACTCACTGACTACTGTCTACAGGCAACCACTCACTGACTACTGTCTACAGGCAACCACTCACTGACTACTGTCTACACGCAATCACTCACTGACTACTGTCTACACCCAACCACTCACTGACTACTGTCTACAGGCAACCACTCACTGACTACTGTCTACACGCAACCACTCACTGACTACTGTCTACAGGCAACCACTCACTGACTACTGTCTACAGGCAACCACTCACTGACTACTGTCTACACGCAACCACTCACTGACTACTGTCTACAGGCAACCACTCACTGACTACTGTCTACAGGCAATCACTCACTGACTACTGTCTACACGCAACCACTCACTGACTGCTGTCTACATGCAACCACTCACTGACTACTGTCTACACCCAACCACTCACTGACTACTGTCTACAGGCAACCACTCACTGACTACTGTCTACAGGCAACCACTCACTGACTACTGTCTACACGCAACCACTCACTGACTACTGTCTACAGGCAACCACTCACTGACTACTGTCTACAGGCAACCACTCACTGACTACTGTCTACAGGCAACCACTCACTGACTACTGTCTACACGCAACCACTCACTGACTACTGTCTACACGCAACCACTCACTGACTACTGTCTACACGCAACCACTCACTGACTACTGTCTACAGGCAACCACTCACTGACTACTGTCTACACGCAACCACTCACTGACTACTGTCTACAGGCAACCACTCACTGACTACTGTCTACACGCAACCACTCACTGACTACTGTCTACACGCAACCACTCACTGACTACTGTCTACACGCAACCACTCACTGACTACTGTCTACAGGCAACCACTCACTGACTACTGTCTACACGCAACCACTCACTGACTACTGTCTACAGGCAACCACTCACTGACTACTGTCTACACCCAACCACTCACTGACTACTGTCTACACCCAACCACTCACTGACTACTGTCTACAGGCAACCACTCACTGACTACTGTCTACAGGCAACCACTCACTGACTACTGTCTACACGCAACCACTCACTGACTACTGTCTACACGCAACCACTCACTGACTACTGTCTACACGCAACCACTCACTGACTACTGTCTACAGGCAACCACTCACTGACTACTGTCTACAGGCAACCACTCACTGACTACTGTCTACACCCAACCACTCACTGACTACTGTCTACAGGCAACCACTCACTGACTACTGTCTACACGCAACCACTCACTGACTACTGTCTACAGGCAACCACTCACTGACTACTGTCTACAGGCAACCACTCACTGACTACTGTCTACACGCAATCACTCACTGACTACTGTCTACACCCAACCACTCACTGACTACTGTCTACAGGCAACCACTCACTGACTACTGTCTACACGCAACCACTCACTGACTACTGTCTACAGGCAACCACTCACTGACTACTGTCTACAGGCAACCACTCACTGACTACTGTCTACACGCAACCACTCACTGACTACTGTCTACAGGCAACCACTCACTGACTACTGTCTACACCCAACCACTCACTGACTACTGTCTACAGGCAATCACTCACTGACTACTGTCTACACGCAACCACTCACTGACTGCTGTCTACATGCAACCACTCACTGACTACTGTCTACACCCAACCACTCACTGACTACTGTCTACACCCAACCACTCACTGACTACTGTCTACAGGCAACCACTCACTGACTACTGTCTACACGCAACCACTCACTGACTACTGTCTACACGCAACCACTCACTGACTACTGTCTACACCCAACCACTCACTGACTACTGTCTACAGGCAACCACTCACTGACTACTGTCTACACGCAACCACTCACTGACTACTGTCTACAGGCAACCACTCACTGACTACTGTCTACAGGCAACCACTCACTGACTACTGTCTACAGGCAACCACTCACTGACTACTGTCTACACGCAACCACTCACTGACTACTGTCTACACGCAACCACTCACTGACTACTGTCTACACCCAACCACTCACTGACTACTGTCTACAGGCAACCACTCACTGACTACTGTCTACACACAACCACTCACTGACTACTGTCTACACGCAACCACTCACTGACTACTGTCTACACGCAACCACTCACTGACTGCTGTCTACACGCAACCACTCACTGACTACTGTCTACACGCAACCACTCACTGACTACTGTCTACAGGCAACCACTCACTGACTACTGTCTACACCCAACCACTCACTGACTACTGTCTACAGGCAACCACTCACTGACTACTGTCTACAGGCAACCACTCACTGACTACTGTCTACACGCAACCACTCACTGACTACTGTCTACACGCAACCACTCACTGACTACTGTCTACACGCAACCACTCACTGACTACTGTCTACAGGCAACCACTCACTGACTACTGTCTACAGGCAACCACTCACTGACTACTGTCTACACCCAACCACTCACTGACTACTGTCTACAGGCAACCACTCACTGACTACTGTCTACACGCAACCACTCACTGACTACTGTCTACAGGCAACCACTCACTGACTACTGTCTACACGCAACCACTCACTGACTACTGTCTACACGCAACCACTCACTGACTACTGTCTACACGCAACCACTCACTGACTACTGTCTACAGGCAACCACTCACTGACTACTGTCTACAGGCAACAACTCACTGACTACTGTCTACAGGCAACCACTCACTGACTACTGTCTACACCCAACCACTCACTGACTACTGTCTACAGGCAACCACTCACTGACTACTGTCTACACGCAACCACTCACTGACTACTGTCTACAGGCAACCACTCACTGACTACTGTCTACAGGCAACCACTCACTGACTACTGTCTACACGCAATCACTCACTGACTACTGTCTACACCCAACCACTCACTGACTACTGTCTACAGGCAACCACTCACTGACTACTGTCTACTACACGCAACCACTCACTGACTACTGTCTACAGGCAACCACTCACTGACTACTGTCTACAGGCAACCACTCACTGACTACTGTCTACACGCAACCACTCACTGACTACTGTCTACAGGCAACCACTCACTGACTACTGTCTACAGGCAATCACTCACTGACTACTGTCTACACGCAACCACTCACTGACTGCTGTCTACATGCAACCACTCACTGACTACTGTCTACACCCAACCACTCACTGACTACTGTCTACACCCAACCACTCACTGACTACTGTCTACAGGCAACCACTCACTGACTACTGTCTACAGGCAACCACTCACTGACTACTGTCTACACGCAATCACTCACTGACTACTGTCTACACCCAACCACTCACTGACTACTGTCTACAGGCAACCACTCACTGACTACTGTCTACACGCAACCACTCACTGACTACTGTCTACAGGCAACCACTCACTGACTACTGTCTACAGGCAACCACTCACTGACTACTGTCTACACGCAACCACTCACTGACTACTGTCTACAGGCAACCACTCACTGACTACTGTCTACAGGCAACCACTCACTGACTACTGTCTACACGCAACCACTCACTGACTACTGTCTACACGCAACCACTCACTGACTACTGTCTACACGCAACCACTCACTGACTACTGTCTACAGGCAACCACTCACTGACTACTGTCTACACGCAACCACTCACTGACTACTGTCTACAGGCAACCACTCACTGACTACTGTCTACACGCAACCACTCACTGACTACTGTCTACACGCAACCACTCACTGACTACTGTCTACACGCAACCACTCACTGACTACTGTCTACAGGCAACCACTCACTGACTACTGTCTACACACAACCACTCACTGACTACTGTCTACAGGCAACCACTCACTGACTACTGTCTACACCCAACCACTCACTGACTACTGTCTACACCCAACCACTCACTGACTACTGTCTACAGGCAACCACTCACTGACTACTGTCTACAGGCAACCACTCACTGACTACTGTCTACACGCAACCACTCACTGACTACTGTCTACACGCAACCACTCACTGACTACTGTCTACACGCAACCACTCACTGACTACTGTCTACAGGCAACCACTCACTGACTACTGTCTACAGGCAACCACTCACTGACTACTGTCTACACCCAACCACTCACTGACTACTGTCTACAAGCAACCACTCACTGACTACTGTCTACACGCAACCACTCACTGACTACTGTCTACAGGCAACCACTCACTGACTACTGTCTACAGGCAACCACTCACTGACTACTGTCTACACGCAATCACTCACTGACTACTGTCTACACCCAACCACTCACTGACTACTGTCTACAGGCAACCACTCACTGACTACTGTCTACACGCAACCACTCACTGACTACTGTCTACAGGCAACCACTCACTGACTACTGTCTACAGGCAACCACTCACTGACTACTGTCTACACGCAACCACTCACTGACTACTGTCTACAGGCAACCACTCACTGACTACTGTCTACACCCAACCACTCACTGACTACTGTCTACAGGCAATCACTCACTGACTACTGTCTACACGCAACCACTCACTGACTGCTGTCTACATGCAACCACTCACTGCCTACTGTCTACACCCAACCACTCACTGACTACTGTCTACACCCAACCACTCACTGACTACTGTCTACAGGCAACCACTCACTGACTACTGTCTACACGCAACCACTCACTGACTACTGTCTACACGCAACCACTCACTGACTACTGTCTACACCCAACCACTCACTGACTACTGTCTACAGGCAACCACTCACTGACTACTGTCTACACGCAACCACTCACTGACTACTGTCTACAGGCAACCACTCACTGACTACTGTCTACAGGCAACCACTCACTGACTACTGTCTACAGGCAACCACTCACTGACTACTGTCTACACGCAACCACTCACTGACTACTGTCTACACGCAACCACTCACTGACTACTGTCTACACCCAACCACTCACTGACTACTGTCTACAGGCAACCACTCACTGACTACTGTCTACACACAACCACTCACTGACTACTGTCTACACGCAACCACTCACTGACTACTGTCTACACGCAACCACTCACTGACTGCTGTCTACACGCAACCACTCACTGACTACTGTCTACACGCAACCACTCACTGACTACTGTCTACAGGCAACCACTCACTGACTACTGTCTACACCCAACCACTCACTGACTACTGTCTACAGGCAACCACTCACTGACTACTGTCTACAGGCAACCACTCACTGACTACTGTCTACACGCAACCACTCACTGACTACTGTCTACACGCAACCACTCACTGACTACTGTCTACACGCAACCACTCACTGACTACTGTCTACAGGCAACCACTCACTGACTACTGTCTACACCCAACCACTCACTGACTACTGTCTACAGGCAACCACTCACTGACTACTGTCTACAGGCAACCACTCACTGACTACTGTCTACAGGCAACCACTCACTGACTACTGTCTACACGCAACCACTCACTGACTACTGTCTACACGCAACCACTCACTGACTACTGTCTACACCCAACCACTCACTGACTACTGTCTACAGGCAACCACTCACTGACTACTGTCTACACGCAACCACTCACTGACTACTGTCTACACGCAACCACTCACTGACTACTGTCTACACGCAACCACTCACTGACTGCTGTCTACACGCAACCACTCACTGACTACTGTCTACACGCAACCACTCACTGACTACTGTCTACATGCAACCACTCACTGACTACTGTCTACACCCAACCACTCACTGACTACTGTCTACAGGCAACCACTCACTGACTACTGTCTACAGGCAACCACTCACTGACTACTGTCTACACGCAACCACTCACTGACTACTGTCTACACGCAACCACTCACTGACTACTGTCTACACGCAACCACTCACTGACTACTGTCTACAGGCAACCACTCACTGACTACTGTCTACAGGCAACCACTCACTGACTACTGTCTACACCCAACCACTCACTGACTACTGTCTACAGGCAACCACTCACTGACTACTGTCTACACGCAACCACTCACTGACTACTGTCTACAGGCAACCACTCACTGACTACTGTCTACACGCAACCACTCACTGACTACTGTCTACACGCAACCACTCACTGACTACTGTCTACACGCAACCACTCACTGACTACTGTCTACAGGCAACCACTCACTGACTACTGTCTACACGCAACCACTCACTGACTACTGTCTACAGGCAACCACTCACTGACTACTGTCTACACCCAACCACTCACTGACTACTGTCTACAGGCAACCACTCACTGACTACTGTCTACACGCAACCACTCACTGACTACTGTCTACACGCAACCACTCACTGACTACTGTCTACACCCAACCACTCACTGACTACTGTCTACACCCAACCACTTACTGACTACTGTCTACAGGCAATCACTCACTGACTACTGTCTACAGGCAACCACTCACTGACTACTGTCTACACGCAACCACTCACTGACTACTGTCTACAGGCAACCACTCACTGACTACTGTCTACAACCAGCCACTCACTGACTACTGTCTACACGCAACCACTCACTGACTACTGTCTACAACCAGCCACTCACTGACTACTGTCTACAGGCAACCACTCACTGACTACTGTCTACAGGCAACCACTCACTGACTACTGTCTACAGGCAACCACTCACTGACTACTGTCTACAGGCAACCACTCACTGACTACTGTCTACACGCAACCACTCACTGACTACTGTCTACAGGCAACCACTCACTGACTACTGTCTACACGCAACCACTCACTGACTACTGTCTACAGGCAACCACTCACTGACTACTGACTACAGGCAACCACTTACTGACTACTGTCTACACGCAATCACTCACTGACTACTGTCTACAGGCAACCACTCACTGACTACTGTCTACACCCAACCACTCACTGACTACTGTCTACAGGCAACCACTCACTGACTACTGATTACTGTCTACACCCAACCACTCACTGACTACTGTCTACACCCAACCACTCACTGACTACTGACTACTGTCTACACCCAACCACTCACTGACTACTGTCTACACCCAACCACTCACTGACTACTGTCTACACGCAACCACTCACTGATTACTGTCTACAGGCAACCACTCACTGATTACTGTCTACAGGCAACCACTCACTGACTACTGTCTACACGCAACCACTCACTGACTACTGTCTACACCCAACCACTCACTGACTACTGATTACTTTCTACACGCACCATTGTTAATTGTATATTGGTTACCTCAGTTAATAAATATATTTTTGTTATTCCTTATCTCCACGTTGTCTCCCTTTTTGTTACGGGCTTCGAGCCGGTTCGTGACAGTGTGTATAGTGATGCTGCATAGTGCTGTACGTGTGTGTGGTGTGTGTGTGTTTGCGTGTCTATGTATCTGTCTATGTGTGTGTGTGTGTGTCGGAGCACAGGATAAGGGTGTTAGAGAGAGTCTGTGTCTCAAGACTGTACTGGTGATTGATCATCTGCACCAATGAAAACCAGGTTACCGCAGCACACACACGCACACACGCGCACACACACAGATACATAGACACGCAAACACACACACACACACGTTTGCTCTCATTCCCTCTCCCTCTCCTCAACGTGTTTGCTATCTCATTTCCCTCTCTTTCCTCCCCATCTCTAAATCACTCACTTTCTCTCCTTCTCCTCCCATCCTTTTCCCTGCTCCCAGACCTCTCTCTCTCTGCCTCCATCCCTCTCTCTATGTATCACCATCATCATCCCTGCATCCCTCTTTTCCCTCTGTCACGCTCTCATCTCTCTACCTCTCCCTTCTCTCCCTCGCTCCCTCTTACCAGTGCAATCCACCATCCATTCCTTTCCACCCCATTGCTCCTCCCTATTCTCTCTCCCGCTCCCTCTCTCCTCTCTCTCTCCTTCTCCCTCCCGTTCTCTCTCCCCTGTTTTCCAGAGCCAAGGGGAATAGAGAGACAGAGTGACGTGACGTTTCTCTCCCTCCCTCCGTTACCACTGCAATACTCCCTGCTCTCTCTCCGTCTTTCCCCCTCGCTTCCTTATTGCTCTTCCTTAGAGCTGCTGGTGGACTCAGATAAGTCTCTCTCTCTCTCTCTCTCTCTCTCTCTCTCTCTCTCTCTCTCTCTCTCTCTCTCTCTCTCTCATACAGCAGTGATGTACAGACTGAAGAACATACACACATTCACCACCTCTACTTACAATAGCAGCATCCCCCACACTTTTACAGTGCACACACACGCACATGCGCAGTCTCCAGGGCCAACCCCAGTTGAGAGGTCTGACTGACACAGAGACAGGGAGATGGGTGAGAAAGAGAGAGTGGGGAGCGAGAGGAGAGGAGGGAGAATGGGAAGACAGGAAGTGTGAAAAGCAGCTGACAGTCTCTGCACATTGTCCTCTCTCTTTCCCTCCCGTACTATTCCTTCTATTCCTCCCTAGTTAAATAAAGTAAAAAATAACTACAAATAAATATATATCTTCCCCCTTCCATGTCACCCTTCACCCCCCTCCCTCTATCTCCATCTCTGTCCATTCCTCCATCTGTGCCTTCAATACTATTCTCTCTTTCCCCTTTCCTTGCCTCTCTCTATCTCTCTCCCCTCTCTATCTCTATGTCTCCCCTCGAAGCCTCCTCTCAATCTCTCCCCTTTCTATCTATATGTCCCCCTCGACACCTCCTCTCTTTCTCTCTCCCCTTTCTATCTATATGTCCCCCTCGACACCTCCTCTCTTTCTCTCTCCCCTTTCTATCTATATGTCCCCCTCGACACCTCCTCTCTTTCTCTCTCCCCTTTCTATCTCTATGTCCCCCTCAACACCTCCTCTCTATCTCTCTCCCCTCTCTATCTCTATGTCTCCCCGCGACGCCTCCTCTCAATATCTCCCCTCTCTATCTATATGTCCCCCTCGACACCTCCTCTCTTTCTCTCTCCCCTCTCTATCTCTATGTCCTCCTCAACACCTCCTCTCTTTCTCTCTCCCCTTTCTATCTCTATGTCCCCCTCAACACCTCCTCTCTTTCTCTCTCCCCTTTCTATCTCTATGTCCCCCTCGACACCTCCTCTCTTTCTCTCTCCTCTCTCTATCTCTATGTCCTCCTCAACACCTCTTCTCTATCTCTATGTCCTCCTCAACACCTCCTCTCTTTCTCTCTCCCCTCTCTATCTCTATGTCCCCCTCAACACCTCCTCTCTTTCTCTCTCCCCTTTCTATCTCTATGTCCCCCTCGACACCTCCTCTCTTTCTCTCTCCCCTCTCTATCTCTATGTCCTCCTCAACACCTCCTCTCTTTCTCTCTCCCCTCTCTATCTCTATGTCCTCCTCAACACCTCTTCTCTATCTCTCCTTTCTCTATCTCTATGTCCTCCTCAACACCTCCTATCTCTCTCCCCTCTCTATCTCCCCCCCTCGACACCTCTTCTCTATCTCTCCTCTCTCTATCTCTATGTCCTCCTCAACACCTCCTATCTCTCTCCCCTCTCTATCCCCCCCCCTCGACACCTCTTCTCTATCTCTCCTCTCTCAATCTCTATGTCCCCCTCGACACCTCCTCTCTGTCTCTTCCCTCTCTCTCTCCCTCCCTCCTCTCTCTCTGTGAGGTGACATTTCACTGGTGCCCTGCTTGTTGCTCCCTGCAGCGCCACTCTGATCTAGCCTCAGTGTGTGTGTGTGTGTGTGTGTGTGTGTGTGTGTGTGTGTGTGTGTGTGTGTGTGTGTGTGTGTGTGTGTGTGTGTGTGTGTGTGTGTGTGTGTGTGTGTGTGTGTGTGTGTGCTCATTAAAGGGAGACAGCGATGGAGAGGGTGATGCCCTGATTACACACACACACCTTGTCAAACGAGACCTCTGCTGTGGGTGTGTGTGGGTGTGTGTGTGTCTACCCCAGCTGACTGTATATCTTAATGTCCTCCTTTCCCTCTCTCTACATGCTGTGTATCTTTCCAGGTCTTCCTTTTCTAACTCCTCCTTTTACTGCTGCTACTCTCTCCAGCTCCCCTCTCTCTCCTCTCTCTCAGCTCCTCTCTCTCTCAGCTCCTCTCTCTCAGCTCCTCTCTCTCAGCTCCCCTCTCTCAGCTCCTCTCTATCAGCTCCTCTCTCTCTCAGCTCTCTCTCTCTCAGCTCCCCTCTCTCAGCTCCCCTCTCTCTCTCTCTCTCAGCTCCTCTCTCTCTCTCTCTCTCTCTCAGCTCCTCTCTCTCTCTCTCCCCTCTCTCTCTCAGCTCCTCTCTCTCTCTCTCTCTCTCTCTCTCTCTCTCAGCTCCTCTCTCTCTCTCAGCTCCCCTCTCTCTCTCTCTCTCTCTCTCTCTCTCTCTCTCTCTCTCAGCTCCCCTCTCTCTCTCAGCTCCTCTCTCTCTCTCTCTCTCTCTCTCTCTCTCTCTCTCTCTCTCTCTCTCTCTCTCTCTCTCTCTCTCTCTCTCTCTCTCTCTCAGCTCCTCTCTTTCTCTCTCTCAGCTCCCCTCTCTCTCTCAGCTCCCCTCTCTCTCTCTCTCTCTCTCTCAGCTCCTCTCTCTCTCTCGACATGCTGCTCACTTGCTACGGCACAGCAGCCATTTTTAGATCACACATCAAACAAACACACCCTCCTGTCTCACTCTCCCCCTGCATCTCTCTTTCTTCTTTCTCTTTTGAACAAATGCATGCACACACACACACACACACACACACACACACACACACACACACACACACACACACACACACACACACACACACACACACACACACACACACACACACACACACACACACACACACACACAGTATCTACAGTATATATATATATATATATATCAGTCAGTCTCTGTCTGTCTGTCTGCCAGTCAGTGTGTATGGATATTGATCTTTAGACTGATCAGGGGGCCATTGATCCTGGAGTTTCCTCTGTCCAGACACACATGGACGGGAGCCAAGAGATGGGACTAGACTACATCTACACACATAAGATGGGACTAGACTACATCTACACACATAAGATGGGACCAGACTACATCTACACACATCAGATGGGACCAGACTACATCTACACACATAAGATGGGACCAGACAACATCTACACACATAAGATGGGACCAGACTACATCTACACACATAAGATGGGACCAGACTACATCTACACACATAAGATGGGACCAGACTACATCTACACACATAAGATGGGACCAGACTACATCTACACACATAAGATGGGACCAGACAACATCTACACACATAAGATGGGACCAGACTACATCTACACACATAAAATGGGACTAGACTACATCTACACACATAAGATGGGACCAGACTACATCTACACACATAAGATGGGACCAGACTACATCTACACACATAAGATGGGACCAGACTACATCTACACACATAAGATGGGACTAGACTACATCTACACACATAAGATGGGACCAGACTACATCTACACACATAAGATGGGACCAGACTACATCTACACACATAAGATGGGACCAGACTACATCTACACACATAAGATGGGACCAGACTACATCTACACACATAAGATGGGACTAGACTACATCTACACACATAAGGGTTTCCAGCAATGACATCAATAGTGTGTGTGTGTGTGTGTGTGTGTGTGTGTGTGTGTGTGTGTGTGTGTGTGTGTGTGTGTGTGTGTGTGTGTGTGTGTGTGTGTGTGTGTGTGTGTGTGTGTGTGTGTGTGTGTGTGTGTGTGCTGTGAGAAGGTGTCACTTGCATCAGGCATATTAGCATGTGAACACACACTGAGCACTAGTACAAAATCATCCTAATTTGGCCTGCGGACCGCCAGTTGACAATCCCTGATATATGTAGACAGTAGTTATGGTATGATCCCTGGTGTATGGTATGTAGACAGTAGTTATGGTATGATCCCTGGTGTATGGTATGTAGACAGTAGTTATGGTATGATCCCTGGTGTATGGTATGTAGACAGTAGTTATGGTATGATCCCTGGTGTATGGTATGTAGACAGTAGTTATGGTATGATCCCTGGTGTATGGTATGTAGACAGTAGTTATGGTATGATCCCTGATGTATGGTATGTAGACAGTAGTTATGGTATGATCCCTGGTGTATGTCTCCTGTCTCCTGACCCCTCCTGTCTCAGCCTCCAGTATTTATGCTGCAGTAGTTTATGTGTCGGGGGGCTAGGGTCAGTCTGTTATACCTGGAGTACTTCTCCTATCTTATCCAGTGTCCTGTGTGAATTTAAGTATGCTCTCTCTAATTCTCTCGTTCTCTCTTTCTTTCTTCTCTCTCGGAGAACATGAGCCCTAGGACCATACGTCACGGCAAACCGGGCATGATGACTCCTTGCTGTCCCCAGTCCGCCTGGCCTTGCTGCTATTCCAGTTTCAACTGTTCTGCCTGCGGTTATGGAACCCCTACCTGTCCCAGACCTGCTGTTTTCAACTCTTAATGATCGGCTATGAAAAGCCAACTGACATTTATTCCTGATTATTATTTGACCATGCTTGTCATTTATGAACATTTTGAAAATCTTGGCTCTCTCTAATTCTCTCGTTCTCTCTTTCTTTCTTCTCTCTCGGAGAACATGAGCCCTAGGACCATACGTCACGGCAAACCGGGCATGATGACTCCTTGCTGTCCCCAGTCCGCCTGGCCTTGCTGCTATTCCAGTTTCAACTGTTCTGCCTGCGGTTATGGAACCCCTACCTGTCCCAGACCTGCTGTTTTCAACTCTTAATGATCGGCTATGAAAAGCCAACTGACATTTATTCCTGATTATTATTTGACCATGCTTGTCATTTATGAACATTTTGAAAATCTTGGCTCTCTCTAATTCTCTCGTTCTCTCTTTCTTTCTTCTCTCTCGGAGAACATGAGCCCTAGGACCATACGTCACGGCAAACCGGGCATGATGACTCCTTGCTGTCCCCAGTCCGCCTGGCCTTGCTGCTATTCCAGTTTCAACTGTTCTGCCTGCGGTTATGGAACCCCTACCTGTCCCAGACCTGCTGTTTTCAACTCTTAATGATCGGCTATGAAAAGCCAACTGACATTTATTCCTGATTATTATTTGACCATGCTTGTCATTTATGAACATTTTGAAAATCTTGGCTCTCTCTAATTCTCTCCTTCTCTCTTTCTTTCTCTCTCTCGGAGGACCTGAGCCCTAGGACCATACGTCAGGACTACCGGGCATGATGACTCCTTGCTGTCCCCAGTCCACCTGGCCTTGCTGCTATTCCAGTTTCAACTGTTCTGCCTGCGGTTATGGAACCGCCACCTGTCCCAGACCTGCTATTTTCAACTCTTAATGATCGGCTATGAAAAGCCAACTGAAAATTATTCATGATTATTATTTGACCATGCTTGTCACTTATGAACATTTTGAACATCTTGGCATAGTTCTGTTATAATCTCCACCCGGCACAGCCAGAAGAGGACTGGCCACCCCTCATAGCCTGGTTCCTCTCTAGGTTTCTTCCTAGGTTTTGGCCTTTCTAGGGAGTTTTTCCTAGCCACCGTGCTTCTACACCTGCATTGCTTGCTGTTTGGGGTTTTAGGCTGGGTTTCTGTACAGCACTTCGAGATATTAGCTGATGTACGAAGGGCTATATAAAATACACTTGATTTGATTTGATTTGTATGGTATGTAGACAGTAGTTATGGTATGATCCCTGGTGTATGGTATGTAGACAGTAGTTATGGTATGATCCCTGGTGTATGGTATGTAGACAGTAGTTATGGTATGATCCCTGGTGTATGGTATGTAGACAGTAGTTATGGTATGATCCCTGGTGTATGGTATGTAGACAGTAGTTATGGTATGATCCCTGGTGTATGGTATGTAGACAGTAGTTATGGTATGATCCCTGGTGTATGGTATGTAGACAGTAGTTATGGTATGATCCCTGGTGTATGGTATGTAGACAGTAGTTATGGTATGATCCCTGGTGTATGGTACGTAGACAGTAGTTATGGTATGATCCCTGGTGTATGGTATGTAGACAGTAGTTATGGTATGATCCCTGGTGTATGGTATGTAGACAGTAGTTATGGTATGATCCCTGGTGTATGGTATGTAGACAGTAGTTATGGTATGATCCCTGGTGTATGGTATGTTGACAGAAGTTATGGTATGATCCCTGGTGTATGGTATGTAGACAGTAGTTATGGTATGATCCCTGGTGTATGGTATGTAGACAGTAGTTATGGTATGATCCCTGGTGTATGGTATGTAGACAGTAGTTATGGTATGATCCCTGGTGTATGGTATGTAGACAGTAGTTATGGTATGATCCCTGGTGTATGGTATGTAGACAGTAGTTATGGTATGATCCCTGGTGTATGGTATGTAGACAGTAGTTATGGTATGATCCCTGGTGTATGGTATGTAGACAGTAGTTATGGTATGATCCCTGGTGTATGGTATGTAGACAGTAGTTATGGTATGATCCCTGGTGTATGGTATGTAGACAGTAGTTATGGTATGATCCCTGGTGTATGGTATGTAGACTGTAGTTATGGTATGATCCCTGGTGTATGGTATGTAGACAGTAGTTATGGTATGATCCCTGGTGTATGGTATGTAGACAGTAGTTATGGTATGATCCCTGGTGTATGGTATGTAGACAGTAGTTATGGTATGATCCCTGGTGTATGGTATGTAGACAGTAGTTATGGTATGATCCCTGGTGTATGGTATGTAGACAGTAGTTATGGTATGATCCCTGGTGTATGGTATGTAGACAGTAGTTATGGTATGATCCCTGGTGTATGGTATGTAGACTGTAGTTATGGTATGATCCCTGGTGTATGGTATGTAGACAGTAGTTATGGTATGATCCCTGGTGTATGGTATGTAGACAGTAGTTATGGTATGATCCCTGGTGTATGGTATGTAGACAGTAGTTATGGTATGATCCCTGGTGTATGGTATGTAGACAGTAGTTATGGTATGATCCCTGGTGTATGGTATGTAGACAGTAGGTATGGTATGATCCCTGGTGTATGGTATGTAGACAGTAGTTATGGTATGATCCCTGGTGTATGGTATGTAGACAGTAGTTATGGTATGATCCCTGGTGTATGGTATGTAGACAGTAGTTATGGTATGATCCCTGGTGTATGGTATGTAGACAGTAGTTATGGTATGATCCCTGGTGTATGGTATGTAGACAGTAGTTATGGTATGATCCCTGGTGTATGGTATGTAGACAGTAGTTATGGTATGATCCCTGGTGTATGGTATGTAGACAGTAGTTAAGGTATGATCCCTGGTGTATGGTATGTAGACAGTAGTTATGGTATGATCCCTGGTGTATGGTATGTAGACAGTAGTTATGGTATGATCCCTGGTGTATGGTATGTAGACAGTAGTTAAGGTATAATACAATGCAACAATAATGTACTTACCCAGTGAGCACTACTACAAAGTCCATAGCGTTCCATCCATTCCTCAGGTAGGAGCCCTTATGGAGGGCAAAGCCCAGAGCCAGAATCTTTATACCTGACTCAAAACAGAAGATGGCTATGAAGTAGGGCTCTGTATCATCCTAATGGAGAGAAGGGGAGAGAGAGAGAGAGAAAGAAAGAAGTGGGAGGGGAGAGAGAGAGAGAGGAGAGAGAGAAGGAGAGGAGGGATGGGGAGAGAGAGAGGAGAGAGAGGGGAGAGAGAGGGGGAGAGAGAGAGAGAGAGAGAGGAGAGGAGGGAGGGGTAGAGAGGGGGGAGAGAGAGAGAGAGGGGTGGAGGGAGGGGGAGAGAGGAGAGAGAGAGGAGAGAGGGGGAGAGAGAGGGGGAGAGAGAGGAGAGGAGGGAGGGGAGAGAGGGTTAGAATATGGCATTTCGAAACAGAGCATTGTGTGCACCTTTGAAGTGTGTGTGTGTGTGTGTGTGTGTGTGTGTGTGTGTGTGTGTGTGTGTGTGTGTGTGTGTGTGTGTGTGTGTGTGTGTGTGTGTGTGTGTGTGTGTGTGTGTGTGTTGTACTCACCAGTCTCTCAGAAAGAGGAGTTTTGTCATTCTCAGGTAAATGCTGTTCCAGAGCCAGGACGATACAGTTAGCTATGATGGTTGCCAAAATCATCCATTCAAAAGGAGTAAGGCTGGAGTTAAGGCCAGTAACATGGGACAATATATACAAATATATCTAATAATATAAACTACAATCATCTTAAACTGACAGTCCCCGAAATCTGGCATTAGAATGACTTAAAAAAAGATGTATATATTTACACAACTTATTTGATTGATTTCCCACCATTCAATAAGTCAGCAGACAGCAATCCAGACCTTCCTAGGACCATGTAAACGTCCTCTGTCGAATAAACTTCTATTTGTATGCATTTATACATCAGAGGCAGACACATTGCATATTCTCAGAATAACAAAATCCAGCCGTTTACATAGCCCTTCTCCACCTTGTCTATTTGAGGAAAGCATGCTGTTTAAATGGCCCAAATGTTGATTTACACGATCACACAGATTTTGACTATCACTAATGTCATGATAAGTGGTAAGGTGAAATATTTTGGGTAGCTGTTCCTAAAACAGATTATAACTATATGTGGACATATTATAAAGTATGAAAATGCTTATTCATTCACAATGTAATTTAATTTATCATATCATCATTTGTATATACAGTTGAAGTCGGAAGTTTACATACACCTTAGCCAAATACATTTCAAATCAGTCTTTCACAATTCCTGACATTTAATCCTCGTTAAAATTGCCTTGCCTTTAAATTGTTTAACTTGGGTCAAACGCTTCAGGTAGCCTTCCACAAGCTTCCCACAATAAGTTGGGTGAAATTTGACCCATTCCTCCTGACAGAGCTGGTGTAACTGAGTCAGGTTTGTAGGCCTCCTTGCTCGCACACGCTTTTTCAGTTCTGCCCACAAATTTTCTATAGGATTGAGGTCAGGGCTTGGTGATGGCCACTTGGTGATGGGTCATTGTCCATTTGGAAGACCCATTTGCGACCAAGCTTTAACTTCCTGACTGATGTCTTGAGATGTTGCTTCAATATATCCACATCATTTCCCTGCCTCATGATGCCATCTATTTTGTGATGTGCACCAGTCCCTCCTGCAGCAAAGCACCCCCACAACATGATGCTGCCACCCCGTGCTTCACAGTTGGGATGGTGTTCTTCGGCTTGCAAGCCTCCCCCTTTTTCCTCCAAACATAACGATGGTCATTATGGCCAAACAGTTCTATTTTTGTTTCATCAGACCAGAGGACATTTCTCCAAAAAGTACAATCTTTGTCCCCATGTGCATTTGCAAACCGTAGTCTGGCTTTTTTATAGCGGTTTTAGAGCAGTGGCTTCTTCCTTGCTGAGCGGCTTTTTAGGTTATGTCGATATAGGACTCGTTTTACTGTGGATATAGATAACGTTGTACCTGTTTCCTCCAGCATCTTCACAAGGTCCTTTGCTGTTGTTCTGGGATTGATTTTCACTTTTCGCACCAAAGTACATTCATCTCTAGGAGACAGAACGCGTCTCCTTCCTGAGTGGTATGACAGCTGCGTGGTTATACTTGCGCATTATTGTTTGTACAGATGAACGTGGTGCCTTCAGGCGTTTGTAAATTGTTCTTGGCTGATTTCTTTTGATTTTCCCATGATGTCAACCAAAGATGCACTGAGTTTGAAGGTAGACCTTGAAATACATCCAATTGTACACCTCCAATTGACTCAAATGATGGCAATTAGCCTATCAGAAGCTTCTAAAACCATGACATAATTTCATGGAATTTTCCAAGCTGTTTAAAGGCACAGTCAACTTAGTGTATGTAAACTTCTGACCCACTGGGGAATTGTGATACAGTGAATTATAAGTGAAATACTCTGTCTGTAAACAATTGTTGGAAAAATTACTTAAAACAACTATAGTTTGTTAACAAGAAATTAGTGGAGTGGTTGAAAAACGAGTTTTAATGACTCGACATAAGTGAATGTAAACTTGCAACTTCAACTGTATATACTCCCACCAACACTTGTTAGGTTAATACATGATTCCATATGTGTTATTTCATAGTTTTGATGTCTTCACTATTTTTCTACAATGTAAACATAAAAAAATATATAGAAAAACCCTGGAATGAGTAGGCGTGTTCAAACTATTGAGTGGTACTGTATATATATATATTGTTTTGTACTTTTACCCCTTTTTGTTCCCAATTTTGTGATATCCAATTGGTATTTACCAGTCTTGTCCCATCGCTGCAACTCTCCTACGGACTCAGGAGAGGCGACGCTCGAGAGCCATGCGTCCTCGAAACACGACCCTGCCAAGCCACACTGCTTCTTGACACACTGCTCACTTAACCAAGAAGCCAGCCGCGCCAATGTGTCGGAGGAAACACTGTCCAGCTCGCGACCGAAATCAGCTTGCAGGCGCCCGGCCTGCCACAAGGAGTCGCTAGAGTGTGATGGGACAAGGACATCCCAGCCGGCTAAACCCTCCCCAGTCACGGCCGACTGTAACACAGCCTGAGATCGAACCCGGGTCTGTAGTGACGTCTCAAGCACTGCGATGCAGTGGGGGGGCACCACTACAACATATTGCCCTCTTGCTAGATTGATGACTAAAGCCATAGCGAAACAGTGCAAAAGGGCTGTCAGCTCAGCTTTAAGACCAGTAACATGGGAGAACAGCAACAGCATATACATGTATCTAATAATACAAGCATTAAGGCCTGTAGGAAAACTGGAATAGCATACAAACACACATTTATATCTGACATATACAGTATTTCATAATACAAACACACACAAAGGTACTGTACCGTATACAAACATTCATAACAAAGAAGGACAATATCAAACCTCTATTCTACTGAAAGAGATTGAATAGGATCTGAAGCACTTAGAAATTCGTAACATACAAATGGAAGGACTCTGGTGTGTGTGACCAGGCCTGAGTAATGCTGGCCGTACTGAACTCTGGTGTGTGTGACCAGGCCTGAGTAATGCTGGCCTTACTGAACTCTGGTGTGTGTGACCAGGCCTGAGTAATGCTGGCCTCACTGAACTCTGATGTGTGTGACCAGGCCTGAGTAATGCTGGCCTTACTGAACTCTGGTGTGTGTGACCTGGCCTGAGTAATGCTGGCCTTACTGAACTCTGGTGTGTGTGACCAGGCCTGAGTAATGCTGGCCTTACTGAACTCTGGTGTGTGTGACCAGGCCTGAGTAATGCTGGCCTTACTGAACTCTGGTGTGTGTGACCAGGCCTGAGTAATGCTGGCCTTACTGAACTCTGGTGTGTGTGACCAGGCCTGAGTAATGCTGGCCTCACTGAACTCTGGTGTGTGTGACCAGGCCTGAGTAATGCTGGCCTCACTGAACTCTGGTGTGTGTGACCAGGCCTGAGTAATGCTGGCTTAAGGGGCTGGTATGACTGGATGGGTCTGGACAGATCAGCACTGCTCCTAATTGGAGTCTCATTATCCTGTTAGTGTGTGCGTGTTTGTGTGTGTACATGCACACTTGTCAGTATTTGTTTGTGTTTGCATCTGTGTGCAAACTTGCATCCGTCCGTCCGTGTGTGTATGTCTGTGCGTGTGTGTGTCCATGTAATTGAACGGGATCTGTGTGTTTGTGTCCATGTGTGTGTGTGTGTGTGTGTGTTTACCAGATGCCAGTCTGACATTGACACCATGGCCGGGGGATGGTTGAGAGGGTGATGCGGTCTGAGTCTGTGTCGTAACAGCTGACGTAACATGAAGAGACAGACTAGCCTGGGAGTGAAGACTCAGACTAAACACTGGCTAGGAGCAACACTCCAGTACCCAGACTCTTATTTTACCAGGTCACTTGACTGACAACACGTTCTCATTTCCACTGTTTAACATCCCATCTGAAAGACACCACCATACACAGGGTAATGTCCCCAATCACTGCCCTGGGACAGCTTTTTGTGTTGTTGACCAGAGGAATGAGTTCCTCTTACTGGCCCTCCAACACCACTTCCAGGAGCATCTGGTCTCGCTTCCAGGAACCGACCAGGACCAACCCTGCTTAGCTTCAGAAGCAAGACAGCAGTGGAATGCAGGGTGGTATGCTTCTGGCTCACTGTTGTAGTACTGTTTATAGGAAGGAGGATTTCAGCACTACGGAAGAAAATACTGTATAATAGCTGTTACAGTTTAAACATCAATGATGCTATTATTTTATTTTACACAGTCGGCACACACACACACACACACACACACACACACACACACACACACACACACACACACACACACACACACACACACACACACACACACACACACACACACACACACAGATTTAAGAGGAAAATCTATAATTCCCCCAGTCTTTGATAACAGTGAGTAACTTCTCTGATGCGATCAAAATGAGAGACAATAAAGCACTATGTAGGCTTTACGTAGCCCATAAGTAGGTTATAGGACACTGCATAGCATCAGAGTCTAGTAACAGAACGGTGGCTGCATGGAGACTATTCAGTTGTGACAGTTCCACATCGCTGAGCAAACATTCTCTCTCTCTGTGTTGTCCTATGTCTGACCCCTCTCCTTCCATCTCACCGTCTTCCCTCCTCCCATTTTCTCACCCTACATCTGACCCCAGTTCATCCCCTCTCTCAACCCCACTTCCCCTGTCTCTTACACTCTAAAAAAATGTTGGGTTGTTTGGCTGACCCAACCCTTCTGGGTTGTTTGGCTGACCCAACCCTTCTGGGTTGTTTGGTTGACCCAACCCTTCTGGGTTGTTTGGTTGACCCAACCCTTCTGGGTTGTTTGGTTGACCCAACCCTTCTGGGTTGTTTGGTTGACCCAACCCTTCTGGGTTGTTTGGCTGACCCAACCCTTCTGGGTTGTTTGGTTGACCCAACCCTTCTGGGTTGTTTGGCTGACCCAACCCTTCTGGGTTGTTTGGTTGACCCAACCCTTCTGGGTTGTTTGGCTGACCCAACCCTTCTGGGTTGTTTGGTTGACCCAACCCTTCTGGGTTGTTTGGCTGACCCAACCCTTCTGGGTTGTTTGGCTGACCCAACCCTTCTGGGTTGTTTGGCTGACCCAACCCTTCTGGGTTGTTTGGTTGACCCAACCCTTCTGGGTTGTTTGGTTGACCCAACCCTTCTGGGTTGTTTGGCTGACCCAACCCTTCTGGGTTGTTTGGCTGACCCAACCCTTCTGCTGGGTTGCAGGCGTTGGGTCACTTAATTGGGTTGCTTTCTTTAAAAAAAGCATGGTTGGGTTGTTGATGCTGGATCATTGCTTGGTTATTGAGAAATGGGTCGGGTCAGATCAGAAGTCTAGAGGCTTAGTAGGGGCGTGGCTTCAGAGAGTTGTTTTTATCCATCCGTGAGAGGAAATGTCATTCCTGCTCATCTGTTCTGTTGCACAGGTATCACATGTTAAGGTCGAACATCTACATTTCGTAGCTTCAATTAGGCCTACAGAAGTGTATGAGTTCCCTAAAAGCCTATGTAAATGCCATTGTTGGGATGCAATAAGGTGGTATACCTTATTATACAATAATAATATGTAATAAATAATCATAATATTCTAGAAGAAAAATTCACAAAAAAAATTGAGAGAGAGAGAGAGACAGATGAGAGGGAGAGACAGTAGAGTGTTCTCTGCAGCAGTATACGACAAGGTGCATCAGCAGTGTTAGAATAATAAGACATGGTGAGAGAGAGAGAGAGAGAGAGAGAGAGAGAGAGAGAGAGAGAGAGAGAGAGAGAGAGAGAGAGAGAGAGAGAGAGAGAGAGAGAGAGAGAGAGAGAGAGAGAGAGAGAGAGAGAGAGAGAAATAAATAGGAGAGAAAGAGGAGAGACAGAGAGAAAGAGAGACCAGTCAAAGAGAAAGATAGACAGTCAAAGCCAGAAGTGTATTGGGCAGTGGGCAGCAGTGTAGAGTACGTCAGCAAAGATGGTGACATGGTGCCAGAGAGGGAGAGAGTGAGAGAACGAGAGAGAGGAGAGAGACCAGAGACCTGCCAGAGACCAGTCCTTCCTCTCCTCACCTCTCTCCTACTCTTCTCTCCCCTCCTCTGATGTCCTCTCCTCTCTCCTCCTCACCTCTCATCTCCCCTTCCCTCCTCTCCTCTCCTCCCCTCTACTCTACTCTCCTCCTCCCCCCTTCTCTGCTCTCATCCCCTCTCCTCTCCCCTCCCCTCTCTCAGCTCCCTTCCCCTCCTCACCTAACCTCCCCTCTCTCCTCCTCCCCTCTCAGCCTGATTAGACTGGTCCTCAGATGGTTCTGGGCAGGCCCTGCTCTGCCAACTAGACACCACACTGGTCTGAAGCTGCATCACACACACACACACACACACACATACACACACACAGACACACACACACACACACACACACACACACACACACACACACACACACACACACACACACACACACACACATACATACATACATACATACATACATACATACACACACACACACACACATACATACATACATACATACATACATACATACACACACAGACACACACACACAGACATACACACAGAAGAAGAATGATACGGGCACAGACACAGGTACACACCAAACACAAATACACACACCTACTGACTAAGCAGAATGTAGACTGTAGTGTACACATACACGAGAATGCACACAGACACACACACACACACACACACTTTATCTAATACATCCTGTCCACCTTTAATTCCAGTTATCCATTGACCCTGACCGGCACCTCTCCTCCTCTCATCCCCCTCTCTATCTCTACCTCCCCCCTCTATCTATCCTCCTCCCTCTTTCACGTCATTATGACCTTTCCACGACCGCCTCCCCCTCTTCCATGTCTCCGCTCTCCATCCCCCTTTCTTTATCTTGCCTTTCCACTCCAGGACAGTTAAAGCAAACAACACGCACGCACGCACGCACACACACACACACGCACGCACGCACACACGCACGCACGCACACACACACGCACACGCACACGCACACATCGAACGAGGCATTATGCAGCATCAGCATATTACCGCTCGACTGCTTACAACTGTGCTGTGCACACACACACCTCTCCTTTCTGATTCTGCCAGAAAGTCTATTAGGTTATTAGTAGAGAGAGAGACTGACTCCATCCTTTCCCGTGGGTTTCTTTCAGCTAGCCTGTAGACACAGTAGGAGACATGAGTCTGATGGGGAACAACTGAACATACTGTATGAACATACTGTCAGCATCACAGATATGTGTTAATGTGGTAGGACCATTGTGGTGTTGTGTTTATTGACATAACATTAATTAAGATAGCCATCTTTTAGAGGGGGATAGAAGTTAACAATAATAATATGCCATTTAGCAGACACTTTTATCCAAAGCGACTTAGTCATGCGTGCATATACACTACCGGTCAAAAGTTTTAGAACACCTACTCATTCAAGGGTTTTTATTTATTTTGTACTATTCTACATTGTAGAATAATAGTGACGACATCAAACCTATGAAATAACACATATGGAATCATGTAGTAACCAAAAAAAGTGTTAAACAAATCAAAATATAATTTATATTTGAGATTCTTCAAATAGCCACCCTTTGCCTTGATTATAGTTTTGCACCCACTTAGCATTCTCTCAACCAGCTTCACCTGGAATGCTTTTCCAACAGTCTTGAAGGAGTTCCCACATATGCTGAGCACTTGTTGGCTGCTTTTCTTTCACTCTGTGGTGCGACTCATCAGAGAATTGTGGAGGCCAGAACATCTGATGCAGCACTCCATCACTCTCCTTCTTGGTCAAATAGCCCTTACACAGCCTGGAAGTGTGTTGGGTCATTGTCCTGTTGAAAAACAAATGATAGTCCCACTAAACCCAAACCAGATGGGATGGCGTATCGCTGCAGAATGCTGTGGTAGCCTTGCTGGTTAAGTGTGCCTTGAATTCTAAATAAATCACAGACAGTGTCACCAGCAAAGCACCATCACACCTCCTCCATGATTCACGGCGGGAACCACACATGCAGAGATCATCCGTTCACCCACACCGCGTCTTACAAAGACACGGCGGTTGGAACTAAAATTCTCAAATTTGGACTCCAGACCAAAGGACATATTTCCACTGGTCTAATGAGCATTGATCATATTTCTTGGCCCAAGCAAGTCTCTTCTTATTATTGGTGTCCTTTAGTAGTGGTTTCTTTGCAGCAATGCGACCATGAAGGCCTGATTGACGCAGTCTCCTCTGAACAGTTGATGTTGAGATGTGTCTGTTACTTGAACTCTGTGAAGCATTTATTTGGGCTGCAATTTCTGAGGCGGGTAACTCTAATGAACTTATCCTCTGCAGCAGAGGTAACTCTGGGTCTTCCATTCCTGTGGCGGTCCTCATGAGAGCCAGTTTCATCATAGCGCTTGATGGTTTTTGCAACTGCACTTGAAGAAACTTTCAAAGTTCTTGAAGTTTTCCGTATTGACTGACCTTCATGTCTTCAAGTAAGGATGGACTGTCGTTTCTCTTTGGTTATTTGAGCTGTTCTTGCCATAATATGTACTTGGTCTTTTACCAAATAGGGCTATCTTCTATTTACCACCCCAACCTTGTCACAACACAACTGATTGGCTCAAATGCATTAAGAAGGAAAGAAATTCCACAAATGAACTTTTAAGAAGGCACACCTGTTAATTGAAATGCATTCCAGGTGACTACCTCATGAAGCTGGTTGAAAGAATGCCAATAGTGTCACCAAGGCAAAATGTGTCTATTTGTAGAATCTCACATATTAATTTGTTTAACATTTTTTGGGTTACTACATGATTCCATACGTTCCATTATTTCATAGATTTGATGTCTTCACTATTATTCTACAATGTAGAAAATAGTAGTATAAATAAAAACCCTTGAATGAGTAGGTGTTCTAAAACTTTTGACCGGTAGTGTATATATTATGTATGGGTGGCCCCGGGAATCAAACCAACAATCCTGGGGTTGCAAGAGCCATGCTCTGCTGAGCCAAACAGGACCAGGTGTATGCATTGCAGAGTTCTGTTGAAGGTGTGTGTGTGTTGCAGGCAATGTAGTGCAGCTCTAAGGAACCTTGACTTGAATCCCTATTAATTCCTCATGTGGAACTATGACCCTTTACGGGTGAATGATTCCTCTACCTGCCCTATAAACTGATGTAGGGCTGGCCTGGTGTGTGTGTGTGTGTGTGTGTACATGCGTGTGTGTGGTCTGTGTGATTGTATCCAACATAGTCGAGTGTGTGTGCGTGTGTGTGTGTGTGTGTGTGGGTGTGTGTGTGTGTGTGTGTGTGTGTGTGTGTGTGAGAGAGAGAGAGTTTTCAGCTGAGCAGGCTACTTTGGCCTACATAGAGCTGAGTGTGGTGCTTTATGGAGAAACGGCTGATGAGGAAAGGAGAGTTTAAATCAAACCAAACGAAGCTTTATCAAATAAATGAAACTGTGTAGTACTGGACTCAGCAAGTGTTCCTTTATAGACACACACACACACACACACACACACACACACACACACACACACACACACACACACACACACACACACACACACACACACACACACACACACACACACACACACACACACACACACACACAGCATTGTGCACAAGCGTGGCCACAAATGCAGGGCAAAGTCAGACAAACCATTTCTAGGGTCCTGACGTACATTGTAAGACAAGGAACGTAGGGTGCGTCCCAAAGGGCACTCTGTTCCCTACATAGTGCACTCCTATTGACCAGAGCCCTATTCCCTACACAGTGCACTACTTTTGACCAGAGCCCTATGCCCTACATAGTGCACTACTTTTGACCAGAGCCCTATGCCATTTGGGCTGCAGCCGTAGTGTGCTTGCTGAGGATTTTGAATATTGCCTACACCACTGAAGGATTGAGTGATTTAGTGCAGAATTGTACAGACAGACAGACAGGCAGATGGAGAGAGAGAAAGAGAGAAAGACAGACAGATAGGCAGATGGGGAGAGAGAAAGACAGACAGACAGACAGACAGACAGACAGACAGACAGACAGACAGACAGACAGACAGACAGACAGACAGACAGACAGACAGACAGAGAGACAGACAGACAGACAGACAGACAGACAGACAGACAGACAGACAGACAGACAGACAGACAGACAGACAGACAGACAGGCAGATGGAGAGAGAGAAAGAGAGAAAGACAGACAGACAGACACTGGCTGTACAGAAGGAAAAAACTGTTCTCTCTTATCATCCTCTCTCTCCTTATTTCTCCATCTTTCTCTCTCTCTCTCTCCTCCCTCTCTTCTCTTATCATCCTCTATCTCTCTCCTCCCTCTCTTCTCCTATCGTCCTCTATCTCTCCCTATCTCTATCTCCTCCCTCCCTTCTCTTATCATCCTCTCTCTCCTTATTTCTCTGTCTTTCTCTCTCTCTCCTCCCTCTCTTCTCTTATCATCCTCTATCGCTCCCTATCTCTCTCTCCTCCCTCTCTTCTCTTATCATCCTCTATCGCTCCCTATCTCTCTCTCCTCCCTCTCTTCTCCTATCATCCACTATCTCTCCTTATTTCTCCTGCTTTCTCTCTCCTCCCTCTACATGTACATACATCTATGTACATGTGTTATCTCAGTGTGAGCTCCTGTCCACTCAATGTTTCCAACTGAGCCCTATAACCCCTCACACGCACGCACGCACGCACGCACGCACGCACACACACACACACACACACACACACACACACACACACACACACACACACACACACACACACACACACACACACACACACACACACAAAATGTGAAAATCTGAAATTAAGTCAAATATTGAACAGTTAATACCATCTAAAAATATACTGTTCAAATCCACAACCTGCAACAATAAGCCACCCACTATGTGGCTATGGCACATCAACCTGCCCTTTACAACCATTATGTCACCGGTCAACCCCACTTTTCACAGTAGACATGGTACGCCCCAATCACTTTCCATTATTGGAAGAGTCTACTTGCTCAGCTGAAGGGGGAGAGGGATGATAATGGATAATCACCCTCCCACCTAGTTTATCACAAACACTCTATTGCTATACTCTCAACATCTCTCTCTTTTCCCTTTCCACTGTCTCTGTCCTCTCCTCTCTCCTCTGAACATCTCTCCCTTTCTCTCGTCTGACATTGTTCTTCAATATCTCTCTCCTTTTCTCCTCTATCCACACCCTCTGCCTCTTTCTCTTCCTCCCGTTATCATGCCCTCTTAGGCAAATCAATTACACACACACACACGCACGCACGCACACACACACACACACACACACACACACACACACACACACACACACACACACACACACACACACACACACACACACACACACACACAACACAACACACACACACACACACACACACATTACAATGGTTCACTGACGCAACTCAAGGCAAGAGCTTTTTGTCAGCTGTACACACACACGTGCACACCAACACATACCCACACAGTTAAAGCCTAGGCACCATCCACTTCTAGTGAACCCTGGGGACTTGATCTGTGCCACCATACATTGTGGGCATTAACCTTGATTTATTCAGCGTAGTCCAGCTGAGACCAGAATCTCATTCTCAAAAACAGGAAGAAAAATGTCTATTACAAATAAAATAAGAAGAATAAAAATAAGCACAAGGCACAACCTCAACACCTCAACCCCTCAACCTCGACACCTCAACCCCTCAACCTCGACACCTCAACCCCTCAACCTCAACACCTCAACCCCTCAACCTCAACACCTCAACCTCGACACCTCAACCTCAACCTCGACACCTCAACCCCTCAACCTCGACACCTCAACCCCTCAACCTCGACCCCTCAACCTCAACACCTCAACCTCGACACCTCGACCCCTCAACACCTCAACCCCTCAACCTCGACACCTCAACCCCTCAACCGACACCTCAACCCCTCAACATCGACACCTCAACCTCGACCCCTCAACATCGACACCTCAACCCCTAAACCTCGACACCTCAACCCCTCAACCTCGACACCTCAACCTCGACATCTCGACCCCTCAACCTCGACCCCTCAACCTCAACACCTCAACCTCGACACCTCAACCTCGACACCTCAACCCCTCAACCTCAACCTCGACACCTCAACCCCGACACCTCAACCCCGACACCTCAACCCCGACACCTTAACCTCGACACCTCAACCTCAACACCTCAACCCCGACACCTCAACCCCTCAACCTCGACACCTCAACCTCGACATCTCAACCCCTCAACCTCGACCCCTCAACCTCGACCCCTCAACCTCGACCCCTCAACCTCGACATCTCAACCCCTCAACCTCGACCCCTCAACCTCGACACCTCAACCCCTCAACCTTGACACCTCAACCCCTCAACCTCAACCCCTCAACCTCGACACCTCAACCCCGACACCTCGACACCTCAACCCCGACACTTCAACCCCGACATCTCGACACCTTAACCTCGACACCTCAACCTCAACCTCAACACCTCAACCCCGACACCTCAACACCTCAACCCCGACACCTCAACCTCGACACCTCAACCCCTCAACCTCGACATCTCAACCCCGACCCCTCAACCTCGACACCTCAACCTCGACCCCTCAACCTCGACCCCTCAACCTCGACATCTCAACCCCTCAACCTCGACCCCTCAACCTCGACACCTCAACCCCTCAACCTCGACACCTCAACCTCGACACCTCAACCCCGACACCTCAACCCCTCAACCCCGACACCTCAACCCCGACACCTCAACCTCGACACCTCAACCCCTCAACCTCGACCCCTCAACCTCGACCCCTCAACCTCGACCCCTCAACCTCGACACCTCAACCTTGACACCTCAACCCCTCAACCTCAACCCCTCAACCTCGACACCTCGACCCCGACACTTCAACCCCGACACCTCGACACCTTAACCTCGACACCTCAACCTCAACACCTCAACCTCAACACCTCAACACCGACACCTCAACCCCGACACCTCAACCCCTCAACCTCGACACCTCAACCCCTCAACCTCGACATCTCAACCTCGACATCTCAACCTCAACCTCGACCCCTCAACCTCGACACCTCAACCTCGACCCCTCAACCTCGACCCCTCAACCTCGACATCTCAACCCCTCAACCTCGACCCCTCAACCTCGACACCTCAACCCCTCAACCTCGACACCTCAACCCCTCAACCTCGACCCCTCAACCTCGACACCTCAACCCCTCAACCTCGACACCTCAACCAACACCACAACCTCAACACCTCAACCCCGACACCTCAACCCCTCAACCTCGACACCTCAACCCCTCAACCTCGACACCTCAACCTCAACACCTCAACCCCGACACCTCAACACCACAACCCCGACACCTCAACCTCAACCGACAACACACCTCAACCTCAACACCTCAACCTCAACCGACAACACACCTCAACCAACACCACAACCTCAACACCTCAACACCTCAACCCCAACACCTCAACCTCGACACCTCAACCAACACCACAACCTCAACACCTCAACACCTTAACCCCTCAACCTCGACCCCTCAACCTCGACACCTCAACCTCGACACCTCAACCCCTCAACCTCGACACCTCAACCTTGACACCTCAACCTCGACACCTCAACCCCTCAACCTCGACACCTCAACCGACACCACAACCTCAGCCTCGACACCAGACTCGACACCACAACCTCAGCCTCGACACCAGACTCGACACCACAACCTCGACACCTCAACACCTCAACCGACACCACAATAACCTCGACACCACAATCTCGACACCACAACCTCAGCCTCGACACCTCAGCCTCGACACCTCGACACCACAGCCTCAATCAATCAAAACAACTGCAATCCTCAATGAATGAATTCAATAGCAGAGTCATAAACGTCCCGAGGGGCACTAGGGAATCAAGGCATTTGGTTGGTTATTCCAACAATGAGGAGCAATTAAACTAAAGGAGGATTTACCTAAATTGGTGAAGACCAGAGGGACCTGAAGAGTTAACTGATCCTGACGGCGGGTTTGAAGTTCAGCTAGTTACAAACCATTGTAATAGAGCTTAGAAGACAGACAGGGAATGATGAAGTGATCTACGGGACTTTAATGAGGACCAGCCAACCGTTTGATACAGGATGCAGTGGTGAGTACTAATACTGTCACGTGTAATAAAGCCAACGGCGCTACGGTAGATTCCATCCAAAGGTTTAAGAGTGGTGGCTGTTGTAATCAGGTAAATACTGTCACCATAGTCAAGAACTGGCAGGGAAGATGCCTGCTATTTAGGGAGAGGCAAGATCTATTTCTACAAAACAAGCCCATGCCCTCATATACAGCCCCACCCCACCCCAAAACCCATAGTCTATGGAACTGTTCATCTCCAGCCGGACTTTCTAGTGTCCTACTTCTAGCTTTACTGCAGCTGTGGCTGAGTGTCCATCTGCCCTGTAGTTCTGTGTGCTACTCTGCCAATCTGTACTGAGTAGCTGTGGCTGTGTGTCCATCTGTCCTGTAGTTCTGTGTAGTACTCTGCCAATCTGTACTGAGTAGCTGTGGCTGTGTGTCCATCTGTCCTGTAGTTCTGTGTGGTACTCTGCCAATCTGTACTGAGTAGCTGTGGCTGTGTGTCCATCTGTCCTGTAGTTCTGTGTAGTACTCTGCCAATCTGTACTGAGTAGCTGTGGCTGTGTGTCCATCTGTCCTGTAGTTCTGTGTGGTACTCTGCCAATCTGTACTGAGTAGCTGTGGCTGTGTGTCCGTCTGTCCTGTAGTTCTGTGTGGTACTCTGCCAACCTGTACTGAGTAGCTGTGGCTGTGCCAGAGAGAGAGTGAGAGAGAGATAAACTCCCATATCTACTGGGTGAAATACCACAGTGTGCATCACAGCAGCAAGATTTGTGACCTGTTGCCACAAGAAAAGGGCAACCAGTGAAGAACAAACACCATTGTAAACACAACCCATATTTATGTTTATTTATTTTCCCTTTTGTACTTTAACTATTTGCACATCGTTACAACACTGTATGTAGCCATAATATGACATTTGAAATGTCTCCATTATTTTGGAACAGAACGTGTGTGAGTGTAATATTTACTGTTCATTTTTTTTTCACTTATTATCTATTTCACTTGCTTTGGCAATGTAGAGAGAGAGAGAGAGAGACAGAGAGACAGAGAGAGAGACAGACAGACAGACAGACAGACAGACAGACAGACAGACAGACAGACAGACAGACAGACAGACAGACAGACAGACAGACAGACAGACAGACAGACCAGTATACATGGATGGAACTAGACCCTTCTGCCACTCCCTCTATCTGTCCATCTCTCTTCCTCTGTATGACCCTCTCTCTTGTTCTCTGTACATCTCTCTCTCTCTCCCTCCCTTTCCATATCTCCCAATTGGATTTGATTTAAATGTTTATTGAAAGTTCTTCAGCGGGACAATCAATCCTGACAAACCTGTGAGTCAAATCAGAGTAATTAATCCGACCTGTCAACATAGAGAATAAATAACAAAAACAAATGAAGGACTATTTTCTTAATTCTAAAATATATATTTCTGTCTCTGTGTCCCACTGTCTTTCACACTCTATCCCTCCTCTATATTGGTCAGTCTACCTGTCTATCCCTCCTCTATATTGGTCAGTCTACCTGTCTATCCCTCCTCAATATAGGGCAGTCTACCTGTCTATCCCTCCTCAATATAGGGCAGTCTACCTGTCTATCCCTCCTCTATATAGGGCAGTCTACCTGTCTATCCCTCCTCTATATAGGGCAGTCTACCTGTCTATCCCTCCTCTATATAGAGCAGTCTACCTGTCTATCCCTCCTCAATATAGGGCAGTCTACCTGTCTATCCCTCCTCAATATAGGGCAGTCTACCTGTCTATCCCTCCTCTATATTGGTCAGTCTACCTGTCTATCCCTCCTCTATATTGGTCAGTCTACCTGTCTATCCCTCCTCAATATAGGGCAGTCTACCTGTCTATCCCTCCTCTATATAGGGCAGTCTACCTGTCTATCCCTCCTCTATATTGGTCAGTCTACCTGTCTATCCCTCCTCAATATAGGGCAGTCTACCTGTCTATCCCTCCTCAATATAGGTCAGTCTACCTGTCTATACCTCCTCTATATAGGTCAGTATACCTGTCTATCCCTCCTCTATATAGGGCAGTCTACCTGTCTATCCCTCCTCAATATAGGGCAGTCTACCTGTCTATCCCTCCTCTATATAGGCCAGTCTACCTGTCTATCCCTCCTCTATATAGGGCAGTCTACCTGTCTATCCCTCCTCTATATTGGTCAGTCTACCTGTCTATCCCTCCTCAATATAGGGCAGTCTACCTGTCTATCCCTCCTCTATATAGGGCAGTCTACCTGTCTATCCCTCCTCTATATAGGGCAGTCTACCTGTCTATCCCTCCTCTATATAGGGCAGTCTACCTGTCTATCCCTCCTCAATATAGGGCAGTCTACCTGTCTATCCCTCCTCTATATAGGCCAGTCTACCTGTCTATCCCTCCTCTATATAGGGCAGTCTACCTGTCTATCCCTCCTCTATATTGGTCAGTCTACCTGTCTATCCCTCCTCAATATAGGGCAGTCTACCTGTCTATCCCTCCTCAATATAGGGCAGTCTACCTGTCTATCCCTCGTCTATATAGGCCAGTCTACCTGTCTATCCCTCCTCTATATAGGTCAGTCTACCTGTCTATCCCTCCTCTATATAGGACAGTCTACCTGGCTATCCCTCCTCTATATTGGTCAGTCTACCTGTCTATCCCTCCTCTATATAGGGCAGTCTACCTGTCTATCCCTCCTCTATATAGGGCAGTCTACCTGTCTATCCCTCCTCTATATAGGGCAGTCTACCTGTCTATCCCTCCTCTATATAGGACAGTCTACCTGTCTATCCCTCCTCTATATTGGTCAGTCTACCTGTCTATCCCTCCTCTATATAGGGCAGTCTACCTGTCTATCCCTCCTCTATATAGGGCAGTCTACCTGTCTATCCCTCCTCTATATAGGGCAGTCTACCTGTCTATCCCTCCTCAATATAGGGCAGTCTACCTGTCTATCCCTCCTCTATATAGGCCAGTCTACCTGTCTATCCCTCCTCTATATAGGTCAGTCTACCTGTCTATCCCTCCTCTATATAGGACAGTCTACCTGTCTATCCCTCCTCTATATTGGTCAGTCTACCTGTCTATCCCTCCTCTATATAGGGCAGTCTACCTGTCTATCCCTCCTCTATATAGGGCAGTCTACCTGTCTATCCCTCCTCTATATAGGGCAGTCTACCTGTCTATCCCTCCTCTATATAGGACAGTCTACCTGTCTATCCCTCCTCTATATTGGTCAGTCTACCTGTCTATCCCTCCTCTATATAGGGCAGTCTACCTGTCTATCCCTCCTCTATATTGGTCAGTCTACCTGTCTATCCCTCCTCTATATAGGGCAGTCTACCTGTCTATCCCTCCTCTATATAGGGCAGTCTACCTGTCTATCCCTCCTCTATATAGGGCAGTCTACCTGTCTATCCCTCCTCAATATAGGGCAGTCTACCTGTCTATCCCTCCTCTATATAGGGCAGTCTACCTGTCTATCCCTCCTCAATATAGGGCAGTCTACCTGTCTATCCCTCCTCTATATAGGGCAGTCTACCTGTCTATCCCTCCTCTATATAGGGCAGTCTACCTGTCTATCCCTCCTCTATATAGGGCAGTCTACCTGTCTATCCCTCCTCAATATAGGGCAGTCTACCTGTCTATCCCTCCTCAATATAGGGCAGTCTACCTGTCTATCCCTCCTCTATATAGGGCAGTCTACCTGTCTATCCCTCCTCTATATAGGGCAGTCTACCTGTCTATCCCTCCTCTATATTGGTCAGTCTACCTGTCTATCTCTTCTCTATATAGAGCAGTCTACCTGTCTATCCCTCTATATTCCTTTATTTCTGTCTCTCTCATCTCACAGCTCTCTCTCTCTGTTACCCCCTCCTTCCATCCCTCTCCCTCTCCTTCCCATCTCTACCCCTCTTTTGCTATGTATCTATCTCTCTCCCTAAAGGCATCTTCTCTTACTCCATCTCTCTCCCTCCCTCCTTGCCACTCTCTCCCTCCTCTCTCCCTCCCTCCCTCCCTCCATCTCGCTATCTACCTTGCTACTCAAGGCATCTTAGTCTCTCGCTCACTATCGCTTACCACCGCCCTCCAAGACAAATGTTTGCGCACCTTCGTGGAAACACACACACACACACACACACACACACACACACACACACACACACACACACACACACACACACACACACACACACACACACACACACACACACACACACACACACACACACACACACACACACACACACACTGGTGTGTTTTTCTAACATTGTTTTCATGCTCTCAGCGAGAGAGAGACATTTATAAATGGAGCTGAGGGGGAAGAGTACCCCTCGGAGAGTGTGTGTGTGTGTGTGTGTGTGTGTGTGTGTGTGTGTGTGTGTGTGTGTGTGTGTGTGTGTGTGTGTGTGTGTGTGTGTGTGTGTGTGTGTGTGCTGGCTCTGCTATTTAGCATCCCTGTGCAGCTACAAACACTAAACAAGGAGTTGTGTGTATTTGTCTGTGTGTGTGGGAGGGGGCTGACTACTGAGAAATATATATCCCTCTTTTTACCACAACATCCATTCAGTCTCATCTCCTTTCCCTTCCACCCTCTCTTTTTTCTAATCGCCACACTCCCTCTATCCTCCTTTCTTTATTCCAGCGATATAGTTATCATCGCCTAAGCCTGTATTTCCTCTCCTCTTTTCATTTATTTCTCCTCCTGTTTTGGAATCTCATTGTCATTCCATTTCATAAGCCCTCGTATAGCCTCTTCTCTCCTATCTCTCTCTCCTATCGCTCTCTCCTATCTCTCTCTCCTATCTCTCTCTCATATCTCTTCTCTCCTATCTCTCTCTCCTATCTCTCTCTCCTATCTCTCTCTCCTATCTCTCTCTCTCATATCTCTTCTCTCCTATCTCTCTCTCCTATCTCTCTCCTATCTCTCTCTCCTATCTCTTATCCCTCAATTTATCCCTCCTCTCTCTACATCTCCCTCTTTCTTCCTCTCACCGTCTCTCTCTCTGCCTCTCCATCTTTACCAATCCCATTTTCCCTCCCCTTCCCTCTCTTTCTTTATCTCTATCCCCCCTCCCTCCCTCTCTCTCTCTCCCTCTCTCTCGCTCTCTTCATGTCAATCCCTCTCTCTCCCTCTCTGGCTCCCTTTCTCTCTCTCTCCCTCTGTCACTTTCTTCATCTCTTGTTCAATCTGCTGGTGTGTTGTAGTGAGGGCTGGATTCATCCATCATCCAGCAGCATCCTCACACAGGGACTACAGATTCAAATGAGCTATCTAGCTACATCTGGTGCAGTGGTATGTTATACATGGTCCCTGACAAATAAACGTAATAATATAATAATAATAATAATAATAATACACACACACGGAACGAACGTCCGGCTGGCTTCCATGGCTGCCGCATCAGCAGCTTCCTTACTGAGAGAAGAGGAGGGAGAGAGGAGGAGGAGGAGGAGGAGGAGGGAGAGAGGAGGAGGAGGAGGAGGAGGAGGGAGAGAGGAGGAGGAGGAGGGAGAGAGGAGGAGGGAGAGAGGAGGAGGGAGAGAGGAGGAGGAGGAGGAGGGAGAGAGGAGGAGGAGGAGGAGGGAGAGAGGAGGAGGAGGAGGAGGGAGAGAGGAACAGAAGAGAATAAATGAATGGGGAAATGATTTAGGAAGAGAGGAATTGGGGAGAGAAGTGAGGGAAAAGTAGGAGAAAAGATGAGGAGAGGAAAGAGAGAAACAGGAACGTGGTTGGGATGGGGGATCAGAGGAGAGAAGAGGAGGGAGGGACAGGAACGTGGATGGGATGGGGGATCAGATGAGAGAAGAGGAGGGAGGGAGGGACAGGAACGTGGATGGGATGGGGGATCAGATGAGAGAAGAGGAGGGAGGGACAGGAACGTGGATGGGATGGGGGATCAGATGAGAGAAGAGGAGGGAGGGACAGGAACGTGGATGGGATGGGGGATCAGATGAGAGAAGAGGAGGGAGGGACATGAACGTGGATGGGATGGGGGATCAGAGGAGAGAAGAGGAGGGAGGGACAGGAACGGGAGGGACAGGAACGTGGATGGGATGGGGGATCAGATGAGAGAAGGGGAGGGAGGGACAGGAACGTGGATGGGATGGGGGATCAGAGGAGAGAAGGGGAGGGAGGGACAGGAACGTGGATGGGATGGGGGATCTGATCAGAGAAGAGGAGGGAGGGACAGGAACGTGGATGGGATGGGGGATCAGATGAGAGAAGAGGAGGGAGGGACAGGAACGTGGATGGGATGGGGGATCAGATGAGAGAAGAGGAGGGAGGGACAGGAACATGGATGGGATGGGGGATCAGATGAGAGAAGAGGAGGGAGGGACAGGAACGTGGATGGGATGGGGGATCAGATGAGAGAAGAGGAGGGAGGGACAGGAACGTGGATGGGATGGGGGATCAGAGGAGAGAAGAGGAGGGAGGGACAGGAACATGGATGGGATGGGGGATCAGATGAGAGAAGAGGAGGGAGGGACAGGAACGTGGATGGGATGGGGGATCAGAGGAGAGAAGAGGAGGGAATGAAACAGAGTCAGAGAGGAAGAGACACACAGAAACAGAGAGAAAAGGAGGAGAGAAAAATGGAGGGAAGGTGAGGTGAGTGAGAGCTGAGCTGACAGAGTGGAGAGAAAAGCGAGCGAGGGAGGGAAGAGAGAAAGAGGGAAGAGAGAGGGAAAAGAGATGGATGGAAGACTTGAGGTTGGAGAGAGGGAAGGAGGGAGGGAGGGAGAGAGAAAACACAGGAGGGCGGAGGGAGAGAGAGGGACGGCAGGAGGGTGGAGGGAGCGAGGGAGAGGGACGGCAGGACGGTGGAAAGAGGAAAGGGAGGGAGGGAGAATTGCAGTATTTTTATCATTATCTGTGAGTGGGTCCCATAAAAGTAGGTTACTGTCAGCAGACGAGGAGGAGAGGAGCTCTCTCTCTCTCTACTGATGCAAACACTTCAAGTGTGATCCCTCCCTCCCTCTCTCTCTCTCTCTCTCTCTCTCTCTCTCACACACACACACACACACACACGACTACAGGCTACACGTAGCTTCTAAATTTTAGCTATAGGCTGGGGCTCAGCTGCAGTGAGTGACTAACCACAGGCAGGCAGCCACCAACCAACCACCTAACCAGCAACACGAAAGAAACAGACGTCAAATGACACTACTGTACTGGACAGACATTACTCAGAGACAAACACACACACACACACACGCACACGCACACGCGCACACGCACACACACGCACGCACACACACACACACACACACACACACACACAAACACACAAACACACACACACACACACCTGTACGTTTTAAATCCCCAAATCCTAACCTCAACCATGAGTGGGGAAAATGCAAAACTGACCCAAGATCAGCATTTAGTGGCAAATTCACGCTGATTGAGGGTCCTCAATCATGTCTATCTATTGGACAGATCAGTCAGCAACATCTAAAGGATTGGGCTGGACAAACACTAAGGCTGTGTCCCAATAATCTCTCCTTCCTCCTGAAGTGTGCACTCGTTCACTAGTCCCCATAAATGTAAAAGCATTAGATCGGTGTTTCCATGGTGTTTCCATGGGACAGAGGGAGTTTCCATACACCACTCATTTCCTTTCAAATCCATGAAGGAAAGTGAACAAGTGCACACTTTGGGAGAAAGGAGAGATTATTGAGCCTGTTCCTATGATGCTGTTCTGTCAAAACAGTGTGATCAAGTGTCATAGTGGATCTTGGAGACCTGGGTCTAATTAACTAGCAGGTAGAAACACTTCTGGTTTTCACCCTCTCCTTCTAATAAGGGACTAATTCAGACCTGGGTCTAATTAACTAGCAGGTAGAAACACTTCTGGTTTTCACCCTCTCCTTCTAATAAGGGACTAATTCAGACCTGGGTCTAATTAACTAGCAGGTAGAAACAACAACAGCCAGATGTGTTTTGTTCCTCCAGGACCAGAATTGAACAGCTCTGATGTAAAACTCTAGTCTGAATTGAGCCCTACACCACTGACCCTCATATTTACAGACTTCTTTTGTCACCTAGGGGATTGTACGCACGCTCGGACACACACACACACACACACACACACACACACACACACACACACACACACACACACACACACACACACACACACACACACACACACACACACACACACACACACACACACACACACACACACACACACACACATCCAGAGAAACACACACACACTACAACTCTAAATCTTACTCTCTCTTTCACAAAGACACACAGCAGGGATGTGACTAATACTAACATCTTCTTAACCCTGTCAGTCCTGAGACCCAAAAACCGCCTTTCATTGATCTGCATGTCAGCCCTTATTTAGCCTCACAATCAAGTGTTTTACCATGTTCTTTTCAAGACAACCAGGGCTACAAGTAGAACACAACACACTTTGACATAAACACTTGTATTCATTAGTTTTATTGACAAACGTCAAGACAAAAAGGTGTGCCAAAGCAAAAACCTTATATTGTTTTCTCAGTGGGAATATCCAACTAGCTAGTGACGACTGTATGGAGTTTGAAGTTTGTGACAGCAACTATGTGAGCTTATTAGCGTATTATAGACACTATGTCCTGGATATGCTATGAACTATGTAGAATCCCTTCTAACTACACTTGTGTAGCTTCATAGAGCAAACCCTGCACGTGTCCCTGAGAGTCTCAGCTCTTCATATATACATGTTAATAGTGTGCACCTCAAACCATTCAGACTCTACAGATGTTTATGTAAACAGACCCGGCCCTGGGCCCCTTCGGGATAGCTCTCTAGCTCAGCTCCTGTTAATAACACAGACTAATGGCTCAGCCCCTGTTAATAACACAGACTAATGGCTCAGCTCCTGTTAATAACACAGACTAATGGTCCAGCTCCTGTTAATAACACAGACTAATGGCTCAGCTCCTGTTACTAACACAGACTAATGGCTCAGCCCCTGTTAATAACACAGACTAATGGCTCAGCTCCTGTTAATAACACAGACTAATGGTCCAGCCCCTGTTAACAACACAGACTAATGGCTCAGCCCCTGTTAATAACACAGACTAATGGCTCAGCCCCTGTTAATAACACAGATTAATGGCTCAGCCCCTGTTAACAACACAGACTAATGGCTCAGCCCCTGTTAACAACACAGACTAATGGCTCAGCCCTATTAATAACACAGACTAATGGCTCAGCCCCTGTTAATAACACAGACTAATGGTCCAGCCCCTGTTAACAACACAGACTAATGGCTCAGCTCCTGTTAATAACACAGATTAATGGCTCAGCTCCTGTTAATAACACAGACTAATGGTCCAGCCCCTGTTAACAACACAGACTAATGGCTCAGCCCCTGTTAATAACACAGACTAATGGTCCAGCTCCTGTTAATAACACAGACTAATGGCTCAGCTCCTGTTAATAACACAGACTAATGGCTCAGCTCCTGTTAATAACACAGACTAATGGTTCAGCCCCTGTTAACAACACAGACTAATGGCTCAGCCCCTGTTAATAACACAGACTAATGGCTCAGCCCCTGTTAATAACACAGACTAATGGCTCAGCTCCTATTAATAACACAGACTAATGGCTCAGCTCCTGTTAATAACACAGACTAATGGTCCAGCTCCTGTTACTAACACAGACTAATGGCTCAGCTCCTGTTAATAACACAGACTAATGGCTCAGCTCCTGTTAATAACACAGACTAATGGTTCAGCCCCTGTTAATAACACAGACTAATGGTCCAGCCCCTGTTAATAACACAGACTAATGGCTCAGCCCCTGTTAATAACACAGACTAATGGCTCAGCCCCTGTTAATAACACAGACTAATGGCTCAGCTCCTATTAATAACACAGACTAATGGCTCAGCTCCTGTTAATAACACAGACTAATGGTCCAGCCCCTGTTACTAACACAGACTAATGGCTCAGCTCCTGTTACTAACACAGACTAGTGGTTCAGCTCCTGTTAACAACACAGACTAATGGCTCAGCCCCTGTTAATAACACAGACTAATGGCTCATCCCCTGTTAATAACACAGACTAATGGTCCAGCTCCTGTTAATAACACAGACTAATGGCTCAGCCCCTGTTAATAACACAGACTAATGGCTCAGCCCCTGTTAATAACACAGACTAATGGCTCAGCCCCTGTTAATAACACAGACTAATGGCTCAGCTCCTGTTAATAACACAGACTAATGGCTCA
>NC_092087.1:82176556-82211556 GCF_045679555.1 Salvelinus alpinus | reverse complement strand
AGAGTGTGTGCACTCTTAGAGAAAAAGTTGCTATCTAGAACCTAAAAGGGTTCTACGGCTGTCCCCATAGGAGAACCCTTTTTGGTTCCAGATAGAAGCCTTTTGAATTCCATGTAGAATCCTCTATGATGAGGGTTCTACCTGGAACCAAAAATGGTTCTTCAAAGGGTTCTCCTATGGGGACAGCCGAAGAACCCTTTTGGAAGCCTCTTTTCTAAGAGTGTGTGTGTGTGTACCACCCCATTCGTTAACCCTGCTGCTATACTCAGTCAGTGGGTAGAAATCACAGCAGGTGAGAGGGGTGGAGGTGGTGTGGTGTCCCTTCCCCCCACTGCTCCAACAGCACTGAAGGCATATGGTCCTCTGGTTCCTACTCCACGGGGGGGGGGGACGTCTTAGGGTGCAACACGAGGCCATGACACATTAGCCCTGCTGTATTATGGCTATTATGAGTATCTGTGTGTCAGAGACGAACAGCGTGAGTGTGTGTGTGTCAGAGACGAACAGTGTGAGTGTGTGTGTGTCAGAGACGAACAGTGTGAGTGTGTGTGTGTCAGAGACGAACAGCGTGAGTGTGTGTGTGTCAGAGACGAACAGTGTGAGTGTGTGTGTGTGTCAGAGACGAACAGTGTGAGTGTGTGTGTGTCAGAGACGAACAGTGTGAGTGTGTGTGTGTGTCAGAGACGAACAGTGTGTGTGTGTGTGTGTGTGTCAGAGACGAACAGTGTGAGTGTGTGTGTGTGTCAGAGACAAACAGTGTGAGTGTGTGTGTGTGTCAGAGACGAACAGTGTGAGTGTGTGTGTGTCAGAGACGAACAGTGTGTGTGTGTGTGTGTGTGTCAGAGACGAACAGTGTGTGTGTGTGTGTGTGTCAGAGACGAACAGTGTGAGTGTGTGTGTGTGTCAGAGACAAACAGTGTGAGTGTGTGTGTGTCAGAGACGAACAGTGTGTGTGTGTGTGTGTGTGTGTCAGAGACGAACAGTGTGAGTGTGTGTGTGTGTGTCAGAGACGAACAGTGTGAGTGTGTGTGTGTCAGAGACGAACAGTGTGTGTGTGTGTATGTGTCAGAGACGAACAGTGTGAGTGTGTGTGTGTGTGTCAGAGACGAACAGTGTGAGTGTGTGTGTGTGTGTCAGAGACGAACAGTGTGTGTGTGTGTGTGTGTGTCAGAGACGAACAGTGTGTGTGTGTGTGTGTGTGTCAGAGACGAACAGTGTGAGTGTGTGTGTGTGTGTCAGAGACAAACAGTGTGAGTGTGTGTGTGTCAGAGATGACGGGAGTTGTCGTGCAATAACAAAAAAGTGGGATTAACCAGCTAAGTCGTATTTATAGAATAATATGTGTGTTTCTGAAATGGCACCCTATTCCCTTTATAGTGCACTACTTTAGACCAGAGCCCTATTCCCTTTATAGTGCACTACTTTAGACCAGAGCCCTATTCCCTTTATAGTGTACTACGTTTGACCAGAGCCCTATTCCCTCTATAGTGCACTACTTTAGACCAGAGCCCTATTCCCTTTATAGTGTACTACGTTTGACCAGAGCCCTATTCCCTCTATAGTGCACTACTTTAGACCAGAGCCCTATTCCCTTTATAGTGCACTACGTTTGACCAGAGCCCTATTCCCTCTATAGTGCACTACTTTAGACCAGAGCCCTATTCCATTTATAGTGCACTACTTTTGACCAGAGCCCTATTCCCTCTATAGTGCACTACTTTAGACCAGAGCCCTATTCCCTTTATAGTGCACTACTTTTGACCAGAGCCCTATTCCCTTTATAGTGCACTACTTTAGACCAGAGCCCTATTCCCTTTATAGTGCACTACTTTTGACCAGAGGCTTATACGGCTCCATGCTTCAACCAAGTCTGGCAGTAAAGGTTTTAAACTCTGTCGGTAGTCAGAGGACAAGGATCTTATTTAGAATCTGTGTTCAACCTGACAGTTAGAGAAACAGCAGCTTCAATCGACCACACCTGGATCTGTGACCTCCATCTCTAAAAACACCTGCATTTCTATCAATCCCTGAATACTACAGAGTATTAAATAATTAGCAGAAGAACTACATTCCCCAGTCGCCAATAGTTAATTAAAATATATCCCGTATGTGTGTGTCCAGAGGATTACACAGTAATTAAAATAGGCAAGTCCCTTTTCTTCCCACACACACACACACACACACACACACACACACACACACACACACACACACACACACACACACACACACACACACACACACACACACACACACACACACACACACACACACACACACACACACACACAGCTCTGGAACACCTCTCATCTCATTTGTGCTGATCAATTATTACAAACCTCCATATACAAGTTGAAAATAGTTGGCATTTTGAACAGGACAATGGAGATATCATGGAGGACAGAGAGTATATCTACTGTCATGGAGGACTAAAGCAGAGAGTATATCTACTGTCATGGAGGACTAAAACAGAGAGTATATCTACTGTCATGGAGGACTAAAACAGAGAGTATATCTACTGTCATGGAGGACTAAAACAGTTGGAGTATATCTACTGTCATGGAGGACTAAAACAGAGACTATATCTACTGTCATGGAGGACTAAAACAGAGAGTATATCTACTGTCATGGAGGACTAAAGCAGAGAGTATATCTACTGTCCTGGAGGACTATAACAGAGAGTATATCTACTGTCATGGAGGACTAAAACAGAGAGTATATCTACTGTCATGGAGGACTAAAACAGAGAGTATATCTACTGTCATGGAGGACTAAAACAGAGAGTATATCTACTGTCCTGGAGGACTAAAACAGTTGGAGTATATCTACTGTCATGGAGGACTAAAACAGAGAGTATATCTACTGTCATGGAGGACTAAAACAGAGAGTATGTCTACTGTTGTGGAGGACTAAAACAGAGAGTATATCTACTGTCCTGGAGGACTAAAACAGTTGGAGTATATCTACTGTCCTGGAGGACTAAAACAGAGAGTATATCTACTGTCCTGGAGGACTAAAACAGAGAGTATGTCTACTGTCCTGGAGGACTAAAACAGAGAGTATATCTACTGTCCTGGAGCACTAAAACAGAGAGTATATCTACTGTCATGGAGGACTAAAACAGAGAGTATGTCTACTGTCCTGGAGGACTAAAACAGAGAGTATATCTACTGTCCTGGAGGACTAAAACAGAGAGTATATCTACTGTCATGGAGGACTAAAACAGAGAGTATATCTACTGTACTGGAGGACTAAAACAGAGAGTATATCTACTGTCCTGGAGGACTAAAACAGAGAGTATATCTACTGTCAAGGAGGACTAAAACAGAGAGTATATCTACTGTCATGGAGGACTAAAACAGAGAGTATATCTACTGTCATGGAGGACTAAAACAGAGAGTATATCTACTGTCATGGAGGACTAAAACAGTTGGAGTATATCTACTGTCATGGAGGACTAAAACAGAGAGTATATCTACTGTCATGGAGGACTAAAACAGAGAGTATGTCTACTGTTGTGGAGGACTAAAACAGAGAGTATATCTACTGTCCTGGAGGACTAAAACAGTTGGAGTATATCTACTGTCCTGGAGGACTAAAACAGAGAGTATATCTACTGTCCTGGAGGACTAAAACAGAGAGTATGTCTACTGTCCTGGAGGACTAAAACAGAGAGTATATCTACTGTCCTGGAGCACTAAAACAGAGAGTATATCTACTGTCATGGAGGACTAAAACAGAGAGTATGTCTACTGTCCTGGAGGACTAAAACAGAGAGTATATCTACTGTCCTGGAGGACTAAAACAGAGAGTATATCTACTGTCATGGAGGACTAAAACAGAGAGTATATCTACTGTACTGGAGGACTAAAACAGAGAGTATATCTACTGTCCTGGAGGACTAAAACAGAGAGTATATCTACTGTCAAGGAGGACTAAAACAGAGAGTATATCTAATGTCCTGGAGGACTAAAACAGAGAGTATATCTACTGTCATGGAGGACTAAAACAGTTGGAGTATATCTACTGTCATGGAGGACTAAAACAGAGAGTATATCTAATGTCCTGGAGGACTAAAACAGTTGGAGTATATCTACTGTCATGGAGGACTAAAACAGTTGGAGTATATCTACTGTCCTGGAGGACTAAAATAGTTGGAGTATATCTACTGTCCTGGAGGACTAAAACAGAGAGTATATCTACTGTCCTGGAGGACTAAAACAGTTGGAGTATATCTACTGTCATGGAGGACTAAAACAGAGAGTATATCTACTGTCATGGAGGACTAAAACAGTTGGAGTATATCTACTGTCCTGGAGGACTAAAACAGTTGGAGTATATCTACTGTCATGGAGGACTAAAACAGAGAGTATATCTACTGTCCTGGAGGACTAAAACAGAGAGTATATCTACTGTCCTGGAGGACTAAAACAGAGAGTATATCTACTGTCATGGAGGACTAAAACAGAGAGTATATCTACTGTCCTGGAGGACTAAAACAGTTGGAGTATATCTACTGTCATGGAGGACTAAAACAGTTGGAGTATATCTACTGTCCTGGAGGACTAAAACAGTTGGAGTATATCTACTGTCCTGGAGGACTAAAACAGAGAGTATATCTACTGTCATGGAGGACTAAAACAGAGAGTATATCTACTGTCCTGGAGGACTAAAACAGAGACTATATCTACTGTCATGGAGGACTAAAACAGAGAGTATATCTACTGTCATGGAGGACTAAAACAGTTGGAGTATATCTACTGTCCTGGAGGACTAAAACAGAGAGTATATCTACTGTCGTAGAGGACTAAAACAGAGAGTATATCTACTGTCATGGAGGACTAAAACAGAGAGTATATATACTGTCGTGGAGGACTAAAACAGAGAGTATATCTACTGTCCTGGAGGACTAAAACAGAGCGTATATCTACTGTCATGGAGGACTAAAACAGATAGTATATCTACTGTCCTGGAGGACTAAAACAGAGAGTATATCTACTGTCATGGAGGACTAAAACAGAGAGTATATCTACTGTCATGGAGGACTAAAACAGAGAGTATATCTACTGTCCTGGAGGACTAAAACAGGGAGTATATCTACTGTCCTGGAGGACTAAAACAGTTGGAGTATATCTACTGTCCTGGAGGACTAAACCAGAGAGTATATCTACTGTCATGGAGGACTAAAACAGAGAGTATATATACTGTCATGGAGGACTAAAACAGAGAGTATATCTACTGTCATGGAGGACTAAAACAGAGAGTATATCTACTGTCCTGGAGGACTAAAACAGAGAGTATATCTACTGTCATGGAGGACTAAAACAGAGAGTATATCTACTGTCATGGAGGACTAAAACAGAGAGTATATCTACTGTCATGGAGGACTAAAACAGAGAGTATATCTACTGTCATGGAGGACTAAAACAGAGAGTATATCTACTGTCCTGGAGGACTAAAACAGAGAGTATATCTACTGTCATGGAGGACTAAAACAGAGAGTATATCTACTGTCATGGAGGACTAAAACAGAGAGTATATCTACTGTCATGGAGGACTAAAACAGAGAGTATATCTACTGTCCTGGAGGACTATAACAGAGAGTATATCTACTGTCATGGAGGACTAAAACAGAGAGTATATCTACTGTCATGGAGGACTAAAACAGAGAGTATATCTACTGTCATGGAGGACTAAAACAGAGAGTATATCTACTGTCCTGGAGGACTAAAACAGAGAGTATATCTACTGTCATGGAGGACTAAAACAGAGAGTATATCTACTGTCATGGAGGACTAAAACAGAGAGTATATCTACTGTCATGGAGGACTAAAACAGAGAGTATATCTACTGTCCTGGAGGACTAAAACAGAGAGTATATCTACTGTCCTGGAGGACTAAAACAGAGAGTATATCTACTGTCATGGAGGACTAAAACAGAGAGTATATATACTGTCCTGGAGGACTAAAACAGAGAGTATATCTACTGTCATGGAGGACTAAAACAGAGAGTATATCTACTGTCATGGAGGACTAAAACAGAGAGTATATCTACTGTCATGGAGGACTAAAACAGAGAGTATATCTACTGTCATGGAGGACTAAAACAGAGAGTATATCTACTGTCATGGAGGACTAAAACAGAGAGTATATCTACTGTCCTGGAGGACTAAAACAGAGAGTATATCTACTGTCCTGGAGGACTAAAACAGAGAGTATATCTACTGTCCCCTCATATTCGTCAGTAAGGATTACATCCCTGAAATACAGTACGTACATGTTGCCAACAACACATATGATCATTTAAATACAATTGTTCAAGTTTGTGTGTTACCATGCCGTTATCAGGAGCCAAAAGTGTCACCCTGTGTAGCCTTTACAGAGTCACTGTGTTACATTTAGGTTGCCGGATGTTGGGTCTACATCAATTCCCAAGGACAACTTGACTTCCTGAAACAAAAGGATGCCATCTGATATCTATCTATCTGGGTTGGTGGTCCTTAGTTCCCAGCTGCATATTCTCCCAGGGACTGATGAACCTACTGTCTCCACCCTATTGGTGAAAGACACAACCTCTGACCTTAACAATAGAAGGTCATTAGTTATTGACCACTCTGACCCAGCTGCTAATGGCAATTTTAAATAAAAATGTTTTTTAAATAGTGTGGTTAATAACTATACAGACAAGTTCATAGTGAACAACAGTTCCAAATTATATATCTATAAAATATAGATGCACTATACTGTAAACTGTAGATGGCTTATAAGCTTGATGTTAATGGGATTTAAAGTTAAGAGTCTAGAGACTAAAGAGAGTAGCAATCATGATTAGATGTAGGAGTGATTATCTGAATGAGACAAGGCAGTCTTCAAACCTCCCACTGTATTGTGTAAGAGCATAGAAATAGAATGAATAGAATGGGCATACCCATTCAAGTCAATGTCGGCATACCAGTCAAAATGGCCAGGTTTAGAGGTTCCAAGCCGTTCTATTAATTATCTATCTATGTGTAAGTGGTCCCAGTGGAGGGTCAAGTGGGAGGGGCCAGCAAACACCTGGTGCTGTCGACCACACTCCCACAACCCTCCTCTCCCTCTTCATCTACGCCCTCCTCTCTCCCCTTCTTCTCTTCTACCTTCCTCCTGTTTCTCCCCTCCTCTCTCCTCTCTCCCCTTCTTCTCTTCTACCTACCTCCTGTTTCTCCCCTCCTCTCTCCCCTCCTCTCTTCTACCTTCCTCCTGTTTCTACCTTCCTCTCTCCCCTCCTCTCTTCTACCTTCCTCCTGTTTCTCCCCTCCTCTCTCCCCTCCTCTCTTCTACCTTCCTCCTGTTTCTCCCCTCCTCTCTCCTCTCTCCCCTCCTCTCTTCTACCTTCCTCCTGTTTCTCCCCTCCTCTCTCCTCTCTCCCCTCCTCTCTTCTACCTCCTGTTTCTCCCCTCCTCTCTTCTACCTTCCTCCTGTTTCTCCCCTCCTCTCTTCTACCTTCCTCCTGTTTCTCCCCTCCTCTCTTCTACCTTCCTCCTGTTTCTCCCCTCCTCTCTCCTCTCTCCCCTTCTTCTCTTCTACCTACCTCCTGTTTCTCCCCTCCTCTCTCCCCTCCTCTCTTCTACCTTCCTCCTGTTTCTCCCCTCCTCTCTCCCCTCCTCTCTTCTACCTTCCTCCTGTTTCTCCCCTCCTCTCTTCTACCTTCCTCCTGTTTCTCCCCTCCTCTCTCCTCTCTCCCCTTCTTCTCTTCTACCTTCCTCCTGTTTCTCCCCTCCTCTCTCCTCTCTCCCCTCCTCTCTTCTACCTTCCTCCTGTTTCTCCCCTCCTCTCTTCTACCTTCCTCCTGTTTCTCCCCTCCTCTCTTCTACCTTCCTCCTGTTTCTCCCCTCCTCTCTCCCCTTCTTCTCTTCTACCTTCCTCCTGTTTCTCCCCTCCTCTCTCCTCTCTCCCTCCTCTTTTCTACCTTCCTTCTGTTTCTCCCCTCCTCTCTCCTCTCTCCCCTTCTTCTCTTCTACCTTCCTCCTGTTTCTCCCCTCCTCTCTCCTCTCTCCCCTCCTCTCTTCTACCTTCCTCCTGTTTCTCCCCTCCTCTCTTCTACCTTCCTCCTGTTTCTCCCCTCCTCTCTCCTCTCTCCCCTCCTCTCTTCTACCTTCCTCCTGTTTCTCCCCTCCTCTCTCCTCTCTCCCCTCCTCTCTTCTACCTTCCTCCTGTTTCTCCCCTCCTCTCTCCTCTCTCCCCTCCTCTCTTCTACCTTCCTCCTGTTTCTCCCCTCCTCTCTTCTACCTTCCTCCTGTTTCTCCCCTCCTCTCTTCTACCTTCCTCCTGTTTCTCCCCTCCTCTCTTCTACCTTCCTCCTGTTTCTCCCCTCCTCTCTCCTCTCTCCCCTTCTTCTCTTCTACCTTCCTCCTGTTTCTCCCCTCCTCTCTCCTCTCTCCCCTCCTCTCTTCTACCTTCCTCCTGTTTCTCCCCTCCTCTCTTCTACCTTCCTCCTGTTTCTCCCCTCCTCTCCTCTCTCCCCTCCTCTCTTCTACCTTCCTCCTGTTTCTCCCCTCCTCTCTCCTCTCTCCCCTTCTTCTCTTCTACCTTCCTCCTGTTTCTCCCCTCCTCTCCTCTCTCCCCTTCTTCTCTTCTACCTTCCTCCTGTTTCTCCCCTCCTCTCTTCTACCTTCCTCCTGTTTCTCCCCTCCTCTCTTCTACCTTCCTCCTGTTTCTCCCCTCCTCTCTCCCCTTCTTCTCTTCTACCTTCCTCCTGTTTCTCCCCTCCTCTCTCCTCTCTCCCCTCCTCTTTTCTACCTTCCTTCTGTTTCTCCCCTCCTCTCTCCTCTCTCCCCTTCTTCTCTTCTACCTTCCTCCTGTTTCTCCCCTCCTCTCTCCTCTCTCCCCTCCTCTCTTCTACCTTCCTCCTGTTTCTCCCCTCCTCTCTCCTCTCTCCCCTTCTTCTCTTCTACCTTCCTCCTGTTTCTTCCGTCTTCTCACCACCTCTCTCTCTTCCTCCTGCTGCCACCCCCTCTACCTTCCTGTCTTCCTCTATACTACCCCTCATCTCTAACCTTCTCTCTTTCCACTACCCTCATCCTCTGTGTGTGTGTGTGGGGGGGGGGGGGGGGTTTATCTGCTCTATTTCTCTGCTTCCCGTTCTTAAGTTTTGTTTATGCGTCTTTTACTTTGGGTTTTGTACACCAGCTTCAAACAGCTGAAAATACAATATTTGGGGTTATTGAAAAGATATTTCGCAGCGGTTTAGATGGTACAGTGATCCTTAAATTGTTCGTTTTTTGCTTGTTTTGTCACAAACTGAAATTAGGCTAACTATTCGAATTTTAGAAACCAGGAAACGGCGAAGCGATTTTTGCATTCTGCACTTTTAAACTCTGTAATATGAGCAAAATGAACATGACTTTGCATTATGTATCTATTAAATGTTTGGCTGCCCAAAGTTTGAAAGAAGATATATGGAAAATCCTGAATGAATATGTGATATGAACTAAATATATGAAAAGATACACATTTTCAGATTGTACCTGCAACCTCCACCTTTCTACATGCAGTCAAGTGGTGCACTACGTAGTGAATAGTGAGCCATTCAGAACGCAGCCTAACACTCTAGAAGGCTGACTTCACAGAATGACAATGAGATGGACAGACATAGATGGGAAATACACCGTCTTGGCTCCATAGTAAATACTGTACAGGCTGTGTGTTGTAGTTGTGAGAGAGAGTTGGACTACATCATTAATTAGCCATTCACATTGAACAGCTAATTGATATCTTTATGGAGTTTGACACTGTCTGACCCCCCTAAGCCCCGGGGCCACTACTGAGAGAAACACACACGCATGCCCACAATGCAAAGCTGCGGAGCTTGATCTAAAGCCACTGATGAAAGCCGGTGCAACTCCAACTTTGATTTGGACATTATGTTGAAATACTGTAGACAGCTCAGAGCAACACATGAAAACAGAGCACTATGTTCACTGTGTCCTTGTGTCCTGAACACGAGATGGTCCCTCCTCCTTCAACACACAGTGTTCTTGTGTCCTGAACACGAGATGGTCCCTGCTCCTTCAACACACTGTGTCCTTGTGTCCTGAACACGAGATGGTCCCTTCTCCTTCAACACAATGTGTCCTTGTGTACTGAACACTAGATGGTCCCTGCTCCTTCAACACACTGTGTCCTTGTGTACTGAACACGAGATGGTCCCTGCTCCTTCAACACACTGTGTCCTTGTGTACTGAACACGAGATGGTCCCTGCTCCTTCAACACACTGTGTCCTTGTGTACTGAACACGAGATGGTCCCTGCTCCTTCAACACACTGTGTCCTTGTGTACTGAACACGAGATGGTCCCTGCTCCTTCAACACACAGTGTTCTTGTGTCCTGAACACTAGATGGTCCCTGCCCCTTCAACACACTGTGTCCTTGTGTACTGAACACTAGATGGTCCCTGCTCCTTCAACACACTGTGTCCTTGTGTCCTGAACACGAGATGGTCCCTGCTCCTTCAACACACTGTGTCCTTGTGTACTGAACACGAGATGGTCCCTGCTCCTTCAACACACTGTGTCCTTGTGTACTGAACACGAGATGGTCCCTGCTCCTTCAACACACTGTGTCCTTGTGTCCTGAACACGAGATGGTCCCTGCTCCTTCAACACACTGTGTCCTTGTGTCCTGAACACGAGATGGTCCCTGCTCCTTCAACACACTGTGTCCTTGTGTCCTGAACACGAGATGGTCCCTGCTCCTTCAACACACTGTGTCCTTGTGTCCTGAACACGAGATGGTCCCTGCTCCTTCAACACACTGTGTCCTTGTGTACTGAACACGAGATGGTCCCTGCTCCTTCAACACACTGTGTCCTTGTGTACTGAACACGAGATGGTCCCTGCTCCTTCAACGCACTGTGTCTTTGTGTCCTGAACACGAGATGGTCCCTGCTCCTTCAACACACTGTGTCCTTGTGTACTGAACACTAGATGGTCCCTGCTCCTTCAACACACTGTGTCCTTGTGTACTGAACACTAGATGGTCCCTGCTCCTTCAACACACTGTGTCCTTGTGTACTGAACACTAGATGGTCCCTGCTCCTTCAACACACTGTGTCCTTGTGTACTGAACACTAGATGGTCCCTGCTCCTTCAACACACTGTGTCCTTGTGTCCTGAACACGAGATGGTCCCTGCTCCTTCAACACACTGTGTCCTTGTGTCCTGAACACGAGATGGTCCCTGCTCCTTCAACACACTGTGTCCTTGTGTCCTGAACACGAGATGGTCCCTGCTCCTTCAACACACTGTGTCCTTGTGTCCTGAACACGAGATGGTCCCTGCTCCTTCAACACACTGTGTCCTTGTGTACTGAACACGAGATGGTCCCTGCTCCTTCAACACACTGTGTCCTTGTGTCCTGAACACGAGATGGTCCCTGCTCCTTCAACACACTGTGTCCTTGTGTCCTGAACACGAGATGGTCCCTGCTCCTTCAACACACTGTGTCCTTGTGTCCTGAACACGAGATGGTCCCTGCTCCTTCAACAATCTGTGTCCTTGTGTCCTGAACACGAGATGGTCCCTGCTCCTTCAACACACTGTGTCCTTGTGTACTGAACACGAGATGGTCCCTGCTCCTTCAACACACTGTGTCCTTGTGTCCTGAACACGAGATGGTCCCTGCTCCTTCAACACACTGTGTTCTTGTGTCCTGAACACGAGATGGTCCCTGCTCCTTCAACACACTGTGTCCTTGTGTCCTGAACACGAGATGGTCCCTGCTCCTTCAACACACTGTGTCCTTGTGTACTGAACACGAGATGGTCCCTGCTCCTTCAACACACAGTGTCCTTGTGTCCTGAACACTAGATGGTCCCTGCTCCTTCAACACACTGTGTCCTTGTGTACTGAACACTAGATGGTCCCTGCTCCTTCAACACACTGTGTCCTTGTGTACTGAACACTAGATGGTCCCTGCTCCTTCAACACACTGTGTCCTTGTGTCCTGAACACGAGATGGTCCCTGCTCCTTCAACACACTGTGTCCGTGTGTCCTGAACACGAGATGGTCCCTGCTCCTTCAACACACAGTGTTCTTGTGTACTGAACATGAGATGGTCCCTGCTCCTTCAACACACTGTGTCCTTGTGTACTGAACACTAGATGGTCCCTGCTCCTTCAACACACTGTGTCCTTGTGTACTGAACACTAGATGGTCCCTGCTCCTTCAACACACTGTGTCCTTGTGTCCTGAACACGAGATGGTCTTGTTGTAACAGGTCACAAATATTGATGCTGTGATGGCACACTGTGGTATTTCACCCAATAGATATGGGAGTTTATCAAAATTGGGTTTGTTTTCAAATTCTTTGTGGGTCTGTGTAATCTGGGGGAAATATGTGTCTCTAATATGGTCATACATTGGGCAGGAGGTTAGGAAGTGCAGCTCAGTTTCCACCTCATTTTGTGGGCAGTGTGCACATAGCCTGTCTTCTCTTGAGAGCCAGGTCTGCCTACGGCGGCCTTTCTCAATAGCAAGGCAATGCTCACTGAGTCTGTACATAGTCAAAGCTTTCCTTAAGTTTGGGTCAGTCACAGTGGTCAGGTATTCTGCCACTGTGTCCTCTCTGTTTAGGGCCAAATAGCGTTCTAGTTTGCTCTGTTTTTTTGTAAATTCTTTCCAATGTGTCAAGTAATTATCTTTTTGTTTTCTCATGATTTGGTTGGGTCTAATTGTGTTGCTGTCCTGGGGCTCTGTGGGGTGGGTTTGTGAACAGAGCCCCAGGACCAGCTTGCTTAGGGGACTCTTCTCCAAGTTCATCTCTCTGTAGGTGATGACTTTGTTATGGAAGGTTTGGGAATAGCTTCCTTTTAGGTGGTTGTAGAATTTAAAGTCTCTTTTCTGGATTTTGATAATTAGTGGGTATCGGCCTAATTCTGCTCTGCAGGCATTATTTTGTGTTTTACGTTGTACACAGAGGATATTTTTGCAGAATTCTGCATGCAGAGTCTCAATTTGGTGTTTGTCCCATTTTGTGAATTATTGGTTTGTGAGAGGACCCCAGACCTTACAACCATAAAGGGCAATGGCTTCTATAACTGATTCAAGTATTTTTTTGCCAAATCCTAATTGGTATGTTGAATTTTATGTGATGGCATAGAAGGCCCTTCTTGCCTTGTCTCTCTCTCTCCCTCTCTCACTCTCCCACTCTCTGTCTCTCCCTCTCCCTCTCTATCTGTTCCCCCTGTTCTCTAGAGACTAGCCCAGGGCTGTGTGGGTGTGGAAACCAGCTCAGATCAAACACACACTGAGCCTGTCTCCCTCTGACTGCAACCTCTCTCTCTCTCTCTCTCGCTCTCTCTTTCTCTCACTCTCTCTCCCTCTATCCTTCCCTATCTCTCTCCCTACATCAACCTCTCTCTCCACCACTGCAGTGAACACCAGCTTCAGAGCGAAAGAGAATGAAAAAGAGAGACATGAGAGAGGGACACAAGAGGTGAGAGAGGAAAATGGAGAGAGGTAGACATGGAAGCCAAATGAGAGGGAGAGAAGCAAGAGAAATGCACAGAATGAGAAAGAGAGGAATACAAAGTGAGAAAATAAGATGTAGATTAGGAGTATGGTGAGAAAGAAAACTGGGAAAGAGATGGAGAGAGAGAGGAGGAAAGAAAGAGGGAGAGAGCCTCATTGGATGGAGGATGGAGACAGACCGGCTAGCTACAGCAGCTCTACAGTAAATCAGAGAGGAGAGAGCACCATGGAGGATGGAGACAGACCTGCTAGCTACAGCAGCTCTACAGTAAATCAGAGAGGAGAGAGCACCATTGGATGGAGGATGGAGACAGACCTGCTAGCTACAGCAGCTCTACAGTAAGTCAGAGAGGAGAGAGCACCATTGGATGGAGGATGGAGACAGACCTGCTAGCTACAGCAGCTCTACAGTAAATCAGAGAGGAGAGAGCACCATGGAGGATGGAGACAGACCTGCTAGCTACAGCAGCTCTACAGTAAATCAGAGAGGAGAGAGCACCATGGAGGATGGAGACAGACCTGCTAGCTACAGCAGCTCTACAGTAAGTCAGAGAGGAGAGAGCACCATGGAGGATGGAGACAGACCGGCTAGCTACAGCAGCTCTACAGTAAATCAGAGAGGAGAGAGCACCATGGAGGATGGAGACAGACCTGCTAGCTACAGCAGCTCTACAGTAAATCAGAGAGGAGAGAGCACCATGGAGGATGGAGACAGACCTGCTAGCTACAGCAGCTCTACAGTAAGTCAGAGAGGAGAGAGCACCATGGAGGATGGAGACAGACCTGCTAGCTACAGCAGCTCTACAGTAAGTCAGAGAGGAGAGAGCACCATGGAGGATGGAGACAGACCTGCTAGCTACAGCAGCTCTACAGTAAATCAGAGAGGAGAGAGCACCATGGAGGATGGAGACAGACCTGCTAGCTACAGCAGCTCTACAGTAAATCAGAGAGGAGAGAGCACCATGGAGGATGGAGACAGACCTGCTAGCTACAGCAGCTCTACAGTAAATCAGAGAGGAGAGAGCACCATGGAGGATGGAGACAGACCTGCTAGCTACAGCAGCTCTACAGTAAATCAGAGAGGAGAGAGCACCATGGAGGATGGAGACAGACCTGCTAGCTACAGCAGCTCTACAGTAAATCAGAGGAGAGAGCACCATGGAGGATGGAGACAGACCTGCTAGCTACAGCAGCTCTACAGTAAATCAGAGAGGAGAGAGCAGAGGCCAGAGAAGCCTCGTCATCAGTCTGACCTCTCTCTCTCTCTCTCATTCTCTCTCCCCCGTCTCTCCACCTCCCTCCCTCTCCTCTCCCTCTCTCACTCTCTCTCTCCATCCTCTCCCTTTTCTCTCTCTCTCTCCCGCACTCTCTAAGCATTTAATAAGTCTAGATTACAGCTCCATGACAATAATTATTATCATTAACGGCATCATCTTCAGACAACACCTCTCATTAGCTCAGGATCCATTGGCAAAATAACTATTAGCCAAACAGATAGTGCTGCGATCGATTGGACGTCACTATAGGCCCCATAAACAACAAAAGCAACGACAACAGCCTACACACAAATATTTTTCAAAATTACAGATGTCTAAAATATCTTCAACATTTAACATAAAGTCAACCCCCTCAAAGAGCTGCTTGAGCTCAGTAGGAAAGATGGAAGATACCATTCAGAGCAGTAAAAGAGGGGTGGATAGTGAAGGATGATATGGCTGCCACTACTACAGAAACATATGATACCCCTCCCTGTTGGTATTTAGATAAATCATTGTCGCCTCAAAGGCTGGAATCAACTGAATATACCCTCAGACGCAGGAGGACAGGCACAGTGAGTGTTCTACAGAGTCAACAAAAATATTCATTTGGCTCCATTATTCTGTCCCTCAATAGAAAAGTCCCTGTTATTGTGGTTTAGTCAAGTGAACGCCCCCTGCCTCCATCTCCACAAGCTCACAAACATACTGTATACACACTCTCTCACAACATACTGTATACACACACTCTCACACAACATACTGTATACACACTCTCTCACACAACATACTGTACACACACTCTCTCACACAACATACTGTATACACTCTCTCACACAACATACTGTATACACACTCTCACACAACATACTGTATACACACTCTCACACAACATACTGTATACACACTCTCACACAACATACTGTATACACACTCTCTCACAACCTACTGTACACACACACTCACACAACATACTGTATACACACTCTCACACAACATACTGTATACACACTCTCTCACACACATACTGTATACACACTCTCACAACATACTGTATACACACTCTCACACAACATACTGTATACACACACTCACACAACATACTGTATACACACTCTCACAACATACTGTATACACACTCTCTCACACACATACTGTATACACACTCTCACAACATACTGTATACACACTCTCTCACACACATACTGTATACACACTCTCTCACACAACATACTGTACACACACTCTCTCACACAACATACTGTATACACACTCTCTCACAACCTACTGTATACACACACTCACACAACATACTGTATACACACTCTCACAACATACTGTATACACACTCTCTCACACACATACTGTATACACACTCACACAACATACTGTATACACACTCTCTCACACAACATACTGTATACACACTCTCTCACACAACATACTGTATACACACTCTCACAACATACTGTATACACACTCTCTCACACACATACTGTATACACACTCTCTCTCACAACATACTGTATACACACACTCTCACAACATACTGTATACACACTCTCACACAACATACTGTATACACACTCTCTCACAACATACTGTATACACACTCTCTCACAACATACTGTATACACACTCTCACAACATACTGTATACACACGCTCACACAACATACTGTATACACACTCTCTCACACACATACTGTATACACACTCTCACAACATACTGTATACACACTCTCTCACACAACATACTGTATACACACTCTCTCACACATACTGTATACACACTCTCTCACACAACATACTGTATACACACTCTCACAAACATACTGTATACACACTCTCTCTCACAACATACTGTATACACACTCTCACACACAACATACTGTATACACACTCTCACACAACATACTGTATACACACTCTCTCACACAACATACTGTATACACACTCTCTCACACAACATACTGTATACACACTCTCTCACAACATACTGTATACACACTCTCTCACACAACATACTGTATACACACTCTCTCACACAACATACTGTATACACACTCTCTCACAACATACTGTATACACACTCTCACACAACATACTGTATACACAATCTCACACACAACATACTGTATACACACTCACTCACACAACATACTGTATACACACACTCTCACAAACATACTGTATACACACTCTCTCACACAACATACTGTATACACACTCTCACAAACATACTGTATACACACTCTCTCACAAACATACTGTATACACATTCTCTCACACAACATACTGTATACACACTCTCTCACAAACATACTGTATACACATTCTCTCACACAACATACTGTATACACACTCTCTCACACAACATACTGTATACACACTCTCACAAACATACTGTATACACACTCTCTCACACAACATACTGTATACACACTCTCTCACACAACATACTGTATACACACACTCACACAACATACTGTATACACACTCTCACAAACATACTGTATACACACACTCTCACAAACATACTGTATACACACTCTCTCACACAACATACTGTATACACACAACATACTGTATACACACTCTCACACAACATACTGTATACACACACTCACACAACATACTGTATACACACTCTCTCACACAACATACTGTACACACACTCTCTCACACAACATACTGTATACACTCTCTCACACAACATACTGTATACACACTCTCACACAACATACTGTATACACACCCTCTCACACAAACATACTGTATACACACTCTCTCACACAACATACTGTATACACACTCTCTCACACAACATACTGTATACACACTCTCTCACACAACATACTGTATACACACTCTCTCACACAACATACTGTATACACACTCTCTCACACAACATACTGTATACACACACTCTCACACAAACATACTGTATACACACTCTCACAAACATACTGTATACACACTCTCTCACACAACATACTGTATACACACTCTCTCACACAACATACTGTATACACACACTCTCACACAAACATACTGTATACACACTCTCACAAACATACTGTATACACACTCTCTCACACAACATACTGTATACACACTCTCACACAACATACTGTATACACACTCTCTCACACAACATACTGTATACACACTCTCTCACACAACATACTGTATACACACTCTCTCACACAAACATACTGTATACACACTCTCACACAACATACTGTATACACACTCTCTCACACAACATACTGTATACACACTCTCACAAACATACTGTATACACACTCTCTCACACAACATACTGTATACACACACTCTCACACAACATACTGTATACACACTCTCTCACACAAACATACTGTATACACACTCTCACAAACATACTGTATACACACTCTCTCACACAAACATACTGTATACACACTCTCACAAACATACTGTATACACACTCTCTCACACAACATACTGTATACACACTCTCACACAACATACTGTATACACATTCTCTCACACAACATACTGTATACACACTCTCACACAATATACTGTATACACACTCTCTCACAACATACTGTATACACCCACTCTCACACAAACATACTGTATACACAGTCTCTCACACAACATACTGTATACACACACTCTCACACAACATACTGTATACACACTCTCTCACACAACATACTGTATACACACTCTCTCACACAACATACTGTATACACACTCTCTCACACAACATACTGTACACACACTCTCACACAACATACTGTATACACACTCTCACACAACATACTGTATACACACACTCTCAAACAAACATACTGTATACACACTCTCTCACACAACATACTGTATACACACTCTCTCACAACATACTGTATACACACACTCTCACACAAACATACTGTATACACAGTCTCTCACACAACATACTGTATACACACTCTCTCACACAACATACTGTATACACACTCTCTCACACAACATACTATATACACACTCTCTCACACAACATACTGTATACACACTCTCTCACACAACATACTGTACACACACTCTCTCACACAACATACTGTATACACACACTCTCACACAACATACTGTATACACACTCTCTCACACAACATACTGTATACACACTCTCTCACACAACATACTGTATACACACTCTCTCACAACATACTGTATACACACACTCTCACACAAACATACTGTATACACACTCTCTCACACAACATACTGTATACACACTCTCACACAACATACTGTATACACACACTCTCACACAAACATACTGTATACACACTCTCTCACACAACATACTGTATACACACTCTCTCACAACATACTGTATACACACTCTCTCACACAACATACTGTATACACACTCTCTCACACAACATACTGTATACACACACTCTCACACAACATACTGTATACACACTCTCACACAACATACTGTATACACACTCTCTCACACAACATACTGTATACACACACTCTCACACAACATACTGTATACACACTCTCACACAACATACTGTATACACACTCTCACACAACATACTGTATACACACTCTCTCACAACATACTGTATACACACACTCTCACAACCTACTGTACACACACACTCACACAACATACTGTATACACACTCTCTCACACAAACATACTGTATACACACACTCTCACACAACATACTGTATACACACTCTCACACAACATACTGTATACACACTCTCTCACACAACATACTGTATACACACTCTCTCACACAACATACTGTATACACACACTCTCACACAACATACTGTATACACACACTCTCACAACCTACTGTACACACACATTCAAACAACATACTGTATACACACTCTCTCACAACCTACTGTACACACACACTCACACAACATAATGTATACACACTCTCTCACACAAACATACTGTATGCACAATCTCTCACAAAACATACTGCTGTATCCCACCAACCTCCCTCTGTCCCTCTGTTGCTCTTCATCTCTCATTCCACCAACCTCCCTCTGTTCCTCTTTATCTCTCCATCTCTCATTCCACCAACCTCCCTCTGTCTCTCTGTTGCTCTTTATGTCTTTATCTCTCATTCCACCAACCTCCCTCTGTCCCTCTGCTGCTCTTTATCTCTTTATCTCTCATTCCACCAACCTCCCTCTGTCCCTCTGTTGCTCTTCATCTCTGCATCTCTCATTCCACCAACCTCCCTCTGTTCCTCTTTATCTCTGCATCTCTCATTCCACCAACCTCCCTCTGTCCCTCTGTTGCTCTTTATCTCTGCATCTCTCATTCCACCAACCTCCCTCTGTTCCTCTTTATCTCTGCATCTCTCATTCCACCAACCTCCCTCTGTCCCTCTGTTGCTCTTTATCTCTGCATTTCCCATTCCACCAACCTCCCTCTGTTCCTCTTTATCTCTGCATCTCTCATTCCACCAACCTCCCTCTGTTCCTCTGTATCTCTGCATCTCTCATTCCACCAACCTCCCTCGGTCCCTCTTTATCTCTCCATCTCTCATTCCACCAACCTCCCTCTGTTGCCCTATATCTCTCCATCTCTCATTCCACCAACCTCCCTCTGTCCCTCGTTATCTCTCCATCTCTCATTCCACCAACCTCCCCCTGTCCCTCTGTTGCTCTTTATCTCTGCATCTCTCATTCCACCAACCTCCCTCTGTTCCTCTTTATCTCTGCATCTCTCATTCCACCAACCTCCCTCTGTCCCTCTGTTGATCTTTATCTCTGCATCTCTCATTCCACCAACCTCCCTCGGTCCCTCTTTATCTCTGCATCTCTCATTCCACCAACCTCCCTCTGTCCCTCTGTTGCTCTTTATCTCTCCATCTCTCATTCCACCAACCTCCCTCTGTCCCTCGTTATCTCTCCATCTCTCATTCCACCAACCTCCCTCTGTCCCTCTTTATCTCTGCATCTCTCATTCCACCAACCTCCCTCTGTCCCTCTGTTGCCCTATATCTCTCCATATCTCATTCCCCCAACCTCCCTCTGTCCCTCTGTTGATCTTTATCTCTGCATTTCTCATTCCACCAACCTCCCTCTGTTCCTCTTTATCTCTCCATCTCTCATTCCACCAACCTCCCTCTGTCTCTGAGTTGCTCTTTATCTCTGCATCTCTCATTCCACCAACCTCCCTCTGTTCCTCTTTATCTCTGCATCTCTCATTCCACCAACCTCCCTCTGTCGCTCTGTTGATCTTTATCTCTGCATCTCTCATTCCACCAACCTCCCTCGGTCCCTCTTTATCTCTCCATCTCTCATTCCACCAACCTCCCTCTGTCCCTCTGTTGATCTTTATCTCTTTATCTCTCATTCCACCAACCTCCCTCGGTCCCTCTTTATCTCTCCATCTCTCATTCCACCAACCTCCCTCTGTTGCCCTAAATCTCTCCATCTCTCATTCCACCAACCTCCCTCTGTCCCTCGTTATCTCTGCATCTCTCATTCCACCAACCTCCCTCTGTCCCTCTTTCTCTCTCCATCTCTCATTCCACCAACCTCCCTCTGTCCCTCTGTTGCTCTTTATCTCTGCATCTCTCATTCCACCAACCTCCCTCTGTGACTCTTTCTCTCTTTATCTCTCCATCTCACATTCCACCAACCTCCCTTTGTGACTGTTTCTCTCTCCATCTCTCATTCCACCAACCTCCCTCTGTCCCTCTGTGACTGTTTCTCTCTCCATCTCTCATTCCACCAACCTCCCTCTGTCCCTCTGTGACTGTTTCTCTCTGCATCTCTCATTCCACCAACCTCCCTCTGTGACTCTTTCTCTCTCCATCTCTCATTACACTAACTTCCATCTCTGCATCTCTCATTCCACCAACCTCCCTCTGTCTGTATGTTGCTCTTTATCTCTCCATCTCTCATTCCACCAACCTCCCTCTGTTGCTCTTTATCTCTCCATCTCTCATTCCACCAACCTCCCTCTGTCCCTCTGTTGCTCTTTATCTCTCCATCTCTCATTCCACCAACCTCCCTCTGTCCCTCTGTTGCTCTTTATCTCTCCATCTCTCACTCCACCAACCTCCCTCTGTGACTTTCTCTTTCCCCCTCCTCTATTCAAGCTCCTGTATCGCTTGCACTACTTCTCTCTTCACACAGTACCTCCCTCTGCCTCTCTTTCACACTCTCTTCTCTTGGGTCCCTCCCTCTCTCTCTCTCTCTCTCTCTCTCTCTCTCTCTCTCTCTCTCTCTCTCTCTCTCTCTCTCTCTCTCTCTCTCTCTCTCTCTCTCTCTCTCTCTCTGTACACCCTTCCTTCTGACTCTTTTGCTTCCTCTTCTCCTGTCCCTCCCTCTGCATCTCTTTCACTATGCCTCTCTCCTTTCTCTTCTCCTGTCCCTCCCTCTGCATCTCTCTTTCACAATGCCTCTCTCCTTCTTTCTCTTCCTCTGCCCCCCACTCTCCTCTTCCCTCATTCTCTGGCTCGTCCTTTCTTCTGCCCGTGTCTTTGTAGCCTCCTTCTCTCCTCTGTTCTAGATCCACATCCAGCAGGCGTCTCTTTAGGCGCCCATTTTAATATTCTCTCTTTCCTTTTCATGTGAGAGGAGAACCAGGAAGAACACACACACACACGCACGCACGCACGCACACACACACACACACACACACACACACACACACACACACACACACACACACACACACACACACACACACACACACACACACACACACACACACACACACACACACACACACACACACACAAACACACACACACACACACACACACACACACACAGAGAGCACTGCTATACACAGTGTGTGGACTGCTACAGTGCTCGGAGGTTTCATCATCAGTAATTACAGTCTATAAGGAGAGAGTTCAGATCTGTACAATTACTATGTAGACCTAATCAGGACACTCACACATTTGCAGGTGCGGACTCACACACTCACGCACACACACACACACACATGGTTCAAACGCATATGGCTCACAAGAACGTACGCACGCAAGTGCACACACCAAACACACACACACACACACACACACACACACACACACACACACACACACACACACACACACACACACACACACACACACACACACACACACACACACACACACACCTTCAGAAAGAGAGAGAAAGTAAGAGGGAGATTGCACCAGCTCTCCCGTCTATCCTCCCTGGGGAATCCCACACGGCAGGCAGGTCACCCACAGCCCCACACAGTAAGGACCAGCATCATGTTACACCACAGACAGACCCACAACCCTGGAGCTTTACTACAATGATCAAATAGCTACTGTTATAAACTGGCTGGTTCCAGCCCTGAATGCTGATTGGCTGAAAGCCGTGGTATATCACGGTTATGACAAAACATGTATTTTTACTGCTCTAATTACGTTGTTAATCAGTTTATAACAGCAATTAGGCTCCTCTGGGGTTTGTGGTATACGGCCAATATACTCTGCGTTGTGTCGTGCCTAAGAACAGCTCTTAGCTGTGGTATATTGGCCATATACCACACCTCCTCTGGCCGTGTTGCTTAATTATATGTCTACACTATCTACCATTTCTCCTCTCTCTCTCCTCTCTGTCCCCTCTTCTGCCACCGAGGCCCTCAGGAGGCAAACATACACTGATTTCAAGCTACAGCTTGTCCCCAGGAAGAAGACAGTGAGAGCCAGAGAGAGAGAGAGACAGAGAGATGGAGGTAGCATCACGTGAGACAGTGTGTTCATGATTGCACACTGAAGCGTGAATGACCCAAATGGTGAATCTTTCTGAACAGTGCCAGGCAGTGGGCTGACCGCACCATGTGTGTGTGGTGTGTGTGGTGTGTGTGTGTGTGTGTGTGTGTGTGTGTGTGTGTGTGTGTGTGTGTGTGTGTGTGTGTGTGTGTGTGTGTGTGTGTGTGTGTGTGTGTGTGTGTGTGCCTCCCTGAGGTAATTGATCGTGCTGAACAGGTGTTACTGTATCACCTGCCGCACATGTACACACCAGGGTCTCTGTCAGCTGTGACTGATCTGTGCTCTACACCAGACAGACGAGACTCAGACACCATCTTTATGGGCCACAGGCAGAGACCAGGGTGTGTGTGTGTGTGTGTGTGTGTGTTGTACATATTCATTTGCATAACAATCATCTTCATAGTGTCTGAAAAAAGTGGCGATTGATTGAATCACTCGTCTTGATTTATCAGTTTTCAACTCCACACACACACTTGAATTGTATCAGTATTAATGACCTAACACCATGCATCAGTGTCTATGTCTGCTCTTTCTAGCTATCTCTCTCTTTCACCTCCCGATCTCTCTCCCTCCCTCCCGCATTCCCACTATCTCTCTCTCTTTCCCCCCCTCCCTCTCTCCATCTCTCTCCGACACCATCTGTTCCTCTCTCTAGTCGTCCGTGTGGTTTTCACACGTCCTGGGTGTGTTTTGGCCACATTCACTTTCATCATGTGAGACAAAGAGAGAGGAAGAGGGATGAGAGGGGGGGGGGGAAGTGGAGGAAGAGAGAGAGGTAGAAAGAGACAAGGGAGAGAAAAAGAGAGAGAGAGAGAGAGAGAGAGAGATGAGGAGGGAGACGACAGGGAGAGAGGTGGGGATGGATAGGAGGGTTATGTGAAAAAGTTGCATGTCAGGGAGAATTTTTTTGCATTTTAGCTAACCCTAACCCTTTTCCTGACCTGCTAAATAAATGTCTTAACCTTCTGTGTAAGTTCTCCTGACCTGCTAAATAAATGTCCTAACCTTCTGTGTAAGTTCACCTGACCTGCTAAATAAATGTCCTAACCTTCTGTGTAAGTTCTCCTGACCTGCTAAATAAATGTCCTAACCTTCTGTGTAAGTTCTCCTGACCTGCTAAATAAATGTGCTAACCTTCTGTGTAAGTTCTCCTGACCTGCTAAATAAATGTCCTAACCTTCTGTGTAAGTTCTCCTGACCTGCTAAATAAATGTCTTAACCTTCTGTGTAAGTTCTCCTGACCTGCTAAATAAATGTCCTAACCTTCTGTGTAAGTTCTCCTGACCTGCTAAATAAATGTGCTAACCTTCTGTGTAAGTTCTCCTGACCTGCTAAATACATGTCCTAACCTTCTGTGTAAGTTCACCTGACCTGCTAAATAAATGTCCTAACCTTCTGTGTAAGTTCACCTGACCTGCTAAATAAATGTCCTAACCTTCTGTGTAAGTTCTCCTGACCTGATAAATCAATGTCCTAACCTTCTGTGTAAGTTCTCCTGACCTGCTAAATAAATGTCCTAACCTTCTGTGTAAGTTCACCTGACCTGCTAAATAAATGTCCTAACCTTCTGTGTAAGTTCTCCTGACCTGCTAAATAAATGTCCTACCTTCTGTGTAAGTTCTCCTGACCTGCTAAATACATGTCCTAACCTTCTGTGTAAGTTCACCTGACCTGCTAAATAAAAGTCCTAACCTTGTGTAAGTTCTCCTGACCTGCTAAATAAATGTCTTAACCTTCTGTGTAAGTTCTCCTGACCTGCTAAATAAATGTCTTAACCTTCTGTGTAAGTTCTCCTGACCTGCTAAATAAATGTGCTAACCTTCTGTGTAAGTTCTCCTGACCTGCTAAATAAATGTCCTAACCTTCTGTGTAAGTTCTCCTGACCTGCTAAATAAATGTCCTAACCTTCTGTGTAAGTTCACCTGACCTGCTAAATAAATGTCCTAACCTTCTGTGTAAGTTCTCCTGACCTGCTAAATAAATGTCCTAACCTTCTGTGTAAGTTCTCCTGACCTGCTAAATAAATGTGCTAACCTTCTGTGTAAGTTATCCTGACCTGCTAAATAAATGTCCTAACCTTCTGTGTAAGTTCTCCTGACCTGCTAAATAAATGTCTTAACCTTCTGTGTAAGTTCTCCTGACCTGCTAAATAAATGTCCTAACCTTCTGTGTAAGTTCTCCTGACCTGCTAAATAAATGTGCTAACCTTCTGTGTAAGTTCTCCTGACCTGCTAAATAAATGTCCTAACCTTCTGTGTAAGTTCACCTGACCTGCTAAATAAATGTCCTAACCTTCTGTGTAAGTTCACCTGACCTGCTAAATAAATGTCCTAACCTTCTGTGTAAGTTCTCCTGACCTGATAAATAAATGTCCTAACCTTCTGTGTAAGTTCTCCTGACCTGCTAAATAAATGTCCTAACCTTCTGTGTAAGTTCACCTGACCTGCTAAATAAAAGTCCTAACCTTGTGTAAGTTCTCCTGACCTGCTAAATAAATGTCTTAACCTTCTGTGTAAGTTCTCCTGACCTGCTAAATAAATGTGCTAACCTTCTGTGTAAGTTCTCCTGACCTGCTAAATAAATGTCCTAACCTTCTGTGTAAGTTCTCCTGACCTGCTAAATAAATGTCCTAACCTTCTGTGTAAGTTCTCCTGACCTGATAAATAAATGTCCTAACCTTCTGAGTAAGTTCTCCTGACCTGCTACGAAAAGTTAATTCTGACTGTAGCTGTATACCATCTAGTCAAAACCAGAGAGTAAGGGGCAGAGAGCTAATTATGTAGAGAAAGAGAGTCTGTCGTTCACTTCTTTATTTCATTCCTAACTAGTTTTTTTCTACCTCTCTCTCTATCGTTCATTGGATGGTGCGTTAGCCCTCGTTTGCTGATATCAGCATCCTGCTCTGCATCCCTACCTCACCGCACACACACACACACACACACACACACACACACACACACACACACACACACACACACACACACACACACACACACACACACACACACACACACACACACACACACACACACACACACACACACACACACACACACACACACACAGCCTAAAGCCTATTGAACCACTGAACACGTAACAAATGTGTTACACACACATTAAACATATGCTAGTTGTGTGTGTGTGTGTGTGTGTGTGTGTGTGTGTGTGTAGTGAGGCCTTCATGACGCTCTCCATCACCATCACCACCACCATCACCACCACCCTCCTCCTCCTCAGTCCTCCTTCACACTATGTTCATCCTCCTCACAGTCCTCCTTCACACTATGTTCATCCTCCTCTTCCTCACAGTCCTCCTTCACACTATGTTCATCCTCCTCCTCCTCCTCACAGTCCTCCTTCACACTATGTTCATCATCATCCTCCTCAGTCCTCCTTCACACTATGTTCATCCTCCTCACAGTCCTCCTTCACACTATGTTCATCCTCCTCTTCCTCACAGTCCTCCTTCACACTATGTTCATCATCATCCTCCTCACAGTCCTCCTTCACACTATGTTCATCATCATCTTCCTCACAGTCCTCCTTCACACTATGTCATCATCCTCCTCACAGTCCTCCTTCACACTATGTTCATCCTCCTCCTCCTCACAGTCCTCCTACACACTATGTTCATCATCATCCTCCTCACAGTCCTCCTTCACACTATGTTCACCATCATCTTCCTCACAGTCCTCCTTCACACCATGTTCATCATCATCCTCCTCCTCCTCACAGTCCTCTTTCACACTATGTTCATCCTCCTCCTCCTCACAGTCCTCCTTCACACTATGTTCATCATCATCCTCCTCACAGTCCTCCTTCACACTATGTTCATCATCATCTTCCTCACAGTCCTCCTTCACACCATGTTCATCATCATCCTCCTCCTCCTCACAGTCCTCCTTCACACTATGTTCATCATCATCCTCCCTGAAGGCCTACAGTACACCACCCTCCTGGATGATTCCCGTGTAACTAAGCTATATATCAATTCCTTAAACATAACTAGATCTACTGATCTGGTAATTAACACCAAGCTAAAATAGTGTCAGTTGTAGAACCCCCAACCACCCAAACCCAGTTCCAATCCCCAACCACCCAAACCCAGTTCCAATCCCCAACCACCCAAACCCAGTTCCAATCCCCAACCACCCAAACCCAGTTCCAACCACCCAACCACCCAAACCCAGTTCCAACCACCCAACCACCCAAACCCAGTTCCAATCCCCAACCACCCAAACCCAGTTCCAATCCCCAACCACCCAAACCCAGTTCCAATCCCCAACCACCCAAACCCAGTTCCAATCCCCAACCACCCAAACCCAGTTCCAACCACCCAACCACCCAAACCCAGTTCCAACCACCCAACCACCCAAACCCAGTTCCAATCCCCAACCACCCAAACCCAGTTCCAACCACCCAACCACCCAAACCCAGTTCCAATCCCCAACCACCCAAACCCAGTTCCAACCACCCAAACCCAGTTCCAATCTCCAACCACCCAAACCCAGTTCCAACCACCCAAACCCAGTTCCAATCCCCAACCACCCAAACCCAGTTCCAACCACCCAACCACCCAAACCCAGTTCCAACCACCCAACCACCCAAACCCAGTTCCAACCACCCAACCACCCAAACCCAGTTCCAACCACCCAAACCCAGTTCCAACCACACAACAACCCAAACCCAGTTCCAACCACCCAAACCCAGTTCCAACCACCAACCACCCAAACCCAGTTCCAACCATCCAAACCCAGTTCCAACCACCCAAACCCAGTTCCAACCACCCAAACCCAGTTCCAACAACCCAAACCCAGTTCCAACCACCCAAACCCAGCTCCAACCACCAAACCACCCAAACCCAGTTCCAACCACCCAAACCCAGTACCAACCACCCAACCACACAAGCCCAGTTCCAGGTGGCGTCTTATTCATTTCATAGGCCTATATTATCATTCATCAATTCATATCACAACTCTGCATGGTCCAACCAACCCAACACATAACATATCATAGACCTGGATGTACCACACAACACATAACATATCATAGACCTGGATGTACCACACACCACAACACATAACATATCATAGACTTGGATGTACCACACACCATATAACATATCATAGACCTGGATATACCACACACCACACAACCCAACAGTACAGTATCTTAGGTCCAATTGGACTGCTGTATATGGCATTAAACTGTTGTATTAACTCTAGCCCTATGGCCCAACCAACCAACACACCGCAACACAACACATAGGCCTAACACCACAACACAACACATAGGCCTAACACCACAACACAACACATAGGCCTAACACCACAACACATAGGAGGCCTAACACCGCAACACAACACATAGGCCTAACACCACAACATAACACATAGGCCTAACACCGCAACACAACACATAGGCCTAACACCACAACACATAGGCCTAGGCCTAACAACACAACACATAGGCCTAACACCGCAACACAACACATAGGCCTAACACCACAACACATAGGCCTAACACCACAACACATAGGCCTAACACCAGAACACATAGGAGGCCTAACACCACAACACAACACATAGGCCTAACACCGCAACACAACACATAGGCCTAACACCACAACACATAGGCCTAACACCGCAACACAACACATAGGCCTAACACCACAACACAACACATAGGCCTAACACCACAACACATAGGCCTAACAACACAACACATAGGCCTAACACCACAACACAACACATAGGCCTAACACCACAACACAACACATAGGCCTAACACCACAACACAACACATAGGCCTAACACCACAACACAACACATAGGCCTAACACCACAACACAACACATAGGCCTAACACTGCAACACAACACATAGGCCTAACAACACAACACATAGGCCTAACAACACAACACAACACATAGGCCTAAAAACACAACACATAGGCCTAACACCACAACACATAACCCCACACAACACAACAAATAGGCCTAACACACAACCCCACACAACACACATTTGTACAGTACCTTAAATCCATTCGATCTGATATGATAATTCACCATTAGGTTATAAAAGGATATGGCCATTCAGTAATCTTTTTGGCAGCTTTTCTCACAAAGTTGTCCTCACTGAAGATGAAGAGAGAGCGGTTGAGTGTAAAGCAGCTTTGTCGGACCGGGATTGGGTTGTACAGAGCCATAGTCCGGGCCCGCTGGGCCATCGACTGCTTGTACACACGCTGGCCCCCTGGGGGTCCGCCTTGCCGGCTCCCGCCACGGCCAGGGGCCCCCAGAGGACCGGCATTGCCACCGCCTCCACTTCCACCTCCGCCTCCTCCACCTCCTCGGTTCGGCACCTCGTCACCGAAGCGTGCCATTCTGTAGGGAGTGGGGAGACCAGACGGCGATCGTTAAGAAAGAACCAGAGAGGATAGTCACAGTGATCGTTCCACATTACACCCCATCGATCTCCGGAGGAAACACACATGCAGAACCTATAGGTGGCAGTGGGTCTTTCTGTCGCTCTGTCTGTCGGTCTGTCTGTTAGTCTATAGGTCTACGATACTCTCTCACTCTAGCAGGTCTTCACGGCCAAGACACCTCCATTGGAGAGAGCGGGGGGAAAGAGCTGAGGAGAGGAGAGAGAGCTAGAGCGCAGAGGAGAGCTGAGGAGAGAGCAAACGGTGGCTTCACTTCTCTCGCTGTGTGTGCTTAGAGTGGAAATGGAGAACGGGTGGGTGATGTGGGAGAGAGAGAGGTGGTGGCGTGGTTTGTTGTACCAGGCGAGAGCAGTTCCTGGTTAAAACTCGCTATCTTAGCCTATTGATGATGTAAGAAGGTATTCCCAAAATGAACTGCAAAAATGTCAATGTCTTTTTTTATCTCATTGAAAAAGGAGGATGGAATCCTTGATTTTTTTCATTGGAGGTTGACAGAATCCTCATGCAAACACGGTGGTACATTTCACTAGGTATACAAATCGATACATTTAGCCCTAATCCTATGCGATAATAAGCTATGGATGACAGCAAGGTGATGAATTAAATCTAACAATCATTTCTAAATAACTAGCCTACATTATATATATACTGCGTCTTTTCCTCCACTAGTTCAGCGTGAGAGGGTCTGCAGTTGTCTTGTCCTCGATGGAGATAAAAATAGCCGAGAATAGAAAACGGGCGAAAATCCTTAATAATTAATCATTTTCAGTACCATCCGCAATGTTTGATAGCCTATAGTAGAGACGAGCAATAGCCAAATCCAGCCTTATGCCTCCTCTATGTTGGCTTATCCTCAAATGGCGACGATGGGGCTTTCCCAAAACCTAACCCTAAGTCACATGTGTTGATATTTAGTGATTTTAGTTTTTCTCTCTCTCAAAGCAAGAAGTCGTGGTGCTCAGGTTGGGGCGTGAGCGAGAGAGCATGCGTTTGGAGATGTTTGAAAATACAGTCTATAGTCTATGAAAACAGCCTGTCCCGAGTCTTGGTCTTCCCTTTCTCTCCTTTACATAAAAATAGGGGGAAGGGAGGGAGGAGAAAAGAGAAAAATCTATGCCACGCTAATCATCTATATTCCAAGGTTCGGAGAAGAATCCGAATGTGTGAATAGAATCCTAAAATGGATGAGGTGAAAACGGCCGTGTGAAGAAGTGGCATCATCAATTCTGTGCAGGAGACGTCGACAGACAGCTACAGCAGCTGAAGCGCGGTTAGTTGGATTCTCGCTCTAGTAGCAGCTCGTGTCTTCTCCGCCACCAGGCAAGGCGCGGGCGCAGCCAAGGTACCGCTTTCCCTCCATCACCCCCCCCAAGCTCGACGCTCCCCCAAACCAAAAACCAAAGCCCACGCCGCCCGCCCGCCGGTACGGTATGCTTTTTCTTTTCACCTCGCCCTCGGGGGAAACGTTCTGTCACTCGCGGTAACGTTCGGTCCGGAGGCTATATAGTCTTGGAGATCTGCATGCCTTGGAGACCGAAAAATCCGGGGAGCTCGAGCGAGTGCGTGTGAGAGAGTGAGTCAGTGAGAGAGATAGGGAGAGGGAGGGAGAGAGAGGGAGTGAGTCAGTGAGAGAGAGAGCTTGCTTTCCTTCTATGCGATCAGCTGGCAGGTTGAGCTAGAGTAGGGCATCTGATCAATTTAATGCTACGGGAGCGCCGTCCTCAAATCTCTGGCCAAGCTTTGCAGCAGCACATGATGTGCCTCGAGCCACCCGCCCCGATTCACTTATCCGTTATCCGGTAGCTCTCCGGTAACTATCCAAGCAGCAAGATGGAGAAGCAAGCTGCTCATGGCTCTTCCCTCTGGCTCTACACGACGCCAAGTGTCAAAAGCACCAGCACCATAAACCGTACCCAGTCCAATTTGCCCTTTTCGCTATTTACACATACTGTAATGCGATGGAGAGAGAGAGAGAGAGAAACTCGGCTAAACCACAGGGTATTGGGGTATATATTAAGTGTAGTAGGCTACATACGGGGTATTGGGGAATATATTGGGGTATATATTAGGTATATTAGGCTACATACAGGATATTGGGGTATATATATTGGTATATATTAGGCTACATACGGGGTATTGGGGAATATATTGGGGTATATATTAGGTATATTAGGCTACATACAGGATATTGGGGTATATATATTGGTATATATTAGGCTACATATGCGGTATTGGGAAATATATTAGGCTACAGACGGTGTATTGGGGTATATATTGGGTGTATTGGGCTACATATGGGGTATTGGGGTATATATTGGGTGTATTTGGCTACATACAGGATATTGGGGTATATATTGAGTGTATTAGGCTACATACAGGATATTGGGGTATATATTGGGTGTATGTGGCTACATACAGGATATTGGGGTATATATTGGGTGTATTAGGCTACATACAGGATATTGGGGTATATATTAGGCTACAGATGGGGTATTGGGGTATATATTGGGGTATATATTAGGTGTATTTGGCTACATACAGGGTTTTGGGATATACATTGGGTGTATTAGGCTACATACAGGATATTGGGGTATATAGTGGGTGTATTAGGATACATACAGGATATTGGGGTATATATTAGGCTATATATTAGTATTGGTATGTATTGGGTGTATTAGGCTACATACAGGATATTGGGGTATATATTAGGTGTATATATTAGGTGTATTAGGCTACATATGGGGTATTGGGGCATATATTAGGCTACAGACGGTGTATTGGGGTATATATTAGGCGAGAGACGGTGTATTGGGGTATATATTAGGCTACAGACGGTGTATTTAGGTATATATTAGGTGTATTAGGCTACATATGGGGTATTGGGGCATATATTAGGCTACAGACGGTGTATTGGGGTATATATTAGGCTAGAGACGGTGTATTGGGGTATATATTAGGCTACAGACGGTGTATTTGGGTATATATTAGGCTACAGACGGTGTATTTGGGTATATATTAGGTGTATTAGGCTACATATGGGGTATTGGGGTATATATTGGGCTACAGACGGTGTATTGGGGTATATATTAGGCTACAGACGGTGTATTTGGGTATATATTAGGTGTATTAGGCTACATATGGGGTATTGGGGTATATTTTGGGTGTATTCGGCTACATACAGGATATTGGGGTATATATTGGGTGTATTTGGCTACATACAGGATATTGGGGTATATATTGGGTGTATTAGGCTACATACAGGATATTGGGGTATATATATTGGTATATATTAGGCTACATATGGGGTATTGGGAAATATATTAGGCTACAGACGGTGTATTGGGGTATATATTAGGCTACAGACGGCGTATTGGGGAATATATTGGGGTATATATTAGGTGTATTGGGCTACATACAGGATATTGGGGTATATATTAGGTGTATTAGGCTACATACAGGATATTGGGGTATATAGTGGGTGTATTAGGATACATACAGGATATTGGGGTATATATTGGGTGTATTAGGCTACATACAGGATATTGGGGTATATATTAGGCTACAGACGGTGTATTGGGGAATATATTGGGGTATATATTAGGTGTATTGGGCTACATACAGGATATTGGGGTATATATTAGGTGTATTAGGCTACATACAGGATATTGGGGTATATAGTGGGTGTATTAGGATACATACAGGATATTGGGGTATATAGTGGGTGTATTAGGATACATACAGGATATTGGGGTATATATTAGGTGTATTTGGCTACATACAGGGTATTGGGGTATGTATTGGGTGTATTAGGCTACATACAGGATATTGGGGTATATATTAGGCTACAGACGGTGTATTGGGGTATATATTGGGGTATATATTAGGTGTATTAGGCTACATATGGGGTATTGGGGTATTAGGCTACATACAGGATATTGGGGTATATATTAGGCTACAGACGGTGTATTGGGGTATATATTGGGGTATATATTAGGTGTATTTGGCTACATATGGGGTATTGGGGTATATATTGGGTGTATTAGGCTACATACAGGATATTGGGGTATATATTAGGCTACAGACGGTGTATTGGGGTATATATTGGGGTATATATTAGGTGTATTAGGCTACATATGGGGTATTGGGGCATATATTAGGCTAGAGACGGTGTATTGGGGTATATATTAGGCTACAGACGGTGTATTTAGGTATATATTAGGCTACATACAGGGTATCGGGGTATATATTAGGTGTATTAGGCTACATATGGGGTATTGGGGTATATTTTGGGTGTATTCGGCTACATACAGGATATTGGGGTATATATTGGGTGTATTAGGCTACATACAGGATATTGGGGCATATATTAGGCGACAGATGTGGAAGTGGGGTATATATTGGGGTATATATTGGGTGTATTAGGCTACATACAGGGCATTGGTATATATTAGTCTACATACAGGGTATTGGGGTATATATTAGGGTATTGGGGTATATATTAGGCTACATACATGGTATTGGGGTATATATTAGGCTACATACAGGGTATTGGGGTATATATTAGGCTACATACAGGGTATTGGGGTATATATTAGTCTACATACAGGGTATTGGGTATATATTAGGCTACATACAGGGTATTGGGGTATATATTAGTCTACATACAGGGAATTGGGGTATATATTAGTCTACATACAGGGTATTGGGTATATATTAGTCTACATACAGGGTATTGGGGTATATATTAGGCTACATACAGGGTATTGGGGTATATATTGAGGTTTATATTGGGTGTATTAGGCTACATCAACCCAAAGCTAATGTAATGTATAGCCTGTAGGTGTAGCTTAGGAGCCTAATAGGTCTACTGTGCGTTATGGCTAATGTTGCACACCTGTGTAGCCAGAAGAGGGCGTAGCTAGCTCTATTCTACAAAATAAAATACAATCACCATTTCTTTAAAGTGCATTTAACAAATACCGCAATACACTTCACAACATCCTGCTGCGAC
>NC_092087.1:82161648-82176456 GCF_045679555.1 Salvelinus alpinus | reverse complement strand
GTGACTGGTGACCAAGTGTAGGCCTACTGTGAGTTATGGCTAATGTTGAGGGAGTACTGCAGCCTAGTTCTACTACCATCCTGTGACTGGTGACCAAGTGTAGGCCTACTGTGAGTTATGGCTAATGTTGAGGGAGTACTGCAGCCTAGCCCTACTACCATCCTGTGACTGATGACCAAGTGTAGGCCTACTGTGAGTTATGGCTAATGTTGAGGGAGTACTGCAGCCTAGCCCTACTACCATCCTGTGACTGGTGACCAAGTGTAGCTTTATTTTGGTGGAGAAGCAAACCAGTTACTGTAGCCTAGTATACTGTATGTGTCAGTTTAAGAATTCTGTAGAGTCTACAAGCATAGACTTAGTTATCCACAATTGTGCAGTTAGGTAAGGAAAGGGCCTGCCTTTCATTTTTTAGGACAATTTATGTGGGGCAGAGGCGTTCTCAGTAGATTTATTTTATTTTTATAGTTTTATGTTCCCGAACCCTCCACTCATCAGGACCGTCTGTCGGCCTGGCACGTGCATCTGAGAAGCTTTTGGAGGTGTATGCCCAGAGCTGCCGTTCGCAAGCTGTTTGCTCGCGCTAAATAAACCCATGCTGTCGCCTTTCCAGAATCCAAGAGAGACGAGAAATACAGAGGAACTGACTGAACCCGAGAGTTTCAACGAATGGGATTCTTTTCAAAACTGTTTTATTGGACAGAATTGTCAGTTAGTCCCTGGCTCCTGAATGAGGACAGAGAATTGAGGAGAGGTTGTTTTACTTCTAGGTTGACAATTTGCCAAGTTTTGACAGAGCGTCAACATAAAATCTGTTATTCTTTTTTTATTTTTCCTTTATTTAACTAGGCAAGTCAGTTGAGAAAAAAATCTTATTTTCAATGACCACCTAGTGGGTTAACTGCCTTGTTCAGGGGCAGAATGACAGATTTTAACCTTGTCAGCTCGGTGATTCGATTTTGCGGTTACTAGTCCAACGCGGTAACCACTAGGCTACCTGCCACCCCACAGTTAGGCTGTGGAAAGTTCACAAATATTACTTCATCCCGCGGGAGCTGTCTATGGTGCTGAAATAATAGCCTAGCCTACTCCTGAATAAGGTGAATCATGATCATTTGCTAACTGTTGAAAGCATAGTCTCTTGAGGGTTGGGAAAAGTCCACAGCGATTTCAGTACCACGGGAGCTGTCCATGGTTCTGAAAACAGCGACACAGATTCCTGAATGCTGTGAATGAGACAGTATGCCAACTTTTGAGAAAACGGTATAGGCTATATGGCCTAAGATACAGAGAAAAGTTAAATGTTGCATCAGCACCACGTGAGCTCTCCATGGTTCTGAAAGAATAACTTAGAACAGCATTCATTTTTAATTGAGACTAGTGAGCCGCACTGCACTTAGACTAAACAGAGTGTAGCCTACCTACACTCATCCAAAGACCACTGATCATGACGTGATTCTGACTGTATCTCGCAATACTTGGATCACGTGAGGCTTTGGATCCATACCAATTAATCCTTTAAATACACCGGCAGACAGGGTCCGACTCAGCTCTCTAAAACGCCAGGTGAAGCACTACATATTCGTCATCATGGCCATCGGTTCACATTCTCGGTTGTCAGTGGCTAACGGGCACCACGCGCGTTACTGACACAATAAACAGCCCGGTTCCCGCTGATGGAACCGAGAGAGAGGCCGTCCTGTAAGCGCCAGAGAGTGCGAGTGTCGGGAAGGGGCGGGAAGGAGGAGAGGGGAGGAGGGGGAGAGAAAAGGAAAGGAGAGGAGGGGAGAGAAGAGGCGGGTATCGTTATGCTTGAATGATCACAGAAAACGACCAACCAAAACGGACTCTAAGGATGGTAGATGAGATGGGAACCTCTTTCTAAGTTATTTAGCGTGTGAAACAGAGGATAATAAGGAGGGAAGAACGGCAAAATAATGTTCCTCTCTCCCTCTTTCTCTCTCTCTCTCTATCTGTGTCAGTCTGTCAGTCTGTCTGTCTCGTGTTAGGATGGTGACACAGAATAATGAAGCACCGGCATGAAAAACAAACATCTGATCATAACATGAACATGCAGAATAATACACATCTCAACGTGGAAAAACATTGTGACATCATATATAGATCTAAACAGTCAGTATGAATATAAGCTAAATAAAGAAACGTTCAACTTAAACTCAGCAGTACAATCATTGTGTTGAGAATCCACTGTGTTCCTTTCATCTCTGGGCCAACAAGATCTCACAGTCTCACGTCAGAATTAGACGTTCAGCCATGTTTCTCAAACGTAAAATGTTGAAGTGTTTGGTTACTTCTCTGTATCGTTCCAAGGTTAAGTTTAGGCATTAACTCCAAATTCTTATGGTTAGGCATTAACTCTGAATGGTTAAGGTAAGGGTTAAGGTTTGGGAGCAAATCCAACGTCTACTTGAAGGTAACAGCACTCACTGTTAGTGGCTGGTAGCCATGTCATCTCCCGACATCCTAAGACTTGGATGGACGGTCGAATACTGACTTGTATAACGAGTGACCTGCCTGCGCTGGTGTGCGTCCAAAATGGCACCTTATTACCTACATAGTGCACTACTTTTGACGAGAACCCTATGGGCCCTGGTCAAAAGTAGGGCACTAAATAGGTTGCCATTTGGGGTGCAAGCCTAATTTGTGTGAATGCATCGTTGACCTTATCATCCCTATCAGAATCCTTTCTCTGAAATAAATAACTTCTTTATCAATAAAGTTAATTCTCTTTGAACGCTTGTTATTGATGCAGTTTAATGTGCTATGGGATTGTTTTAGATAGTTAAGTATCTTTGGAATGATATTGTGAATGAATTTATCAGTCTGTTATTGTACATCTTTGAGACATGGCTTGTGTATGAGTACCATTCAGAGGGTGAAAGGTCAAGACAAGAGATTTAAGTGCCTTTGAATGGGGTATGGTAGTAGGTGCCAGGTGCACCGGTTTGTGTCAAGAACTGCAACACTGCTGGGATTTTTCACGCTCAAGTGTTCTTAATGTTTTGCACACTCAGTGTATATTTCTATTCTATTCCGTTTGTGTGTATGTGCATATGTGTCTATGAGTATATGTGTATATGTGTGTATATGTGTGTATATGTTGTATGTGTGTATACCAGCACCAGGCAGCCCCAATGCATGTATGGAAAGCAATGCATGTATGGAAAGATGCATGCAGCAGTACAGTAGCAGTGTACCCTACAATATGGAGTGTGTGTGTGTGTGTGTGTGTGTGTGTGTGTGTGTGTGTGTGTGTGTGTGTGTGTGTGTGTGTGTGTGTGTGTGTGTGTGTGTGGGGGGGGGGGGGGGGGGGTCCTGGTGGTAGCATCGAGCAGCACTGAGAGAGCAGCATTGTCATTCAGAGAGCGTTCACACGGCAACCCCGCAGGAAGCCCCAGCAACGCACCCCCCTCCTCCCCTTCTCTCTGCCTTCACACACCACCCCCTTCCTCCCCTTCTCTCTGCCTTCACACACCACCCACCTCCCCTTCTCTCTGCCTTCACACACCACCCCCCTCCTCCCCTTCTCTCTGCCTTCACACACCACCCCCTTCCTCCCCTTCTCTCTGCCTTCACACACCACCCACCTCCCCTTCTCTCTGCCTTCACACACCACCCCCTCCTCCGTTTCTCTCTGCCTTCACACACCACCCTATAATCCCCTTCTCTCTGCCTTCACACACCACCCCATCCTGCCCTTCTCTTTGCCTTCACACACCACCCTATAATCCCCTTCTCTCTGCCTTCACACACCACCCCATCCTGCCCTTCTCTTTGCCTTCACACACCACCCCCCTCCTCCCCTTCTCTCTGCCTTCACACACCACCCCCTCCTCCCCTTCTCTCTGCCTTCACACACCACCACCCTTTTCTGCATCCTTTCTCTCTCTCTCTCACCGCTCTACCACTGTATCGAGCACTCGATACAGAGAGAGAGAGAGAGAGAGAGAGAGAGAGCATTGCTATTCCATAAAGATGAAGAGAGGAGGGAGAACAAGATCCAGAGAGAGAGGAAGGGAGGGAGCACCATTCCAGAGAGAAAAATAGGAAAGGGAGGTGGAAGGAAGGAAGAACAAGACAGAACAGGGAAAGAAGAATGAGAGAGAGAGAGAGAGAGAGAGAGGTAGGGGCAGAGAGGGAGAGAGAGAGGGGGGGGCAGAGAGAGAGAGAGAGAGAGAGAGAGAGAGAGAGAGAGAGAGAGAGAGAGGAAGAGAGGGGGGGAGAGAGAGAGAGAGAGAGGGAGGGCAGAGAGAGAGAGAGAGAGAGAGAGAGAGAGAGAGAGAGAGAGAGAGAGAGAGAGAGAGAGAGAGAGAGAGAGAGAGAGAGAGAGAGCAGTCAGCACCATCCCAGAGAGGGAAGGACAGAGAAACGAGGAAAGAAGGCAGGTAGAATAGGGAAAGACTTGGAAATAAGAGGTGGGATGAGTGAGGGAAGTGAAAGATGGGGAGAAGATTACATCTCTCTCACTCCCTCTTTCAGCATTGTCATTCTGGGAGCGTTCACACAGCAACTCTGCAGGAAGCCCCCTCTTTCTCCCTCCCCCATATCTCTCTCTCTCTCCATCTGTTTGTTTCTCCATTGTAGTGAGTGAGGGACAGAGTGTTTCACCCCAGAAAAAGGGCAGTGTGCTAGATGTGTGGGAGAGTGGGTTCACATTGTCCTCCAGTATCTTTTGAAGACACCAGGCAGATCACTGATGTAATGGAGGAGATGGATCAGAACATGGGTCAGGATGGACCAGGCTGATGTAATGGAGGAGATGGATCAGGATGGACCAGGCTGCTGTAATGGAGGAGATGGATCAGGATGGACCAGGCTGATGTAATGGAGGAGATGGATCAGGACATGGGTCAGGATGGACCAGGCTGATGTAATGGAGGAGATAGATCAGAACATGGGTCAGGATGGACCAGGCTGATGTAATGGAGATGGATCAGGACATGGGTCAGGATGGACCAGGCTGATGTAATGGAGGAGATGGATCAGGATGGACCAGGCTGATGTAATGGAGGAGATGGATCAGGACATGGGTCAGGATGGACCAGGCTGATGTAATGGAGGAGATGGATCAGGATGGACCAGGCTGATGTAATGGAGGAGATGGATCAGGACATGGGTCAGGATGGACCAGGCTGCTGTAATGGAGTAGATGGATCAGGATGGACCAGGCTGATGTAATGGAGGAGATGGATCAGGACATGGGTCAGGATGGACCAGGCTGCTGTAATGGAGGAGATGGATCAGGATGGACCAGGCTGATGTAATGGAGGAGATGGATCAGGACATGGGTCAGGATGGACCAGGCTGATGTAATGGAGGAGATGGATCAGGACATGGAACAGGATGGACCAGGCTGATGTAATGGAGGAGATGGATCAGGATGGACCAGGCTGATGTAATGGAGGAGATGGATCAGGACATGGGTCAGGATGGACCAGGCTGATGTAATGGAGGAGATGGATCAGGATGGACCAGGCTGATGTAATGGAGGAGATGGATCAGGACATGGGTCAGGATGGACCAGGCTGCTGTAATGGAGTAGATGGATCAGGATGGACCAGGCTGATGTAATGGAGGAGATGGATCAGGACATGGGTCAGGATGGACCAGGCTGATGTAATGGAGGAGATGGATCAGGACATGGGACAGGATGGACCAGGCTGATGTAATGGAGGAGATGGATCAGGATGGACCAGGCTGATGTAATGGAGGAGATGGATCAGGACATGGGTCAGGATGGACCAGGCTGATGTAATGGAGGAGATGGATCAGGATGGACCAGGCTCCTGTAATGGAGGAGATGGATCAGGATGGACCAGGCTGATGTAATGGAGGAGATGGATCAGGATGGACCAGGCTGCTCTAATGGAGGAGATGGATCAGGACATGGGTCAGGATGGACCAGGCTGCTGTAATGGAGGAGATGGATCAGGATGGACCAGGCTGATGTAATGGAGGAGATGGATCAGAACATGGGTCAGGATGGACCAGGCTGATGTAATGGAGGAGATGGATCAGGACATGGGACAGGATGGACCAGGCTGATGTAATGGAGGAGATGGATCAGGATGGACCAGGCTGATGTAATGGAGGAGATGGATCAGGACATGGGTCAGGATGGACCAGGCTGATGTAATGGAGGAGATGGATCAGGATGGACCAGGCTGCTCTAATGGAGGAGATGGATCAGGACATGGGTCAGGATGGACCAGGCTGATGTAATGGAGGAGATGGATCAGGATGGACCAGGCTGATGTAATGGAGGAGATGGATCAGAACATGGGTCAGGATGGACCAGGCTGCTCTAATGGAGGAGATGGATCAGGACATGGGTCAGGATGGACCAGGCTGATGTAATGGAGGAGATGGATCAGGATGGACCAGGCTGATGTAATGGAGGAGATGGATCAGAACATGGGTCAGGATGGACCATGACTATGTTCCAAACAGCACCCAATCTCCTACATAGTGACTCTTGACTGCAGCTCACAGGACAGACAGGAAGACATCCATTTAGAGCTCTGATGGATGTGTTCAAAGCTTTCTAGATTTACATTGAGGTCATTTAGCAGACACCATTAACCAGAGCGACTTACAGGAGCAATTACCATTAAGTGCCTTGCTCACAGATTTTACACCTAGTCGGCTTGGGGGATTCGAACCAGCGACCTTTCAGTTACTGGGACAAAGCTCTTAACCGCTAGGCTACCTGCCATCCTGAGACGGTTAAGGGGGAGAGTATAAACGAGTATAGCCGTATAACTTAGCAGAATCACATTAGGTGCTGGACAAGGGGGAACACCCCGGCCCAAACACTTAGCAGGATGTGTCTTTGCTAAGTATATAACACTTAGAGTCTTCAGGTCTCGGGGAGGGTGACATCACTGTGTAAGGATGACATCACTGTGTGACGCAGTCAGACGTGATGTACACTATAGAGATGACAACATCACCACAATGATTCACCAGAACCTTCCAGCGTACAACTTCACCACCATGACATCATCGACACCAGTTTAGCCCATAGGACTCTGGGCGATGACAGCTGTGCACTACCTCATACATACCTCACCACCATGACATCATCGACACCAGTTTAGCCCATAGAACTCTGGGCGATGACAGCTGTGCACTACCTCATACATACCTCACCACCATGACATCATCGACACCAGTTTAGCCCATAGGACTCTGGGCGATGACAGCTGTGCACTACCTCATACATACCTCACCACCATGACATCATCGACACCAGTTTAGCCCATAGGACTCTGGGCGATGACAGCTGTGCACTACCTCATACATACCTCACCACCATGACATCATCGACACCAGTTTAGCCCATAGGACTCTGGGCGATGACAGCTGTGCACTACCTCATACATACCTCACCACCATGACATCATTGACACCAGTTTAGCCCATAGGACTCTGGGCGATGACAGCTGTGCACTACCTCATACATACCTCACCACCATGACATCATCGACACCAGTTTAGCCCATAGGACTCTGGGCAATGACAGCTGTGCACTACCTCATACATACCTCACCACCATGACATCATCGACACCAGTTTAGCCCATAGGACTCTGGGCGATGACAGCTGTGCACTACCTCATACATACCTCACCACCATGACATCATCGACACCAGTTTAGCCCATAGGACTCTGGGCGATGACAGCTGTGCACTACCTCATACATACCTCACCACCATGACATCATTGACACCAGTTTAGCCCATAGGACTCTGGGCGATGACAGCTGTGCACTACCTCATACATACCTCACCACCATGACATCATCGACACCAGTTTAGCCCATAGGACTCTGGGCAATGACAGCTGTGCACTACCTCATACATACCTCACCACCATGACATCATCGACACCAGTTTAGCCCATAGGACTCTGGGCGATGACAGCTGTGCACTACCTCAGCTAAATACCTCACCACCATGACATCATCGACACCAGTTTAGCCCATAGGACTCTGGGCGATGACAGCTGTGCACTACCTCAGCTAAATACCTCACCACCATGACATCATCGACACCAGTTTAGCCCATAGGACTCTGGGCGATGACAGCTGTGCACTACCTCAGCTACATACCTCACCACCATGACATCATCGACACCAGTTTAGCCCATAGGACTCTGGGCGATGACAGCTGTGCACTACCTCAGCTACATACCTCACCACCATGACATCATCGACACCAGTTTAGCCCATAGGACTCTGGGCGATGACAGCTGTGCACTACCTCAGCTACATACCTCACCACCATGACATCATTGACACCAGTTTAGCCCTGTGTAAACTAAAGTGTGTCCAGCTACATATACGGAACAAAAATATAAACGCAACATTTCTCTACCATCAGCCGCCTCCAATGTTGTTTTAGAGAATTCGGCAGTACGTCCAACCTGCCTCACAACAACAGACCACGTGTAACCACACCAGCCCAGGACCTCCACATCCGGCTTCTTCACCAGCGGGGTCGTCTGAGACCAGCCACCCGGACAGCTGATGAAACTGTGGGTTTGCACAATACCGAAGAATTTCTGCACAAACTGTCAGAAACCGCCTCAGGGAAGCTCCTCTGAGTGCTGGTCGTCCTCACCAGGGTCTTGACCTGACTGCAGTTTGGCACCGTAACCAACTTCAGTGGGCAAATGCTCACCTTCGATGGCCCCTGGCACCCTGGAGAAGTGTGCTCTTCACGGATGAATCCTGGTTTCAACTGTACTGGGCAGATGGCAGACAGCGTGTATGGTGTTGTGTGGGCGAGTAGGCGGTGTGCTGATGTCAACATTTTGAACAGAGTGCCCCATGGTGGTGGTGGGGTTATGGTATGGGCAGGCAGGCATAAGCAATGGACATCGAACACAATTGCATTTTTATTAATGGCAATTTGGATGCACAGAGATACCGTGATGAGATCCTGAGGTCGATTGTCGTGCCATTTATCTGCCGTCATCACCTCATGTTTCAGCATGATAATGCACAGCCTCATGTCGCAAGGATCTGTATATAATTCCTGGAAGCTGAAAATGTCCCAGTTCTTCCATAGCCTGCATAGTCACCAGATATGTCAGCCTTTGAGCATGTTTGGGATGCTCTGGATCGACGTGTACGACAACGTGTTCCAGTTCCCACCAATATCCAGAAACTTCACACAGCCGTAGAAGAGGAGTGGGACAACATTCCACAGGCCACAATCAACAGCCTGATCCACTCTATGAGAAGGAGATGTGTCACGCTGCATGAGGCAAATGGTGGTCACACCAGATACTGACTGGGTTTATGGACCACGTCCCTACCAACAGACCCATATCTGTATTCCCAGTCATGTGGAATCCATAGATTAGAGCCTACTGAATTGATTTCAATTGACTGATTTCCTTATATGAACGGTAACTCAGTAAAATCTTTGAAATTGTTGCATGTTGCGTTTATATTTGTGTTCAGTGTATAAACCAGTGCAGGTAATGTGATGTATTCATGTATTTACTTCACTGTGTAGTGTGTGTGCGCTTGTGTGTGTGTGTCTGTTTTAGTTGTGTGTGTGTGTCTGTGTAGTTGTGTGTGTGTGCTCTTGTGTCTCTGTGTGTGTGTTTCCGTGTAGTTTGTGTGTGTGTGTGTGTGTGTGTGTGTGTGTGTGTGTGTGTGTGTGTGTGTGTGTGTGTGTGTGTGTGTGTGTGTGTGTGTGTGTGTGTGTGTGTGTGTGTGTGTGTGTGTGTGTGTGTGTGTGTGTGTGTGCGTGCGTGCGTGTGTGTGTGTGTGGACCTGTTTAACTATTTATGTGGGGACCAGAAGTCTCCACCAGAATAGTAAACAAACAAAAATTTGACCAACTGGGTACATTTTGTTAGTCCCCACGAGGTTAAATACTATTTCTAGGGGTTTAGGGTTAAGGTTAGAATTAGTGTTAGAATTACCTTAAGGGTTAGTTTTAGGGTTAGGAGCTAGGGTTAGGAGCTAGGGTTAGGGTTAGGAGCTAGGGTAGGGGTTAAGGTTAGAATTAGTGTTAGAATTACCTTTAGGGTTAGGGTTAGGTTTTCGGGTTAAGGTTAGGGTAAAGGTTAGGGTAAGAGTACGGGTTAGGGGTTAGGGAAAATAGGATTTTGAATGGGACTGAACTGTGTCCCCCTACAAGGTTAGCTGTACAAGACTGTGTGTGTGTGTGTGTGGTCTCTACTGGTAGATGCAGACTGTTGTATTGGTGTGTTCCAGAAGGTTAGCTGTACAAGACTGTGTGTGTGGTCTCTACTGGTAGATGCAGACTGTTGTATTGGTGTGTTCCAGAAGGTTAGCTGTACAAGACTGTGTGTGTGGTCTCTACTGGTAGATGCAGACGGTTGTATTGGTGTGTTCCAGAAGGTTAGCTGTACAAGACTGTGTGTGTGGTCTCTACTGGTAGATGCAGACGGTTGTATTGGTGTGTTCCAGAAGGTTAGCTGTACAAGACTGTGTGTGTGTGTGTGTGTGTGGTCTCCACTGGTAGATGCAGACTGTTTTATTGGTGCGTTCCAGAAGCAGGACTGGAGGAGTGGGCCAAAAGGCCTGGTCAGACAACCCATGTCTCAACGGGGTAGAGGAGAGAGAATCACTTAAACAACCACCGCACTGCGACGGGACCTGAAGATGACCCAGAACTCGACTGCTTACCAGACAACACCAGATCAGACCGGGCCGGAACGTCTTGTACTACTCTACTTTACTGCACTTGATTGAGCTTGCCTGGCACAATGGAACCAATTAAATAGTCCCAAAAGTGTAAATCCTGTCCTTCTTCCAGGCTCAATCAAAGGCACGATAGAGAGATAGACAGACAGACAGACAGACAGACAGACAGACAGACAGACAGACAGACAGACAGACAGACAGAGAGAGAGAGAGAGCGACATACAGAGAGAGAGAGAGAGAGACAGAGAAAGAGAGCGCGAGAGAGAGCGAGAGAGAGAGAGAAAGAGAGAGAGACAGAGAGAGAGAGCGAGAGAGAGAGAGAAAGAGAGAGAGAGACAGAGAAAGAGAGAGAGGGGGATGAGAGAGCAGGATATGGGTCTGGACAGAGGTCCAGAGTCATTAGCTAGATAGGTATTTTTTGGCTATTTGGCTCAAAGTCTCTCCGACACATACACACAGATCTGCTGATTGATGGAGAGGAGAGGGAGGATAGGAGAGGGGGGAGAAAAGGAGGAGGGAGAGAGAGAGGGGGAGGAGGGAGAAAGAGAGCTAATGGGCCTAATATAAGTCTGGTGTGGAGTAAGCACTCTAGCTCCCAGCATCAGCACTCTGAAAGAGAGGGAGTGTAAAAGAAAAAGAGAAGAGGAGAAAACGAAGGAAGAAAGGGATGGAGGGCCATTCTTACTAAAACCAAGAACTCACTTCAGCCCTCCCATCGATCTCTCCTTCCCTCCATCTCTCCCTCTTTCCATCTTTCCCTCCCTCCCTCCCTCCGTCCCTCCATCCCTCGTACCTTCCATCCCTCCATCTCTCCCTCTTCCTGTGCTGAGCTGCGGTTTTTCATCCCTCCCTCTATCCCCCTCTACTTCCATCCCTCCAATCTTTCTCTCTGCTGAGTGTTGGGTTTTGCCTTCAGCAGTGAACAGCAAATCTCCCTCTCCCTGATTCATCACTGACTGCCTTTCAATTAACAAGAAAACACTCTGCAGGAAAGAGATGGAAGGGGGAGAGAGCGAATGAGGAGGTAGAGAAATAGAGGGGGGATTATGGGAGTAGGGAGGGAGAGGAGATTTGGGAGAGGGAGGGTGACTGAAGAGAGAGGGTCTGGGATAGTAAAAGAGGGGAGGGGAAGATAAGGAAAAGGGGGGAGAGAAGATGGATAGAAGAGGGAGAGAAGAGGGAGAGAAGAGGGAGAGAAGAGGGAGAGAAGAGGGAGAAAATGGGGAGAAAGGGTGGAAAAAAGGGGGAGGACGGGGAGAACATGGGGAGAAAGGGGGAGAGAAGAGGGATAAAAGGGGGAGGAAGGGGGAGAGAAGAGGGAGAAAAGGGGGAGAGAAGAGGGAGAAAATGGGGAAAGAAGAGTGCGAAAAGGGGGAGAGAATGGGGAGAAAGGGTGGAGAAAAGGGGGAGGACGGGGGAGAACATGGGGAGAAAGGGGGAGAGAAGAGGGAGAAAAGGGGGAGAAAGGGGGAGAGAAGAGGGATAGAAGGATGGGGAAAGAGAGGGAAGAGAAAAGAGAGAGAGAGAAGACAGAGAGAGAGAGACAGAGAGAGAGAGAGAGAGACAGAGAGAGAGAGAGACAGAGACAGAGAACGAGAGAGAGAGAGAGAGAGAGAGAGAGAGAGAGAGAGAGAGAGAGAGAGAGAGAGAGAGAGAGAGAGAGAGAGAGAGAGAGAGAGAGAGAGAGAGAGAGAGAGAGAGAGAGAGAGAGAGAGAGAGAGAGAGAGAGAGAGAGAGAGACATAGAGAGAGAGAGAGAGACAGAGAGAGACAGAGAGAGAGAGAGAGAGAGACAGAGAGAGACAGAGACAGAGAGAGACAGAGAGAGAGAGAGAGACATAGAGAGAGAGACAGAGAGAGAGACAGAGAGAGAGAGACAGAGAGCGACAGAGAGAGAGAGAGAGACAGAGAGCGACAGAGAGAGAGAGAGAGAGAGAGAGAGAGAGAGAGAGAGAGAGAGAGAGAGAGAGAGAGAGAGAGAGAGAGAGAGAGAGAGAGAGAGAGATTTTTATGGAACAGTCTGCCTACCCATGTGAGAGACGCAGACTCGGTCTCAACCTTTAAGTCTTTACTGAAGACTTATCTCTTCAGTAGGTCATATGATTGAGTGTAGTCTGGCCCAGGAGTGTGAAGGTGAACGGAAAGGCTCTGGAGCAACGAACCGCCCTTGCTGTCTCTGCCAGGCCGGTTCCCCTCTCTCCACTGGGATTCTCTGCCTCTAACCCTGTTACAGGGGCTGAGTCACTGGCTTGCTGGTGCTCTTTCATGCCGTCCCTAGGAGGGGTGCGTCACTTGAGTGGGTTGAGTTACTGACGTGATCTTCCTGTCTGGGTTGGCGCCCCCCCTTGGTTTGTGCTGTGGTGGAGACCTTTGTGGGCTATACTCGGCCTTGTCTCAGGATTGTAAGTTGGTGGTTGAGGATTTCCCTCTAGTGGTGCGGGGGCTGTGCTTTGGCAAAGTGGGTGGGGTTATATCCTTCCTGTTTGGCCCTGTCCGGGGGTTTCTTCGGATGGGGCCACAGTGTCTCCTGACCGCTCCTGTCTCAGCCTCCAGTATTTATGCTGCAGTAGTTTATGTGTCGGGGGGCTAGGGTCAGTTGGTTACCTGGAGTACTTCTCCTGTCTTATCCAGTGTCCTGTGTGAATTTAAGTATGCTCTCTCTAATTCTCTCGTTCTCTTTTTCTCTCTGAGAACCTGAGCCCTAGGACCATACGTCAGGACTACCGGGCATGATGACACCTTGCTGTCCCCAGTCCGCCTGGCCTTGCTGCTATTCCAGTTTCAACTGTTCTGCCTGCGGTTACGGAACCCCTACCTGTCCCAGACCTGCTGTTTTCAACTCTTAATGATCGGCTATGAAAAGCCAACTGAGATTTATTCCTGATTATTATTTGACCATGCTTGTCATTTATGAACATTTTGAAAATCTTGGCTCTCTCTAATTTTCTCCTTCTCTCTTTCTTTCTCTCGGAGGACCTGGGCCCTAGGACCATGCGTCGGGACTGCCGCCCGTGGTGACTCCTTGCTGTCCCCAGTCCGCCTGGCCTTGCTGCTATTCCAGTTTCAGCTGTTCTGCCTGCGGTTATGGAACCGCCACCTGTCCCAGACCTGTTGTTTTTCAACTCTTGATGATCGGCTATGAAAAGCCACCACTAACATTTAGCGGCCGCTGCCAACAAACTGACTCAGCTCCAGCCACCTTAAAAATGGGAATTGATGGAAATTATGTAAAAATGTACCACCAGCCACTTTAAACAATGCCACCTAATATAATGTTTACATACCCTACATTACACATCTCTTATGTATATGTATATACTGTACTCTATATCATCTACTGCATCTTGCCATCTTATGTAATACATGGACCACTAGCCACTTTAAACTATGCCACTTTATGTTTACATACCCTACAGTACTCATCTCATAGGTATATACCGTACTCTATACCATCTACTGCACCTTGCCTATGCCGTCTGTACCATCACTCATTCATATATCTTTATGTACATATTCTTTATCCCTTTACACTTGCGTGTATAAGGTAGTAGTTGCGGAATTGTTAGGTTAGATTACTTGTTGTTATTACTGCATTGTCGGAACTAGAAGCACAAGCATTTCGCTACACTCGCATTAACATCTGCTAACCATGTGTATGTGACTAATAAATTTGATTTGATTTTTGATTAACTGAAAATTATTCATGATTATTATTTGACCATGCTTGTCACTTATGAACATTTTTGAACATCTTGGCATAGTTCTGTTATAATCTCCACCCGGCACAGCCAGAAGAGGACTGGCCACCCCTCATAGCCTGGTTCCTCTCTAGGTTTCTTCCTAGGTTTTGGCCTTTCTAGGGAGTTTTTCCTAGCCACCGTGCTTCTACACCTGCATTACTAGCTGTTTGGGGTTTTAGGCTGGGTGTCTGTACAGCACTTCGAGATATTAGCTGATGTACGAAGGGCTATATAAAATAAAATTGATTGATTGATTGAGAGAGAGAGAGAGAGAGAGAGAGAGAGAGAGAGAGAGAGAGAGAGAGAGAGAGAGAGAGAGAGAGAGAGATGGCAGCGAGGTGTGGGATCCACTTGCAAA
>NC_092087.1:82101648-82156648 GCF_045679555.1 Salvelinus alpinus | reverse complement strand
GTGTGTGTTTCATCAGGGTGTGTGTGAGAGTGTATGTGTGTTTCATCAGGGTGTGTGTAAGAGTGTGTGTGTGTGTGTGTGTTTCATCAGGGTGTGTGTGTGTTTCATCAGGGTGTGTGTGAGAGTGTGTGTGTGTGTGTTTCATCAGGGTGTGTGTGAGTGTGTGTGTATGTGTGTTTCATTAGGGTGTGTGTGTGAGAGTGTGTGTGTGTTTCATCAGGGTGTGTGTGAGAGTGTGTGTATGTTTCATCAGGGTGTGTGTGTTTCATCAGAGTGTGTGTTTCATCAGGGTGTGTGTGAGTGTGTGTGTGTGTGTGTGTTTCATTAGGGTGTGTGTGTGAGAGTGTGTGTGTGTTTCATCAGGGTGTGTGTGAGAGTGTGTGTATGTTTCATCAGGGTGTGTGTGTTTCATCAGAGTGTGTGTTTCATCAGTGTGTGTGTTTCATCAGGGTGTGTGTGAGAGTGTGTGTGTTTCACCAGGGTGTGTGCGTTTCATCAGGGTGTGTGTGAGAGTGTGTGTGTGTGTTTCATCAGGGTGTGTGTGAGAGTGTGTGTGTTTCATCAGGGTGTGTGTGAGAGTGTGTGTGTGTTTCATCAGGGTGTGTGTGTTTCATCAGGGTGTGTGTGAGACTGTGTGTGTGTTTCATCAGTGTGTGTGTGTTTCATCAGTGTGTGTGTTTCATCAGGGTGTGTGTGAGACTGTGTGTGTGTTTCATCAGTGTGTGTGTTTCATCAGGGTGTGTGTGAGAGTGTGTGTGTGTTTCATCAGGGTGTGTGTGAGAGTGTGTGTGTGTTTCATCAGGGTGTGTGTGAGAGTGTGTGTGTGTTTCATCAGGGTGTGTGTGAGAGTGTGTGTGTGTGTTTCATCAGGGTGTGTGTGAGAGTGTGTGTGTGTTTCATCAGGGTGTGTGTGAGACTGTGTGTGTGTTTCATCAGTGTGTGTGTTTCATCAGGGTGTTTGTGAGAGTGTGTGTGTGTGTTTCATCAGGGTGTGTGTGAGACTGTGTGTGTGTTTCATCAGTGTGTGTGTTTCATCAGGGTGTTTGTGAGAGTGTGTGTGTGTGTGTGTGTTTCATCAGGGTGTGTGTGTGTTTCATCAGGGTGTGTGTGAGAGTGTGTGTGTGTTTCATCAGGGTGTGTGTGTTTCATCAGGGTGTGTGTGTTTCATCAGGGTGTGTGTGAGAGTGTGTTTCATCAGGGTGTGTGTGAGAGTGTGTGTGTGTTTCATCAGGGTGTGTGTGTGTTTCATCAGGGTGTGTGTGTTTCATCAGGGTGTGTGTGTGTTTCATCAGGGTGTGTGTGAGAGTGTGTGTGTGTTTCATCAGGGTGTGTGTGTTTCATCAGGGTGATAGAGATGTTTAAGACCATTACATGTAATTGCAGACTGTAGAGTCAGAGACTGACTATTACAATAAGCTGCAGTGTTTCCCCTAGGACTTTATTGAGCAGTGGTGGCAAGGGTAGCGGGGGGTTGCATTGCTATTAGCGTTAGTGCAATGACATGCTAGCTGTTCCCATAGATTTCCAGTCAATAAGCCAATGACTATCTATTTAATCTATACATTTTTTAAAGCGGTGGAAACAATTTAGCAGTGGTGTCCCACCGCCGCTAAAAGTATATAGGGGAAACACTGCACGGAGTTCCTTAAAGGGATCGGAGTTCCTTAAAGGATCGGAGTTCCTTAAAGGATCGGAGTTCCTTAAAGGGATCGTTTGGGATTTTGGCAATGAAGCCCTTTATCTACTTCCGCAGATTCAGATGAACTTGTGGATACCATTTGTATGTCTCAGCGTCCAGTATGAAGGTAGTTAGAGGTACTTTCGCAAGCCAAGGCTAAGTAGCGTTAGTTAAGGCTAGTTAGCAATTGCGCTAACAGTAGTTGTCAACTTCCTTCATTGAAAATCCAGAGAGTTGAGAGTTGTGAATGAATAACAAGGGTGAGAAATGTTGAAATGTTAATACATTAATGCAAAGTCAAGAAAGAAGAAACAAAGAGGGAGATAACCTGAATGACTGTCAGACACAGTATGTAGAGGTGTGGGTTACAACTGATACAGTATGTAGAGGTGTGGGTTACAACTGATACAGTATGTAGAGGTGTGGGTTACAACTGATACAGTATGTAGAGGTGGGTTACAACTGATACAGTATGTAGAGGTGTGGGTTACAACTGATACAGTATGTAGAGGTGTGGGTTACAACTGATACAGTATGTAGAGGTGGGTTACAACTGATACAGTATGTAGAGGTGTGGGTTACAACTGACACAGTATGTAGAGGTGTGGGTTACAACTGATACAGTATGTAGAGCTGTGGGTTACAACTGATACAGTATGTAGGTGTGGGTTACAACTAATACAGTATGTAGAGGTGTGGGTTACAACTGATACAGTATGTAGAGGTGTGGGTTACAACTGATACAGTATGTAGAGGTGTGGGTTACACCTGATACAGTATGTAGAGGTGTGGGTTACAACTGATACAGTATGTAGAGGTGTGGGTTACAACTGATACAGTATGTAGAGGTGTGGGTTACACCTGATACAGTATGTAGAGGTGTGGGTTACAACTGATACAGTATGTAGAGGTGTGGGTTACAACTGACACAGTATGTAGAGGTGTGGGTTACAACTGACACAGTATGTAGAGGTGTGGGTTACAACTGATACAGTATGTAGAGGTGGGTTACAACTAATACAGTATGTAGAGGTGTGGGTTACAACTGATACAGTATGTAGAGGTGTGGGTTACAACTGATACAGTATGTAGAGGTGTGGGTTACAACTGATACAGTATGTAGAGGTGTGGGTTACAACTGATACAGTATGTAGAGGTGTGGGTTACAACTGATACAGTATGTAGAGGTGTGGGTTACAACTGATACAGTATGTAGTGGTGTGGGTTACAACTGCAGTGAGTGCAACTAGCAGCCCTGTACTCCCCCTTGGTGGCAGAATGTGGTATTGCAGCTGGATAGTGGAGCAGGGCTGTCTAGGGAGAAACCCAGTCACACACACACACGACTCAGGGGAGAACCAGTCCCACAGATCTGTCACACAGAGAGATAGAGTACAGAAAAGGGAGAGTTTGAAACAAAACTGAACAGATAGAGGAGAAAGAGGAGAAGAGAAAGAAGAGGAGATGAGGGAGAGAAGACGAGGAGGGAGAGGAGATGAGGAGGGAGAGGAGACGAGGAGGGAGAGAAGACGAGGAGGGAGAAGACGAGGAGGGACAGAAGACGAGGAGGGAGAGGAGACGCGGAGGGAGAGGAGACGAGGAGGGAGAGAAGACGAGGAGGGAGAGAAGATGAGGACGGAGAGGAGACAAGGAGGGAGACAAGATGAGGAGGGAGAGGAGACAAGGAGGGAGAGAAGACGAGGAGGGACAGAAGACGAGGAGGGAGAGAAGACGAGGAGGGAGAGAAGATGAGGAGGGAGAGGAGACAAGGAGGGAGAGAAGACGAGGAGGGAGAGAAGACGAGGAGGGACAGAAGATGAGGAGGGAGAGGAGACGCGGAGGTAGAGGAGTGAAAAGACAAGTAGTGATAGTGACAGTGGAGAGGTGGCAGGAGAAGAGAGTGGAGAGGTGGCAGGAGAAGAGAGTGGAGAGGTGGCAGGAGAAGAGAGTGGAGAGGTGGCAGGAGAAGAGAGTGGAGAGGTGGAGGGCACTAGAAGAAAGGGGAGACAGAAAGAAAGAAAGAGAGAGAGAAAGAAACAGAGAGAAGACTACCCTACATTCAGCCTAAAAAGCTCTTGTCCTGGAGAGCACACAGTGTATCAGAATTTAGAGAGAGACAACACTGTATATACATATATAATATGTTCTTTAATTTATTATTTTGGAATTTCTGTGAGTGTAATGTTTACTGTTCATTTTAATGTTATTTCACTTCTGTATATTATCTACTTCACTTGCTTTGGCAATGTTAACATATGTTTCCCATGACAATAAAGCCCCTTGAATTGAATTGAGAGAGAGGGACACCTAGTGGTGACAGAGTAGCCACTGCACACTTTTGGAATTGATTTCATTTTAGACTTCAGTGTCTTTCACAAACACACACGCTGCAACACCAAGATCCATAACAGGAATGACTCTGTGTGTGGAATCACTGCCTCAATGTGTTCACTGCACTGCACTCTCCCTCTCTCTCTCTCTCTCTCTCTCTCTCTCTCTCTCTCTCTCGCTCTCTCTCGCTCTCTCGCTCTCTCGCTGACCTACTTTCTGCCAGCTACCTGAAAGCACTATGCTATTATTCGCTTTCTATCTCTCCTTCACTATCTGTCTCTTTCTCTCACTCCATCTGTATCTCCATCACTGACTGTTCTATGTCCTCACCCTCTCTCCCTCACCCTCTCCGCCTCGCTCCCTCTTCCTCCGCCCCCTCTCCCTCCGCCTCGCTCCCTCCGCCTCGCTCCCTCTCCCTCCGCCTCGCTCCCTCTCCCTCCGCCTCTCCCTCCGCCTCTCTCCCTCTCCCGCCGCCTCGCTCCCTCTCCCTCCGCCTCGCTCCCTCTCCCTCCGCCTCTCTCCCTCTCCCTCCGCCTCTCTCTCCTCCTCTCTCTCTCTCTCTCTCCGCCTCTCTCCCTCTCCCTCCTCCTCCTCTCTCTCTCCTCTCTCTCTCTCCTCCTCTCTCTCTCTCCTCCTCTCTCTCTCTCCTCCTCTCTCCCTCCTCCTCTCTGTGGTTAAGGCTTTATATCTCACTCCTCTCTCTAACTGACGCTTTCTCCCTCTGCTCTCACTCTCCATCTTTCCATCACTCCATCCCTCAATGTCTCAATCACCCACTCTAGTTCCAGGAGGACGTGTCCACATCTCTCTCTCTCTCTTCTTTCTCTCAATTCAATTAAATTAAATTTCAATACAATTTAAGGGCTTTATTGGCATGGGAAACATATGCTAACATTGCCAAAGCAAGTGAAATAGATAATAAACAAAAGTGAAATAAACAATACAAATGAACAGTAAACATTACACTCACAGAAGTTCAAAAAGAATAAAGACATTTCAAATGTCATTATTTGCAAATTGTTAAAGTACAAAAGAGAAAACAAATAAACATAAATATGGGTTGTATTTACAATGGTGTTTGTTCTTCACTGGTTGCCCTTTCTTGTGGCAACAGGTCACAAATCTTGCTGCTGTGATGGCACACTGGTATTTCACCCAATAAATATGGGAGTTTGTTTTCAAATTCTTTGTGGGTCTGTGTAATCTGAGGAAAATATGTGTCTCTAATATGGTCATACATTTGGCAGGAGGTTAGGAAGTGCAGCTCAGTTTCCACCTCATTGTGTGGGCAGTGTGCACATAGCCTGTCTTTTCTTGAGAGCCAGGTCTGCCTACGGCGGCCTTTCTCAATAGCAAGGCTACGCTCACTGAGTCTGTACATAGTCAAAGCTTTCCTTAAGTTTGGGTCAGTCACAGTAATCAGGTATTCTGCCACTGTGTACTCTCTGTTTAGGGCCAAATAGCATTCTAGTTTGGAAAGAATTAACAAAAAAAACTGAACAATGTGTCAAGTAATTGTCTTTTTGTTTTCTCATGATTTGGTTGGGTCTAATTGTGTTGCTGTCCTGGGGCTCTGTGGGGTCTGTTTGTGTTTGTGAACAGAGCCCTAGGACCAGCTTGCTTAGGGGACTCTTCTCCAGGTTCATTTCTCTGTAGGTGATGGCTTTGTTATGGAAGGTTTGGGAATCGTTTCCTTTTAGGTGGTTGTAGAATGTATTGGCTCTTTTCTGGATTTTGATAATTAGCGGGTATCGGCCTAATTCTGCTTTGCATGCATTATTTGGTGTTTACGTTGTACAAAGAGGATATTTTTTAACACTTTTTTTGGTTACTACATGATGTGTTATTTCATAGTTTTGATGTCTTCACTATTATTCCACAATTGTCACGACTTCCACCGAAGTCGGTCCCTCTCCTTGTTCGGGCGGCGTTCGGCGGTCGACGTCACCGGCCTTCTAGCCATCGCCGATCCACTTTTCATTTTCCATTTGTTTTGTCCTTGTCTTACACACCTGGTTTCACTCCCCCAATTACTTGTTCATTATTTAACCCTCTTATCGATTTGTATTTGTAAGTCTTGAGTAAAATTACGTGTATTACTCATCTCTGCTGTCCTGCGCCTGACTCCTCTGCACCAGCTACACCCAGACCTATTACAGAATCACTCACCATGAATGGAGTCAGCAGGAGCAGAGCACCCTGTGGCGGTGGAGGAGCGCGTCCAGCAGCACGCGACCATGTTGCAACGCCTCGGTACCGCCATGGATCGCGTGCTGCAGACGATGGATCGTTGGGAGAGAGGAGGAGGTCGTCCAGCGCCTCCACCAGCCACACTACAGCAGGTCCCACTGTCCACCCCTCCTTCACCCGGTCCCACTACAGCCCCACTACAGCAGGTCCCACTGTCCACCCCTCCTTCACCCGGTCCCAACGGGATGTGGCTCGCGCTCCTAAGGGAGTATGATGGGACGGCTGCCGGATGCCAGGGGTTCCTACTCCAGCTGGAACTCTACCTGGCGACCGTCCACCCGGCTCCTTCGGGACGTGAGAGCGTGTCCGCCCTCGTCTCCTGCCTCCCAGGCAAAGCCCTGGAGTGGGCCAACGCTGTGTGGAGTGAAGGAGACGCGGCGTTGGACCATTATGCAGAGTTCACCCGCCCTTTCGGGCAGTTTTCGATCACCCGCCTGAGGGTCGAGCGGCGGGTGAACGTCTGTTCCACCTGAGGCAGGGGACGAGGAGCGCGCAGGATTTTGCTTTGGACTTCCGGACCCTGGCCGCCAGTGCGGGATGGAACGACAGGGCCCTGATCGATCACTACCGGTGCAGTCTGCGCGAGGACGTCCGTCGGGAGTTGGCCTGCCGAGACACCACCCTCACGTTGGACCAGCTGGTGGACCTGTCCATCCGGGTGGACAACCTGCTGGCTACCCGCGGACGTCCGGATCGGGGTCTGTCAGTTCCATCCCCCAGCACCTCCGCTCCGACGCCCATGGAGCTGGGAGGTGCTGCGCTCAGGGCGACCGGAGGAGGGGCCATTCCCTGCACCATCTGTGGCCGCAGAGGGCACACTGCTGGTCGGTGCTGGGTGGGTTCCTCAGGGAGTCGAGGCAGCAGGCAGGGCACTATAGTGTCACCCCAGGTGAGTCGGCACCAGGCTCACCCAGAGCCCCCTGTTGCTCACATGTATGTGTTTATTAAATTTCCTGAGTTCTCCCCGCATTCCCAGCATAAGGCGCTTGTAGATTCAGGCGCAGCTGGGAATTTTATTGACCATTCATTTGCCCATAGTTTAGGGATCCCCCTTGTTCCTGTGGATATGCCCTTCCCTGTGCACGCCCTAGATAGTCGACCATTAGGGTCAGGGCTGATTAGGGAGGCCACCGCTCCACTAGACATGGTTACGCAGGAGGGTCACAAGGAGAGAATCTGTCTCTTCCTTATTGATTCTCCTGCGTTTCCCGTGGTGCTGGGCCTACCCTGGTTGGCCTGTCATGACCCCACTATTTCATGGCAACAGAGGGCTCTCAAGGGGTGGTCACAAGAGTGCTCAGGGAGGTGTGTAGGGGTTTCCATCGGTGCGACTACGGTGGAAAGTCCAGACCAGGTCACCACCGTGCGCATCTCCTCAGATTTGGCTCTCGCCTTCTGTAAGAAGGCGGCAACTCAATTACCACCCCATCGACGGGGATTTTGCGATAAATCTCCTGGTAGACGCAGCACTTCCCAGGAGTCACGTGTATCCTCTGTCACAGGAGGAGACGGCAGCTATGGAAACATATGTCTCCGAATCCCTGGGGCAGGAATACATTCGGCCCTCCACTTCCCCTGCCTCCTCGAGTATCTTTTTTGTGAAGAAGAAGGATGGAGGTCTGCGCCCGTGTATTGACTATCGGGGTATTAATCAGATCACGGTGAGGTACAGCTACCTGCTGCCTCTCATTGCCAGTGCCATCGAGTCAATGCACGGGGCACGCTTCTTCACAAAATTGGATCTCAGGAGCACTTACAACCTGGTGCGTATCCGGGAGGGGGACGAGTGGAAGACGGCATTTAGTACCACCTCAGGGCACTATGAGTACCTCGTCATGCCGTACGGGTTGATGAATGCTCCATCAGTCTTCCAGGCCTTTGTTGATGAGATTTTCAGGGACCTGCACGGGCAGGGTGTAGTGGTGTATATCGACGACATTCTGATATACTCCGCTACACGCGCCGAGCATGTGTACCTGGTGCGCAGTGTGATTGGTCGACTGTTGAAGCATGATCTGTATGTCAAGGCTGAGAAATGTCTGTTCTTCCAACAGTCCATCTCCTTCCTAGGGTACTGCTTTTCCGCGTCAGGGGTGGAGATGGAGAGTGACCGCATTTCAGCCGTGCGTAATTGAACAACTCCCACCACGGTAAAGGAAGTGCTGCGGTTCCTAGGGTTTGCCAACTACTACCGGAGGTTTATTTGGGGCTTTGGTCAGGTAGCGGCTCCCATTACCTCACTGCTGAAGGGGGGACCGGTGCGACTGCAGTGGTCGGCTGAGGCGGACAGGGCTTTTGGTCACCTGAGGGCTCTGTTTACCTCGGCTCCCGTGCTGGCTCATCCGGATCTCTCTTTGGCGTTCATAGTGAAGGTGGTCGCGTCCGAGGCTGGGATAGGAGCCGTGCTCTCTCAGCGCTCGGGTACGCCACCGAAGCTCCGCCCCTGTGCCTTTTTTTCGAAGAAGCTCAGCCCGGCGGAGCAAAACTATGATGTGGGGGACCGGGAGCTGTTGGCTGTCGTCAAGGCTCTGAAGGCGTGGAGACATTGGCTTGAGGGCGCGAGACACCCTTTTCTCATCTGGACTGACCACCGCAATCTGGAGTACATCCGGGCAAGCGAGGAGACTGAACCCTCGCCAGGCAAGGTGGGCCATGTTTTTTACCCGTTTTGTGTTCACCCTGTCCTACCGACCAGGTTCCCAGAACGCTAAGGCAGACGCACTGTCCCGGATGTATGACATAGAGGAGCGGTCCATGGATCACACTCCCATACTCCCGGCCTCTTGCCTGGTGGCACCGGTAGTGTGGGAGCTGGACGCGGACATCGAGCGGGCATTACGTACAGAGCCCACTCCTCTCCAGTGTCCAGCTGGGCGTCTGTACGTTCTGTCTGCTGTCCATGACCGGTTGATCTATTGGGCCCACACCTCACCCTCCTCTGGTCATCCTGGCATCGGTTGGACAGTGCGCTGTCTTAGTGGGAAGTACTGGTGGTCCACCTTGGCCAAGGACGTGAGGGTTTATGTTTCCTCCTGCACGGTGTGCGCCCAGTGCAAGACTCCCAGGCACCTGCCCAGAGGGAAGTTACAACCCCTACCCGTTCCACAACGGCCGTGGTCGCACCTATCAGTGGACTTCCTGACAGATCTTCCTCCCTCACAGGGCAACACCACGATCCTGGTCGTTGTGGATCGGTTTTCTAAGTCCTGCCGTCTCCTCCCTTTGCCCGGTCTCCCTACGGCCCTACAGACTGCGGAGGCCATGTTTACACACGTCTTCCAGCACTACGGGGTGCCTGAGAACATAGTCTCTGATCGGGGTCCCCAGTTCACGTCCAGGGTATGGAGGGCGTGCATGGAACGTCTGGGGGTCTCAGTCAGCCTCACATCAGGTTTTCACCCCCCGAGAGTAACGGGCAGGTGGAGAGAGTAAACCAGGATGTGGGTAGGTTTCTGCGGTCATATTGCCAGGACCGGCCGGGGGAGTGGGCGGCGTTCATCCCCTGGGCGGAGATGGCCCTAAACTCACTCCGCCACTCCTCCACTAACCTCTCCCCCTTTCAGTGCGTACTGGGGTATCAGCCGGTTCTGGCACCTTGGCATCAGAGCCAGATCGAGGCTCCTGCGGCTGACGAATGGTTTAAGCGCTCGGAGGAGACCTGGGACGCCGCTCATGTGCACCTGCAACGGGCCATGAGGCGGCAGAAGGCGAGCGCCGACCGCCAACGCAGTGAGACCGGGTCCTGCTCTCGACCCGAAACCTGCCCCTCCGCCTGCCCTGCCGGAAGCTGGGTCCGCGGTTTGTGGGGCCATTCAAAGTCCTGAGGAGACTGAACAAGGTATGCTACAGGTTACAGCTTCCCCCAGATTACCGTATTAATCCCTCGTTCCATGTGTCTCTCCTCAGGCCGGTGGTGGCTGGTCCACTCCAGCAGTCTGAGGTGCGGGAGGTTCCTCCGCCCCCTCTGGACATCGAATGGGCCACAGCGTATGCTGTTCGAGCCATCCTGGACTCGAGGCGTGGGGCGAGGGGCCTTCAGTACCTCGTGGAGTGGGAGGGGTACGGTCCGGAGGAGAGATGCTGGGTTCCGGTGGAGGACGTTTTGGACCCTTCGTTGCTGCGGGAGTTCCACCGTCTCCATCCGGATCGCCCCGCGCCTCGTCCCCGAGGTCGGTGTCGGCGCGCTGCCACGACTTCCGCCAAAGTCGGTCCCTCTCCTTGTTCGGGCGGCGTTCGACGTCACCGGCATTCTAGCCATCGCCGATCCACTTTTCATTTTCCATTTGTTTTGTCCTTGTCTTACACACCTGGTTTCACTCCCCCAATTACTTGTTTCTTATTTAACCCTGTTCCCCCATGTTTGTTTGTGAGTGATTGTTTGTTTGTTGTATTTACGGTCCGTATTGTGGGCTAGGTATTATCGACTTGTATTTGTAAGTCTTGAGTAAAATGACGTGTATTACTCATCTCTGCTGTCCTGCGCCTGACTCCTCTGCACCAGCTACACCCAGACCTATTACAACAATGTAGAAAATAGTAAAAATAATGAAAAACCCTGGAATGAGTAGGTGTCCAAACTTTTGACTGGAACTGTACATATATAGAAATTATTTTGTTGTTTGGGGAACTCAGTCGGGCTTCGACCCCTGGTATCATAAACACACATATGACATGGCAAAATGTGGAGAATTTCATTAATTTGCTTTAAAACAGCAAAATGTTCTCTCGCCAACAACAGGGGTGTGAACAGTTTGAGGTCGCTTTGGTTGTGAGGTAGGAGTTTGTTACTATGCCAATAAATGACAATATCCATCCGGACCTTTGCCCCTAGGAAATTGTGTTACCAGACCTTCTGAAATAGTACCAGATTAGCCCTGCCCAGTGTATCTAGACGCCAGCCACAAGTCATTTGAGAATATGGGAGGTTCCTTTTGTGTGTGTGTGTGTGTGTGTGTGTGGGCGCAAGGGCCAACCTACGTCAGATTGTGTCAGCGTGACGCAGTCGCTCCCTTGAGCACAGCACGTCTCTCCGTAACACCTCACTGTCACACACACACACACACACACACACACACACACACACACACACACACACACACACACACACACACACACACACACACACACACACACACACACACACACACACACACACACACACCATTACGACCACCAGAGGTCAGCATTCACCAACAAAGTGAATAGAGTTTGGCTCCTGGAGAGCTGACGCCAGTGTTCTTTCATTCTGAGCAGTGCACATTTTTTTGTAGCCCAGCGCTAACACACCTGATTTAGCTAATGGAGGGCAATATGGGGTTAGCAAGATCAGCGGAGGAATCAGAACAGAAGTCAGCGAATACAGCGGCCGTCTTGCCCTGTCTAGACCAGTGCACATGTTAGTTTCTGCCTTGGTACTAACACTCACTTGATAATCAACTAACCACCTCATCATCAAGCCTTTGATTATTTAAATCAAGTGTGTTTAGTGTCACGGCAAAAACTAAATGTGAAGAGACACACAAAGGTACAGACACGCGAACACACCCACTCTACCCACTCTACACACACACACAAATGTCCGTCCGTAGAAGTGTTTGTGACAGTCATTTCTCTCATTGGACTGTTAAATGCCCCCCTCACCTCTGTCCCACACCTCCGCCTCCATCCCCACGACAACAAACACCTACTGTCTGTGAGGGAGACAGGAGGGAGACAGAGAGGGAGACAGGAGGGAGACAGGAGGGAGACAGGAGGGAGACAGAGAGGGAGACAGAGAGTGAGACAGGAGGGAGACAGGAGGGAGACAGAGAGGGAGACAGAGAGGGAGACAGGAGGGAGACAGGAGGGCGAGAAGAGCAAGGTTGGATATCCTGATCTGATGAAAAGATCAGGTCCCCTTCGCCGCCCCCCGGTGCTGATAGACGGAGAGAGAGAGGGATAGAGAGGGATAGAGAGATGGAGCACATTTAATGCAAATGACTGGCAGCTGTTCAGATTGGTTGCTGGAGTGCACCGCAAACAAACACACCACACACGCTACTGCTGTAACAGTGACATGGGTGTGGAGTGCCCACGAACACACCTGTACACACATGCACAGACTGCTGCTGAGAGATGTGTTTGTGTGTATTTGTAATGTTCTGCATCTGGGAGCATATTTATGCATGTGTGTGTGTGTGTGTGTGTGTGTGTGTGTGTGTGTGTGTGTGTGTGTGTGTGTGTGTGTGTGTGTGTGTGTGTGTGTGTGTGTGTGTGTGTGTGTGTGTGTGTGTGTGTGTGAGACACACTACGCACCTCTCTACTGTAAAGTCTGTATGAGACTGAATGAGCTCAACGGTAGTTGAAATGAGGCAGGGGACAGAAAAGAGGGGAGGAGAGAAAAGAGGGGAGGAGAGAAAATACAGAGTGTCAGGAGGATATAAAGGAGGTCACAGGGGATGTCTGAGGGGATGGAGGGATGGAGAGATGAAGGGAGGAGAGTGAATGTAGAGGAAAATGAAAAGGACGGAGGGACACCGCTGCTGTTCTGAAAGAAAGATGAGAGAGAAAGTAGATAGATAGACAGACAGATAGATAGATAGATAGATAGATAGATAGATAGATAGATAGATAGATAGATAGATAGATAGATAGATGAGAGCGACGAGGTGATTTTAAAAGAAAAGAGGGAATGCATGGAACGGACGGAGGAAAAAAATAAACAGAACACAGACCTAGAGAGAGGATGAGATGGACAGAAGTAAACAAGGAAGAGAGAGAGAGGATGAGATGGACAGAAGTAAACAAGGAAGAGAGAGAGAGGATGAGATGGACTGAAGTAAACAACGAAGAGAGAGAGAGGATGAGATGGACAGAAGTAAACAAGGAAGAGAGAGAGAGGATGAGATGGACAGAAGTAAACAAGGAAGAGAGAGAGAGGATGAGATGGACAGAAGTAAACAAGGAAGAGAGAGAGAGGATGAGATGGACAGAAGTAAACAAGGAAGAGAGAGAGAGGATGAGATGGACAGAAGTAAACAAGGTAGAGAGAGAGAGGATGAGATGGACAGAAGTAAACAAGGAAGAGAGAGAGAGGATGAGATCGACAGAAGTAAACAAGGTAGAGAGAGAGAGGATGAGATGGACAGAAGTAAACAAGGAAGAGAGAGAGAGGAAGAAACAGATTATAACAGGAGGAAGACTGACAACAAAGAGCTGTAGATTGAATCTAAACAAACAGAAAGGAAGAAAGAAAGAAAGAAAGAAAGAAAGAAAGAAAGAAAGAAAGAAAGAAAGAAAGAAAGAAAGAAAGAAAGAAAGAAAGAAAGAGGGTTAGAGGGAGAGACTGTAGATTCAATCTATACAAATACAGGAATAAAGAAATAGGGTTAGATAGACAGAATAAGAGAGAGGTAAATACAGAGAGGGAGGGGAAGACAGAGGGCAGGAGAGACAGAATAAGAGAGAGGTAAATACAGAGAGGTAGGGGAAGACAGAGGGCAGGAGAGACAGAATAAGAGAGAGGTAAATACAGAGAGGTAGGGGAAGACAGAGGGCAGGAGAGACAGAATAAGAGAGAGGTAAATACAGAGAGGGAGGGGAAGACAGAGGGCAGGAGAGACAGAATAAGAGAGAGGTAAATACAGAGAGGTAGGGGAAGACAGAGGGCAGGAGAGACAGAATAAGAGAGAGGTAAATACAGAGAGGGAGGGGAAGACAGAGGGCAGGAGAGACAGAATAAGAGAGAGGTAAATACAGAGAGGTAGGGGAAGACAGAGGGCAGGAGAGACAGAATGAGAGGTAAATACAGAGAGGGAGGGGAAGACAGAGGGCAGGAGAGACAGAATAAGAGAGAGTAAAATACAGAGAGGGAGGGGAAGACAGAGGGCAGGAGAGACAGAATAAGAGAGAGGTAAATACAGAGAGGGAGGGAAAGACAGAGGGCAGGAGAGACAGAATAAGAGAGAGGTAAATACAGAGAGGGAGGGGAAGACAGAGGGCAGGAGAGACAGAATAAGAGAGAGGTAAATACAGAGAGGGAGGGGAAGACAGAGGGCAGGAGAGACAGAATAAGAGAGAGGTAAATACAGAGAGGGAGGGGAAGACAGAGGGCAGGAGAGACAGAATAAGAGAGAGGTAAATACAGAGAGGGAGGGGAAGACAGAGGGCAGGAGAGACAGAATAAGAGAGAGGTAAATACAGAGAGGGAGGGGAAGACAGAGGGCAGGAGAGACAGAATAAGAGAGAGGTAAATACAGAGAGGTAGGGGAAGACAGAGGGCAGGAGAGACAGAATAAGAGAGAGGTAAATACAGAGAGGGAGGGGAAGACAGAGGGCAGGAGAGACAGAATAAGAGAGAGGTAAATACAGAGAGGGAGGGGAAGACAGAGGGCAGGAGAGACAGAATAAGAGAGAGGTAAATACAGAGAGGGAGGGGAAGACAGAGGGCAGGAGAGACAGAATAAGAGAGAGGTAAATACAGAGAGGGAGGGGAATACAGAGGGCAGGAGAGACAGAATAAGAGAGAGTTAAATACAGAGAGGGAGGGGAAGACAGAGGGCAGGAGAGACAGAATAAGAGAGAGGTAAATACAGAGAGGGAGGGGAAGACAGAGGGCAGGAGAGACAGAATAAGAGAGAGGTAAATACAGAGAGGGAGGGGAAGACAGAGGGCAGGAGAGACAGAATAAGAGAGAGGTAAATACATAGAGGGAGGGGAAGACAGAGGGCAGGAGAGACAGAATAAGAGAGAGGTAAATACAGAGAGGGAGGGGAAGACAGAGGGCAGGAGAGACAGAATAAGAGAGAGGTAAATACAGAGAGGGAGGGGAAGACAGAGGGCAGGAGAGACAGAATAAGAGAGAGGTAAATACAGAGAGGGAGGGGAAGACAGAGGGCAGGAGAGACAGAATAAGAGAGAGGTAAATACAGAGAGGGAGGGGAAGACAGAGGGCAGGAGAGACAGAATAAGAGAGAGGTAAATACAGAGAGGTAGGGGAAGACAGAGGGCAGGAGAGACAGAATAAGAGAGAGGTAAATACAGAGAGGTAGGGGAAGACAGAGGGCATGAGAGACAGAATAAGAGAGAGGTAAATACAGAGAGGGAGGGGAAGACAGAGGGCAGGAGAGACAGAATAAGAGAGAAATAGAGAGAGAGGGGCAGAGAGAAAATGGATGTCAAATTGAATAGATTCACCACAGAACAAACAGATGGAGAGAGTGGGAGAGAACGAGATGGCAATGAAGAGAGAGAATAAAGCAGAGAGGGAGGAGAGGGAGAGGAGAGGGACGGCAGAGAGTGATGGAGGGCATGAAGAGAGAGAATGAAGCAGAGAGGGGGGAGAGAGAGTGATGGAGGGCATGAAGAGAGAGAATGAAGCAGAGAGGGGGGAGAGAGAGTGATGGAGGGCATGAAGAGAGAGAATGAAGCAGAGAGGGGGGGGGGAGAGAGTGATGGAGGGCATGAAGAGAGAGAATGAAGCAGAGAGGGGGGAGAGAGAGTGCGTGGAGAGATGGCGAGATGGAGAGATGGAGATGGTGAGAGAGCCGAAAGAGCCGATAGAGCGAGCAATAGAGACAGCAGAAAGATAAAAGAAAAAGACAGAGCGAGAGGGCAGTAATGGAGAGAGGAGAGAGAATGAAGCAGATGAGAGAGAGAATGTGCAGAAAGAAGAAGAGATGGCAGAGGGGGGAGAGCGATGTTAAAGTGAGTGATGTGTATGCCCACAGAAGTGCTTTGGCAGAAGAGAGGGGTGTCGTGCCAACAGAAGATACCGATGTTGACTCTGACACAAGAGGACAGACAGAGAAAGAGAGGGATGGAGGGAGGGAAGTGAGAGGCACAGATTTAGAGGGAGAGAGATGGGAGTGGGACCTTCACAGCTGGGTTCAAGGGGAGTTGAGAGAGAGAGAGGGAGGGAGGGAGGGAGGGCTTCTGAGTCAGGGTGAAGGGGAGGATGAGAGAGGACAGAGGGAGGAATATAAACATATGTTTCCCATGCCAATAAAGCCCCTTAAATTGAATTGAAATTGAAAATATAGGGAGGGAGAGGGGGAGAGAGAGGGCGGGGGGCGAAGGGGATGAGTGAGGAAGCGAGAGGTAGAGATTTAGAGGGAGAGAGATGGGAGTGGGACCTTCAGAGTTAAGCTCAAGAGGAGGTTGAGAGAAGGAGAGAGGAAGAGAGGAAGAGAGGACGAGAAACAGACAGGGGACCTTCAGAGTTAAGCTCAAGAGGAGGTTGAGAGAAGGAGAGAGGAAGAGAAACAGACAGGGGACCTTCTGAGTGAAGTCAAGGGGAGAATAAAAGAGAGAGTGATGGATAAGACAGAGGATTGGATAGAAAGAAAACCAATGAAAGAAGACAGGAACAGAACTCAGGTAGAACAGTGCTATTAGAGAATAAAAAGAGATGGGAAAGGAAGGGAAAGGAGAGAGAGAGAGAGAGATAGAGAAGGGGGGAGGAGAGAGAGAAGAGCGTTGATGAAAGTGACTAGCTAGTAGGATTAGCTCTAGCAGGAAAGCTGACTGTCATCATAGAGATTATACACCTCCCTCCTCATCCCCTCTGTCTTCCCCTCCTCCTCCTCCCCTCTGTCTTCCCCTCCTCCTCCTCCTCCCCTCTGTCTTCCCCTCCTCCTCCTCCCCCTCCCCTCCTCCTCCTCCCCTCTGTCTTCCCCTCCTCCTCCTCCTCCTCCCCTCTGTCTTCCCCTCCTCCTCCTCCCCCTCCCCTCTGTCTTCCCCTCCTCCTCATCCTCCCAGTTTCTACAAACTGGAGGTCCCTTTTCCGCCTTTCCCCTAATTTATACTTCAAACACACACTCAAATACATGATAACAGACACACTGGCGCACACAAACATGCATATACACAAACGCGCATGTTTACACTAGGACAAACACAAACACTGGCTGAATGGAGATGACTCAGGGTCTTGCTGGTTAGAGAGAGAGAGGGAGAGAGAGAGAGAGAGAGAGAGAGAGAGAGAGAGAGAGAGAGAAGAGGGGAGGGAAAGAATGAATGAGAGAAAGTGCCTGTGTGATTATGATGTGTGTTTGAAACAGCTGCTTACTGTAAAACTGTGCAGCACTTGTGGCTGTATATGGGCATGTATGCAATATATCCAGGGGTGAAAGTACATTGAATTTCTAACTGGTACAGGCATATTTGGCTTGTCCCCTAAAGCCCTCACAAACTTTTACAGATGCACAATTGAGAGAATCCTGTCGGGCTGTATCACCGCCTGGTACGGCAACCGCACCGCCCACAACAGCAGGGCTCTCCAGAGGGTGGTGCGGTCCCCCAACGCATCACCGGGGGCGAACTACCTGCCCTCCAGGACACCTACACCACCCGATGTCACAGGAAGGCCAAAAAGATCATCAAGGACAACAACCACCCGAGCCACTGCCTGTTCACCCTGCTACCAACCAGAGACTGAAAAATAGCTTCTATTTCAAGGCCATCAGACTGTTAAACAGCCACCACTAACACAGAGAGGCTGATGCCTACATACAGACTTGAAATCATTGGCCACTTTAATAAATGGATCACTGGTCACTTTAATAATGCCACTTTAATAGTGTTTACATATCTTGCATTACTCATCTCATATGTATATACTGTATTTTATACCATCTATTGCATTTTGCCTATGCTGTTCTGTCATTGCTCATCCATATATTTATATGTATATATTCTATTCCATTCCTTTACTTAGATTTGTGTGTATTATTTAGTTGTTGTGGAATTGTTAGATTACATGTTAGATATTGCTGCACTGTCGGAACTAGAAGCACAAGCATTTTGCTACACTCGCAATAACATCTGCTAACCCTGTGTATGTGACCAATAACATGTGATTTAAACATGTGTATAGCCTAGATGTAATCGTAGAATTACATATAGAATCCCTATTAATGCCATGTGACCTCTGTGGGCCGAGTAGCCTAGTAAACATTTGTCATGTCACTTTTAACATGTCTTACCCTTTAATGTGGCATAAACACAACTACTCATGATATTTTCATCCGATTGTCAAACAATCCCTTTAAAAAACTCCTGTAGGCTACTCGCGCACGTTCCTCCACTCACAAAATAATTCCAGCCTCCAAACAGTGCAGCGTGAATCCAGTTTGATGAATGAAAAGAGACATCTGTTACAAAACACCTAAACATGTATTGTAATGACATTCTGTCATTAGCCTGAATTGATGCCTCCACTGTTGTCCGCGCGCGTCTCGGTCCCGACCAATCAACTCCGTCTTCGCAAAATGTAAGTGTTCTCATCAAACCACAAGTTGGAGCTGTATACCACCCGGTTTCAAGTCAATTCACAAGTATGTTATGCGGCTGACATGTTAAATAAGGGTGTAACAGCCTATAGTTTTATTGCCATTTTGTGTTACTTATTGTGATAGGCTCATGTGTTACCGGTACCCACACTATCTATTTTGCTGGGATGCCTCTGAATCTAGCCCATATCATATACACACGTCCATCATGAATGTGTGTGTTTGTGTGAGTGTATATGTCTGTGTCTGTATGTGTCTGTGTGAATAAATAAAGGCAGAATGTCTGTGCGTGAATGAGTGTGTGTGTGTGTGTGTGTGTGTGTGTGTGTGTGTGTGTGTGTGTGTGTGTGTGTGTGTGTGTGTGTGTGTGTGTGTGTGTGTGTGTGTGTGTGTGTGTGTGTGTGTGTGTGTGTGTGTGTGTGTATGTGTGGTGTGTCAGTGTATATGTTATGTATGTGTCTGTGTGAATAAATAAAGTCAGTATGTCTGTGTGAATAAATAAAGGCAGAATGTGTGTGTGTGAATGAGTGTGTGTGTGTGTGTGTGTGTATGTGTGGTGTGTGTGTGTGTGTGTGTGTGTGTGTGTGTGTGTGTGTGTGTGTGTGTGTGTGTGTGTGTGTATGTGTCTGTGTGAATAAATAAAGGCAGAATGTGTGTGAATGAGTGTGTGTGTGTGTGTGTGTGTGTGTGTGTGTGTGTGTGTGTGTGTGTGTGTGTGTGTGTGTGTGTGTGTGTGTGTGTGTGTGTGTGTGTGTGTGTGTGTGTGTGTGTGTGTGTGTGTGTGTGTGTGTGTGTGTGTGTGTGTGTGTGTGTGTGTGGTGTGTCAGTGTATATGTTATGTATGTGTCTGTGTGAATAAATAAAGTCAGTATGTCTGTGTGAATAAATAAAGGCAGAATGGGCCTCCCGGGTGGCGCAGTGGTCTAGGGCACTGCATCGCAGTGCCAACTGCGCCACCAGAGTCTCTGGGTTCGCGCCCAGGCTCTGTCGCAGCCGGCCGCGACCGGGAGGTCCGTGGGGCGACGCACAATTGGCATAGCGTCGTCCGGGTTAGGGAGGGTTTGGCCGGTAGGGATATGCTTGTCTCATCGCGCTCCAGCGACTCCTGTGGCGGGCCGGGCGCAGTGCGCGCTAACCAAGGGGGCCAGGTACACGGTGTTTCCTCCGACACATTGGTGCGGCTGGCTTCCGGGTTGGAGGCGCGCTGTGTTAAGAAGCAGTGCGGCTTGGTTGGGTTGTGCTTCGGAGGACGCATGGCTTTCGACCTTCGTCTCTCCCGAGCCCGTACGGGAGTTGTAGCGATGAGACAAGATAGTAATTACTAGCGATTGGATACCACGAAAATTGGGGAGAAATTGGGATAAAAATTTTAAAAAATAAAATAAAATAAAAATAATAATAAAGGCAGAATGTGTGTGTGTGTGTGTGTGTGTGTGTGTGTGTGTGTGTGTGTGTGTGTGTGTGTGTCAGTGTATATATTATGTATGTGTCTGTGTGAATAAATAAAGGCAGAATGTCTGTGTGTGAATAAATAAAGGCAGAATGTGTGTGTGTGAATGAGTGTGTGTGTGTGTGTGTGTGTGTGTGTGTGTGTGTGTATGTGTGGTGTGTCAGTGTATATGTTATGTATGTGTCTGTGTGAATAAATAAAGGCAGAATGTGTGTGAATGAGTGTGTGTGTGTGTGTGTGTGTGTGTGTATGTGTGGTGTGTCAGTGTATATGTTATGTATGTGTCTGTGTGAATAAATAAAGTCAGTATGTCTGTGTGAATAAATAAAGGCAGAATGTGTGTGTGTGAATGAGTGTGTGTGTGTGTGTGTGTGTGTGTGTGTGTGTGTGTGTGTGTGTGTGTGTTTGTGTGTGTGTGTGTGTGTGTGTGTGTGTGAATGAGTGTGTGCCACTGTCCTCCCTGGCTCCCCCTCCACTTTCTCCCCTCCAACCTTCTTCCCTCCTCTTTCCTCAGACAAAAACATAAGCCTTATCCCACAACAGTAGCTAGTCCACTGCTAGAATGCTACAGGGTTATATATAGACCAAGAACCTTCCTAAAGTGACTCTCATCCCTCCGTCCCTCCTAGCCCTGAATCACCCGGACTGACACAGGGAGGGTGTCTGTGTGTGTTTGTGTATGTGTACATAGTGTGTGTGTGTGTGTGTGTATTCCGGCCGACTGATTGTGTGTCTGTGTGTATCTTTTCTACAAACTCTACTGGAGGCAGTGCGCTAGCTGTCAGTGGCCCTGTGTGCTCCCTGTCACAAACCCTAATTGACTGTCTCTTCCAGCCTCTCTCCTCCATAGACCAAGGCCTGTCTAGTCCCTCTATCTAGACTGAGGAAGCTTGGGGGATTATAAAGAAGGGGGGAAAAACTCAGGTTCACACATTTACATTTACATTTTACATTTACATTTAAGTCATTTAGCAGACGCTCTTATCCAGAGCGACTTACAAATTGGTGCATTCACCTTATGACATCCAGTGGAACAGCCACTTTACAATAGTGCATCTAAATCTTTTAAGGGGGGGGGGGGGGGGGGGGGGGTGAGAAGGATTACTTTATCCTATCCTAGGTATTCCTTAAAGAGGTGGGGTTTCAGGTGTCTCCGGAAGGTGGTGATTGACTCCGCTGTCCTGGCGTCGTGAGGGAGTTTGTTCCACCATTGGGGGGCCAGAGCAGCGAACAGTTTTGACTGGGCTGAGCGGGAACTGTACTTCCTCAGTGGTAGGGAGGCGAGCAGGCCAGAGGTGGATGAACGCAGTGCCCTTGTTTGGGTGTAGGGCCTGATCAGAGCCTGGAGGTACTGAGGTGCCGTTCCCCTCACAGCTCCGTAGGCAAGCACCATGGTCTTGTAGCGGATGCGAGCTTCAACTGGAAGCCAGTGGAGAGAGCGGAGGAGCGGGGTGACGTGAGAGAACTTGGGAAGGTTGAACACCAGACGGGCTGCGGCGTTCTGGATGAGTTGTAGGGGTTTAATGGCACAGGCAGGGAGCCCAGCCAACAGCGAGTTGCAGTAATCCAGACGGGAGATGACAAGTGCCTGGATTAGGACCTGCGCCGCTTCCTGTGTGAGGCAGGGTCGTACTCTGCGGATGTTGTAGAGCATGAACCTACAGGAACGGGCCACCGCCTTGATGTTAGTTGAGAACGACAGGGTGTTGTCCAGGATCACGCCAAGGTTCTTAGCGCTCTGGGAGGAGGACACAATGGAGTTGTCAACCGTGATGGCGAGATCATGGAACGGGCAGTCCTTCCCCGGGAGGAAGAGCAGCTCCGTCTTGCCGAGGTTCAGCTTGAGGTGGTGATCCGTCATCCACACTGATATGTCTGCCAGACATGCAGAGATGCGATTCGCCACCTGGTCATCAGAAGGGGGAAAGGAGAAGATTAGTTGTGTGTCGTCTGCATAGCAATGATAGGAGAGACCATGTGAGGTTATGACAGAGCCAAGTGACTTGGTGTATAGCGAGAATAGGAGAGGGCCTAGAACAGAGCCCTGGGGGACACCAGTGGTGAGAGCACGTGGTGAGGAGACAGATTCTCGCCACGCCACCTGGTAGGAGCGACCTGTCAGGTAGGACGCAATCCAAGCGTGGGCCGCGCCGGAGATGCCCAACTCGGAGAGGGTGGAGAGGAGGATCTGATGGTTCACAGTATCGAAGGCAGCCGATAGGTCTAGAAGGATGAGAGCAGAGGAGAGAGAGTTAGCTTTAGCAGTGCGGAGCGCCTCCGTGATACAGAGAAGAGCAGTCTCAGTTGAATGACTAGTCTTGAAACCTGACTGATTTGGATCAAGAAGGTCATTCTGAGAGAGATAGCGGGAGAGCTGGCCAAGGACGGCACGTTCAAGAGTTTTGGAGAGAAAAGAAAGAAGGGATACTGGTCTGTAGTTGTTGACATCGGAGGGATCGAGTGTAGGTTTTTTCAGAAGGGGTGCAACTCTCGCTCTCTTGAAGACGGAAGGGACGTAGCCAGCGGTCAGGGATGAGTTGATGAGCGAGGTGAGGTAAGGGAGAAGGTCTCCGGAAATGGTCTGGAGAAGAGAGGAGGGGATAGGGTCAAGCGGGCAGGTTGTTGGGCGGCCGGCCGTCACAAGACGCGAGATTTCATCTGGAGAGAGAGGGGAGAAAGAGGTCAGAGCACAGGGTAGGGCAGTGTGAGCAGAACCAGCGGTGTCGTTTGACTTAGCAAACGAGGATCGGATGTCGTCGACCTTCTTTTCAAAATGGTTGACGAAGTCATCTGCAGAGAGGGAGGAGGGGGGGGGAGGGGGAGGAGGATTCAGGAGGGAGGAGAAGGTGGCAAAGAGCTTCCTAGGGTTAGAGGCAGATGCTTGGAATTTAGAGTGGTAGAAAGTGGCTTTAGCAGCAGAGACAGAAGAGGAAAATGTAGAGAGGAGGGAGTGAAAGGATGCCAGGTCCGCAGGGAGGCGAGTTTTCCTCCATTTCCGCTCGGCTGCCCGGAGCCCTGTTCTGTGAGCTCGCAATGAGTCGTCGAGCCACGGAGCGGGAGGGGAGGACCGAGCCGGCCTGGAGGATAGGGGACATAGAGAATCAAAGGATGCAGAAAGGGAGGAGAGGAGGGTTGAGGAGGCAGAATCAGGAGATAGGTTGGAGAAGGTTTGAGCAGAGGGAAGAGATGATAGGATGGAAGAGGAGAGGGTAGCGGGGTAGAGAGAGCGAAGGTTGGGACGGCGCGATACCATCCGAGTAGGGGCAGTGTGGGAAGTGTTGGATGAGAGCGAGAGGGAAAAGGATACAAGGTAGTGGTCGGAGACTTGGAGGGGAGTTGCAATGAGGTTAGTGGAAGAACAGCATCTAGTAAAGATGAGGTCGAGCGTATTGCCTGCCTTGTGAGTAGGGGGGGAAGGTGAGAGGGTGAGGTCAAAAGAGGAGAGGAGTGGAAAGAAGGAGGCAGAGAGGAATGAGTCAAAGGTAGACGTGGGGAGGTTAAAGTCGCCCAGAACTGTGAGAGGTGAGCCGTCCTCAGGAAAGGAGCTTATCAAGGCATCAAGCTCATTGATGAACTCTCCGAGGGAACCTGGAGGGCGATAAATGATAAGGATGTTAAGCTTGAAAGGGCTGGTAACTGTGACAGCATGGAATTCAAAGGAGGCGATAGACAGATGGGTAAGGGGAGAAAGAGAGAATGACCACTTGGGAGAGATGAGGATCCCGGTGCCACCACCCCGCTGACCAGAAGCTCTCGGGGTGTGCGAGAACACGTGGGCGGACGAAGAGAGAGCAGTAGGAGTAGCAGTGTTATCTGTGGTGATCCATGTTTCCGTCAGTGCCAAGAAGTCGAGGGACTGGAGGGAGGCATAGGCTGAGATGAACTCTGCCTTGTTGGCCGCAGATCGGCAGTTCCAGAGGCTACCGGAGACCTGGAACTCCACGTGGGTCGTGCGTGCTGGGACCACCAGATTAGGGTGGCCGCGGCCACGCGGTGTGGAGCGTTTGTATGGTCTGTGCAGAGAGGAGAGAACAGGGATAGACAGACACATAGTTGACAGGCTACAGAAGAGACTAAGCTAATGCAAAGGAGATTGGAATGACAAGTGGACTACGCGTCTCGAATGTTCAGAAAGTTAAGCTTACGTAGCAAGAATCTTATTGACTAGAATGATTAAGATGATACAGTACTGCTGAAGTAGGCTAGCTGGCAGTGGCTGCGTTGTTGACTACACTAATCAAGTCGTTCCGTTGAGTGTAATAGTTTCTACAGTGCTGCTATTCGGGGGCTAGCTGGCTAGCTAGCAGTGTTGATTACGTTACGTTGCGTTAAAAGAACGACAGTAGCTGGCTAGCTAACCTAGAAAATCGCTCTAGACTACACAATTATCTTTGATACAAAGACGGCTATGTAGCTAGCTGTGTAGCTAGCTACGATCAAACAAATCCAACCGTTGTACTGTAATGAAATGAAATGAAAATGTGATACTACCTGTGGAGCGAAGCGGAATGCGACCGGGTTGTTGAGTGCGGAAGTTCTATTCGGTAGACGTTGGCTAGCTGTTGGCTAGCTAGCAGTGTCTCCTATGTTAAGGACGACAAATAGCTGGCTAGCTAACCTCGGTAAATTAAGATAATCACTCTAAAACTACACACTCTAAACTACACAATTATCTTGGATACGAAGACAGCAAAGACAACTATGTAGCTAGCTAACACTACACTAATCAAGTCGTTCAGTTGAGTGTAATAGTTGCTACAGTGCTGCTATTCGGTAGACGGTGGACGTTTGCTAGCTGGCTAGCTGCTGGGCAGATAGCAGTGTAGACTGCGTTAGGACGACGTAATACGATAATTACGCAATTATTTTTGATACAAAGACGGCTATGTAGCTAGCTAAGAAGAAATTGCTAAGATTAGACAAATCAAACCGTTGTACTATAATTGAATGTAATGAAATGTAATGAAAAGTTATACTACCTGCGGACCAAAGCGCAAATGCGACCGCTCGCTTCAACCCGGACACCATACTGTAGAAATGAACACAGATGGAATGTCTACTATGGGATACAGCGCATTCGTAAAGTATTCAGACCCCTTCACTTTTTCCACATTTTGTTATGTTACAGTCTCATTCTAAAATGGATTAAATTGTTTTATCTATCTACACCTAATACCCCATAATGAGGACAACCAGCACGCAGATGAGCGGGTGTAGCGAAATGCTTGTGAGGCCTGTTGGATGTACTGCCAAAAACAAAAAAATTACGTTGGAGGCGGCTTATGGTAGAGAAAGGAACATTCAGTTCTCTGGCGACAGCTCTAGTGGACATTCCTGCAGTCAGCATGCTATTTGCAAGCTCCCTCAAAACTTGAGACATCTGTGGCATTGTATTGTGTGTCAAAAATGCAGATTTTAGAGTGACCTTTCATTGTCCCCAGCACAAGGTGCACCTGTGTAACGATCATGCTGTTTAATCAGCTTCCTAATATGCCACACCTGTCAGGTGGATGGATTATCTTGGAAAAGGAGAAATGCTCACTAACAAGGATGTAAACAAATTTGTGCACAAAATTTGAGAGAAATAAGCTTTTTGTGCCTTTCTGGTATATTTTATTTCAGCTCAGGAAACATGGGACCAACACTTCCATGTAGTTTCATAAGCATCCGTGATCACAAACCATGACGTTACATTGGTCCCATTTGCATTGAATAGATGTTATTTTATAACGAACAGCATACAGACGTGACATGCTGGAGCGATGCCTTTACGAAAATGTTGTTGATCAGTAGGCTAATAGAAGTCCCAAATGGAAGGCAAACAGTCATCTGTAGCACCGGCTTAATGCACGCACACACTCCTATTGAATATGCCTTCACCTGGGAGCAGGCCTATGCCATCTTCATTTACACAGTTAATCAAGAGATTTGCCATTCAAATACAATTATTACCATTATGTTATGTAGTTAGATTGTTTTTACCAAAGCCAAATGTATTGTTTGATTATAAAATGGATGCATTAATCCATACATGGCTGTCTCTGGGACATTTAGGTCATCAACATTTTCACATTTACATATCAGCCTAAAATACTGGCCATCGGCCTTCTTGACCCGCAAAAATCGATATCATTCTCTAGTATTGTCTGAGTGTACTAGAAATGTATGCTATGCTGTATAAATGAATATAGATTGGGTACTAGGCTCAGATAGGCAGAGACTGGAGGCTGGGTGCATTTTAGCCACTGGACTATAATAGGGCCAAGGAAAATCTGTTATTCATACAAATGAATAAACATAGCCTGTCTAGGAGTTTGGTGGTTCACTGCATTTTAGATACAGGGCATATTGTAGCTGATGTTCCGACAGACAACAACAGGCCAAGTAGACTGGGTTCATCATTGAGGATACATGTTACTCAGGAGATTAGGACCAAGTAGTACTTGGTTATTCACTCTGTAAATTTAGCATCTCTATGGGTTATACTGCATGCATGTAATTAGATTACGTTGATGATTCCTAGTTAAATAAGTATAGTAACATACAAGTGCTGTACATTTGGCTAGCTTGAGAATCTGTAGGGATGGATAATGATTATTCATTGAGAAGGATGAACTGTGTGCACTCTTAACAAGTGTTTTGAAACACCAGAACTAGTGGCAACTGAGCTGCCACCAACACGAAGGAGACGAAACCTTAACTTTGCTGGAAACACAGCAACCTGAGATGTTTTGAAACATGACATGGTGTGTTGTTACACCCCTTAAAATCAAGTGTTGTGCAACACCTTACCCGGGATTGGGAGCACTATCGTTAAAGGTTGAAAACACTATTTTGGTGTTTGGATTTCTGTTTAGTGCAAAATGAGTTACCATCTGTTGTGTATAATCAGGAGAATTTGCAGTTGAAAATAATCTGGGTCTTATTCCCTATTCGTTTCCAATTCTAAACTGTGTGGAAAGGTGAATGGGAAAATCAGATCATAATGTCATTCACTCGCCCTGCAGGTCTGCTTCTGCTTGTGCCAAACATTTCTCTAGCCCACAGTCCTCTTCCCAGGTGTGGCAAATCCTCTCATTATGAACGCTGTAGGGGGGTGCGGCCCGCTGCAGAATGTCGCTCTCCACTACCGTGGTGCTGAAATAGATTCACACCTTCTCTTCTGGTGTTGTTTCCTCCCTCTAAAGTTTCTCAACCAGGGCTCTCCAACCCTGTTCCTGGAGAGGTACCCTCCTGTAGGTTTTCACTCCAACCCTGTTCCTGGATTACTACCCCCTGTAGGTTTCCACTCCAACCCTGTTCCTGGATTACTACCCCCCAGTAGGATTTCACTCCAACCCTGTTCCTGGATTACTACCCCCCCAGTAGGATTTCACTCCAACCCTGTTCCTGGAGAAGTACCCTCCTGTAGGTTTCCACTCCAACCCTGTTCCTGGAGAGGTACCCCCCTGTAGGTTTTCACTCCAACCCTGTTCCTGGATTACTACCCCCCTGTAGGTTTTCACTCCAACCCTGTTCCTGGAGAGGTACCCCCCTGTAGGTTTTCACTCCAACCCTGTTCCTGGATTACTACCCCCCTGTTGGTTTTCACTCCAACCCTGTTCCTGGAGAGCTACCCTCCTGTAGGTTTCCACTCCAACCCTGTTCCTGGAGAGGTACCCCCCTGTAGGTTTTCACTCCAACCCTGTTCCTGGATTACTACCCCCCTGTAGGTTTTCACTCCAACCCTGTTCCTGGAGAGGTACCCCCCTGTAGGTTTTCACTCCAACCCTGTTCCTGGATTACTACCCCCCTGTTGGTTTTCACTCCAACCCTGTTCCTGGAGAGCTACCCTCCTGTAGGTTTCCACTCATACCCTGTTCCTGGAGAGGTACCCCCTTGTAGGTTTCCACTCCTACCCTGTTCCTGTAGAGCTACCCTCCTGTAAGTTTTCACTCCAACCCTGTTCCTGGAGAGGTACCCTCCTGTAGGTTTCCACTCCAACCCTGTTCCTGGAGAGGTACCCTCCTGTAGGTTTCCACTCCAACCCTGTTCCTGGAGAGGTACCCTCCTGTAGGTCTCCACTCCTACCCTGTTCCTGTAGAGCTACCCTCCTGTAGGTTTTCACTCCAACCCTGTTCCTGGAGAGGTACCCTCCTGTAGGTTTTCACTCCAATCCTGTTCCTGGAGCGGTACCCCCCTGTAGGTTTCCACTCCAACCCTGTTCCTGTAGAGGTACCCCCCTGTACATTTTCACTCCAAACCTGTTCCTGGATTACTACCCCCCTGTAGGTTTTCTCTCCAACCCTGTTCCTGGAGAGGTACCCCCTGTAGGTTTCCACTCCAACCCTGTTCCTGGAGAAGTGCCCTCCTGTAGGTTTTCACTCCAACCCTGTTCCTGGAGAGCTACCCTCCTGTAGGTTTTCACTCCAACCCTGTTCCTGGAGAGCTACCCTCCTGTAGGTTTTCACTCCAACCCTGTTCCTGGAGAGCTACCCTCCTGTAGGTTTTCACTCCAACCCTGTTCCTGGAGAGGTACCCTCCTGTAGGTTTTCACTCCAACCCTGTTCCTGGAGAGCTGCCCTCCTGTAGGTTTTCACTCCAACCCTGTTCCTGGAGAGGTACCCTCCTGTAGGTTTTCACTCCAACCCTGTTCCTTGAGAGGTACCCCCTGTAGGTTTCCACTCCAACCCTGTTCCTGGATAACTACCCTCCTGTAGGTTTTCACTCCAACCCTGTTCCTGGAGAAGTACCCTCCTGTAGGTTTCCACTCCAACCCTGCTCCTGGATTACTACCCCCCTGTAGGTTTTCACTCCAACCCTGTTCCTGGAGAGGTACCCCCCTGTAGGTTTTCACTCCAACCCTGTTCCTGGAGAAGTACCCCCTGTAGGTTTCCACTCCAACCCTGTTCCTGGATTACTACCCTCCTGTAGGTTTTCACACCAACCCTGTTCCTTGAGAGGTACCCCCTGTAGGTTTCCACTCCAACCCTGTTCCTGGATTACTACCCTCCTGTAGGTTTTCACACCAACAATGTTCCTTGAGAGGTACCCCCTGTAGGTTTTCACTTCAACCCTGTTCCTGGAGAGCTACCCTCCTGTAGGTTTTCACTCCAACCCTGTTCCTGGAGAGGTACCCTCCTGTAGGTTTCCACTCCAACCCTGTTCCTGGATTACTACCCCCCTGTAGGTTTTCACTCCAACCCTGTTCCTGGAGAGGTACCCCCCTGTAGGTTTTCACTCCAACCCTGTTCCTGGAGAGGTACCCCCTGTAGGTTTCCACTCCAACCCTGTTCCTGGATTACTACCCCCCTGTAGGTTTTCACTTCAACCCTGGTCCTGGAGAGGTACCCTCTGTAAGTTTTCTCTCCAACCCTGTTCCTGGAGAGGTACCCTCCTGTAGGTTTTCAGTCCAACCCTGTTCCTGGATTACTACCCCCCTGTAGGTTTTCTCTCCAACCCTGTTCCTGGAGAGGTACCCTCCTGTAGGTTTTCACTCCAACCCTGTTCCTGGATTACTACCCCCCTGTTGGTTTTCTCTCCAACCCTGTTCCTGGAGAAGTACCCTCCTGTAGGTTTTCACTCCAACCCTGTTCCTGGAGAGGTACCCCCCTGTAGGTTTTCACTCCAACCCTGTTCCTGGATTACTACCCCCTGTAGGTTTTCTCTCCAACCCTGTTCCTGGAGAGGTACCCTCCTGTAGGTTTTCACTCCAACCCTGTTCCTTGATTACTACCCCCCTGTAGGTTTTCTCTCCAACCCTGTTCCTGGAGAGGTACCCTCCTGTAGGTTTTCACTCCAACCCTGTTCCTGGATTACTACCCCCCTGTAGGTGTTCTCTCCAACCCTGTTCCTGGAGAGGTTCCCTCCTGTAGGTTTTCTCTCCAACCCTGTTCCTGGAGAGGTACCCTCCTGTAGGTTTTCACTCCAATCCTGTTCCTGGAGAGGTACCCCCTGTAGGTTTTCACTCCAACCCTGTTCCTGGAGAGCTACCCTCCTGCAGGTTTCCACTCCAACCCCGTTCCTGGAGAGATACCCTCCTGTAGGTTTTCACTCCAACCCTGTTCCTGGAGAGGTACCCCCTGTAGGTTTTCACTCCAACCCTGTTCCTGGAGAGATACCCTCCTGCAGGTTTCCACTCCAACCCTGTTCCTGGAGAGATACCCTCCTGTAGGTTTTCACTTCAACCCTGTTCCTGGAGAGATACCCCCCTGTAGGTTTTCACTCCAACCCTGTTCCTGGAGAGCCACCCTCCTGTAGGTTTTCACTCCAACCCTGTTCCTGGAGAGCTACCCTCCTGTAGGTTTTCACTCCAATCATGTTCCTGGAGAGCTACCCTCATGCAGGTTTCCACTCCAACCCTGTTCCTGGAGAGCTACCCTCCTGTAGGTTTCCACTCCAACCCTGTTACTGGAGAGATACCCTCCTGAATGTTTTCAATCCAACCCCAGTTGTAACTAACCTGATTCAGTTTATCAACCAGCTAATGATTAGAATCAGGTGCGTGTTGGAGGCCCTGTTGTGAACACTATTATGGTGTTTCAAATCCAGAATTAAAACACTTAATGTTTAACATTGATTTCTGTATGTGATCATTTGCCAACTCATTTTTGGCGGCATTGTTGAGCACAGTGCTCAATCCGCCAGCAGTAACTAGAGGTTTACAACCATTACAGGATAGTGTATTTGCCTCTACCATTAAAGGTTGGAGGTGTGGGAAGGGGTGGTCTCATCATTAAACGTCATTTTGCCAGACAATTTTAATGTCCGTTCATCATGATCATTACACCTCATGGTACAACAAGCTGCTTCACACTGATATAGAAGTCAGCTTTTCTTTCTTCAAACAGGCATACAATATTGTGTAGAATAATTAATACAGTCTAAGAATGTTATCCACAATCCTCTAAAAGCAGAGCCATGTGGCAAGATAGGAATGAGATTAAAACCAGACTTCCAATGAAATTCAATCACAACATTTTCTCTATCTACAGTATCCTCATAAAATATACTTACATTTTGAGCAACATACTAAGCTGGATTTATTCTTAAATGTTTTGGTCAAATTAAAGTAACAAATCAATTCCCACCAGAATACTTTTTTACAGTGTGGCTGAGTTTTTTTTGTATGTGTATTTATTATGGATCCCCAATAGCTGTTGCCAAAGCAGCAGCTACTCCTCCTGGGGTCCAGCTAAATTAAGGCAGATTATTAATTTTAAAACATTACAATACATTCAGAGATTTCACAACACACTGTGTACCCTAAGACCCCTGTTCCACCACTACCACATATCTACAGTACTAAATCCATGTGTATGTGTGTGTATAGTGCATATGTTATCGTGTGTGTGTATGCATGTGTCTGTGCCAATGTTTGTGTTGCTTCACAGTCCCCGCTATTCAAGAAGGTGTTTTTATCTGTTTTTTAAATCTAATTTTACGGCTTGTGTCAGTTACCTGATGTGGAATAGAGTTCCATGTAGTCATGGCTTTATGTAGTACTGTGTGCCTCCCATAGTCTGTTCTGGGTTTGGGGACTGTGAAGAGGCCTCTTGTGGCATGTCTTGTGGGGTATGCATGGGTGTCCGAGCTGTGAGCCAGTAGTTTAGGCAGACAGCTCGGTGCATTCAACATGTCAATACTTCTCATAAATAAAAGTAGTGATGAAGTCAATCTCTCCTCCACTTGCAGCCAGGAGAGATTGACATGCATATTATTAATATTAGCTCTCTGTGTACATCCAAGGGCCAGCCGTGCTGCCCTGTTCTGAGCGAATTGGAATTTTCCTAAGTCCTCTTTTGTAGCACCTGACCACACGACTGAACAGTAGTCAAGGTGCGACAAAACTAGGGCCTGTAGGACCTGCCTTGTTGATAGTGTTGTTAAGAAGGTAGAGCATCGCTTCAATATGTTTTGACCATGACAGTTTACAATCTAGTGTTACTCCAAGCAGTTTAGTCATCTCAACTTGCTCAATTTCCACCTTATTTATTACAAGATTTAGTTGAGGTTTAGGGTTTAGTGAGTGTTTTGTTCCAAATACAATGCTTTTAGTTTTAGAAATATTTAGGGCTAACTTATTCCTTTTCACCCACTCTGAAACTAACTGCAGCTCTTTGTTGAGTGTTGCAGTCATTTCAGTCGCTGTAGTAGCTGACGTGTATAGTGTTGAGTCAGCCGCATACATAGAAACTCTGGCTTTACTCAAAGTCAGTGGCATGTCGTTAGTAAAGAAAATTAAAAGCAAGGGGCCTAAACAGCTACCCTGGGGAATTCCTGATTCTAACTGGATTATATTTGATAGGCTTCCATTAAAGAACACCCTCTGTGTTCTGTTAGACAGGTAACTCTTTATCCACATTATAGCAGGAGGTGTAAAGCCATAACACACATGTTTTTCCATCAGCAGACAATGATCAATAATGTCAAAAGCTGCACTGAAGTCTAACAAGACAGCCCCCACAATCCTTTTATCATCAATTTCTCTCAGCCAATCATCAGTCATTTGTGTAAGTGCTGTGCTTGTTGAGTGTCCTTCCCTATAAGCATACTGAAATTCTGTTGTCAATTTGTTTACTGTAAAATAGCATTGTATCTGGTCAAACACAATTTTTTCCAGAAGTTTACTAAGGGTTGGTAACAGGCTGATTGATCGGCTATTTGAGCCAGTAAAAGGGGCTTTACTATTCTTGGGTAGCGGAATGACTTTAGCTTCCCTCCAGGCCCGAGGGCACACACTCTCTAGTAGGCTTAAATTGAAGATGTGGCAAATAGGAGTGGCAATATCGTCTGCTATTATCCTCAGTAATTTTCCATCTAGGTTGTCAGACCCTGGTGGCTTGTCATTGTTGATAGACAACAATTATTTTTTCACCTCTTCCACACTGACTTTACGGAATTCAAAAGTACAAATCTTGTCTTTCATAATTTGGTCCGATATACTGTACTTGGATGTGTAGTGTCAGCGTTTGTTGCTGGCATGTCATCCCTAAGTTTTCTTATCTTGCCAATGAAAAAAACATTAAAGTAGTTTGCAATATCAGTGGGCTTTGTGATGAATGAGCCATCTGATTCAATAAATAAAGAGCTGAGTTCGTTTTTTTCCCCAAAATGTAATTTAAGGTGCTGCAAAGCTTTTTACTATCATTCTTTATATCATTCATCTTTGTTTCATAGTGTAGTTTCTTTTTCTTTAGTTTAGTCACATGATTTCTTAATTTGCAGTACGTTTGCCAATCAGTTGGGCTGCCAGACTTAATTGACTTTTTACTCATCCCTCTCAACCATACAATTTTTAAATTCCTCATCAATCCAAGGGGATTGAACAGTTTTTACAGTCATTTTATTAATGAGTTCTGCTTATTAGTAACTGGAATAATTAGTTTCATAAATGTGTCAAGTGCAGCGTCTGGTTGCTCCTCATTACACACCACGGACCAACACATATTATTTACATCGACAACATATGAATCACTACAAAATGTATCGTATGACCTCTTATACACTATATTAGGCACAGCCTTTGGAACTTTGGTTTTCCTAGATATGGAAAAATTGCAGTGGCCCAGAAACACACATCAACACCTAACACTGTTCAACTAATAACTGATGTTATTTCCTGCAAATCAAGAGGAAACTGCCTGAACGACTCCAGAACTCCCCAGCTGATGTTCTCCACATGGACGTTAGCTGTGAGGGCCGAGGTGCCCATGTGTTGACTTCTGTTCTCCACATGGACGTTAGCTGTGAGGGCCGAGGTGCCCATGTGTTGACTTCTGTTCTCCACATGGACGTTAGCTGTGAGGGCCGAGGTGCCCATGTGTTGACTTCTGTTCTCCACATGGACGTTAGCTGTGAGGGCCGAGGTGCCCATGTGTTGACTTCTGTTCTCCACATGGACGTTAGCTGTGAGGGCCGAGGTGCCCATGTGTTGACTTCTGTTCTCCACATGGACGTTAGCTGTGAGGGCCGAGGTGCCCATGTGTTGACTTCTGTTCTCCACATGGACGTTAGCTGTGAGGGCCGAGGTGCCCATGTGTTGACTTCTGTTCTCCACATGGACGTTAGCTGTGAGGGCCGAGGTGCCCATGTGTTGACTTCTGTTCTCCACATGGACGTTAGCTGTGAGGGCCGACGTGCCCATGTGTTGACTTCTGTTCTCCACATGGACGTTAGCTGTGAGGGCCGACGTGCCCATGTGTTGACTTCTGTTCTCCACATGGACGTTAGCTGTGAGGGCCGAGGTGCCCATGTGTTGACTTCTGTTCTCCACATGGACGTTAGCTGTGAGGGCCGAGGTGCCCATGTGTTGACTTCTGTTCTCTATACATGTCTGGGGATGCTACTAACAGGGACATACTGCTCTGCCTCGTGATTCCTGGGCATGAAAGGGCAAAGCGGAAGTTCAGTTCAGTGTGCTGCGTGGCTATATTGACGGGAAAACAGATTCCATGGGTTCGAAAGGTGGGCCTTTGCACAGATGGAGCTCCATCTATTGTGGCACGGCGGGCAGGCCTCTGCACTCTGGTTATGAATGTGTCTCCCTCTGCCATATGGACTATATCTATGTACTCTGGTTATGAATGTGTCTCCCTCTGCCATATGGACTATATCTATGTACTCTGGTTATGAATGTGTCTCCCTCTGACATATGGACTATATCTATGTACTCTGGTTATGAATGTGTCTCCCTCTGCCATATGGACTATAGCTATGTACTCTGGTTATGAATGTGTCTCCCTCTGCCATATGGACTATATCTATGTACTCTGGTTATGAATGTGTCTCCCTCTGCCATATGGACTATATCTATGTACTCTGGTTATGAATGTGTCTCCCTCTGCCATATGGACTATATCTATGTACTCTGGTTATGAATGTGTCTCCCTCTGCCATATGGACTATATCTATGTACTCTGGTTATGAATGTGTCTCCCTCTGCCATATGGACTATATCTATGTACTCTGGTTATGACTGGGTCTCCCTCTGCCATATGGACTATATATATGTACTCTGGTTATGAATGGGTCTCCCTCTGCCATATGGACTATATCTATGTACTCTGGTTATGAATGTGTCTCCCTCTGACATATGGACTATATCTATGTACTCTGGTTATGAATGGGTCTCCCTCTGCCATATGGACTATATATATGTACTCTGGTTATGAATGGGTCTCCCTCTGCCATATGGACTATATCTATGTACTCTGGTTATGAATGGGTCTCCCTCTGCCATATGGACTGTATCTATGTACTCTGGTTATGACTGGGTCTCCCTCTGCCATATGGACTATATCTATGTACTCTGGTTATGAATGGGTCTCCCTCTGCCATATGGACTATATATATGTACTCTGGTTATGAATGGGTCTCCCTCTGCCATATGGACTATATCTATGTACTCTGGTTATGAATGTGTCTCCCTCTGCCATATGGACTATATCTATGTACTCTGGTTATGAATGTGTCTCCCTCTGACATATGGACTATATCTATGTACTCTGGTTATGAATGTGTCTCCCTCTGCCATATGGACTATATATATGTACTCTGGTTATGACTGGGTCTCCCTCTGCCATATGGACTATATCTATGTACTCTGGTTATGAATGTGTCTCCCTCTGCCATATGGACTATATCTATGTACTCTGGTTATGAATGTGTCTCCCTCTGCCATATGGACTATATCTATGTACTCTGGTTATGAATGGGTCTCCCTCTGCCATATGGACTATATCTATGTACTCTGGTTATGAATGGGTCTCCCTCTGTCATATGGACTATATCTATGTACTCTGGTTATGAATGTGTCTCCCTCTTCCATATGGACTATATCTATGCAAATTGGATGAGGTGTGCACTGTTGTCCACGCCCCCTGACTTTGAGAATCTCCGAAGCGTCATGCATCAAGCCAAACCCATCTCATTAGTGGAGGTGGATAAGAGACATTATGTCAGACTCATTTGCATTTGACTGCCATAGCCCCACATTAAAAGTATGTAATGGTGAGTTGAGAAGACAATCAGAAATACTGTTAGAATGTTTTTCATTGACTGCCATAGCCCCAGATAAACAAGTCAACATTGGCTGTTAATTACATATTTTTGTTTTCACATGGTTGGCTTCCCGAGAAGTTTCAGATATCAAAGTGGGGTCGTGGGCCAAAAAAGTAAGGGAACCCCTGCCTTATAGTATACTAGGGATGATCCCATTTAGTCGACTGGTCGACTGTTTGTGTAACAGCGTTCTAAATCTGCCTCCTCCTCGGACGAGGAGAGGAGAGAAGGATCGGTGGACCAATACGCAGCGAGGTATGTTGACATAATGATTTATTGACAAGCGACGAACACTGACACGAACTATACTTGAAATATACAAAATAACAAACACGACGTAGACAGACCTGAACATGGAACTTACATAACTATACGCAGAACTCACGAACAGGAACAGACTACATCAAATGAACAAACAACCAAAACAGTCCCGTGTGGTGCGCAGACACAGACACGGAAGACAATCACCCACAAACAAACAGTGTGAACAGCCAACCTATATATGGTTCTCAATCAGAGGAAAACGTCAAACACCTGTCCCTGATTGAGAACCATATAAGGCTAATTTCAAGTGCCCTAAACATAGAAAACACAAAACATAGAAATGCCCACCCACACTCACGCCCTGACCGACTAACACATACAAAACAACAGAAAATAGGTCAGGAACGTGACAGTTTGGTTGATAGGTTGTTGGTCAATCGAGATTTCTTGAGTCGAGCAGTAGCAAAAAAGAAAGACTAGGAGACTAGAAAACAGTCCTTAATTGTCTAAGAAAAGTGAGGAGCAAGGAAACCGCAACTTAATTAGGTCTGTAATCAAAAACCTAACTGTTAAATGTGCCTGGCTTTATAAATCATCCATATCTACAGAAATAAGGCAGATCCTGCTTCTGTTGCCTGGTTGAGTGTTTAATAGTCTACTGATTCCGAGAGCACCAAGCCTCACACAACATGTCGGATAAACTATTTCACAAATTCGGCTGTTTTTAATCTTTGCTGTATAAAGGCTTTTGACTTTGTGTGTGTGTCTATCAGTGTGTGTGTGTGTGTGTGTGTGTGTGTGTGTGTGTGTGTGTGTGTGTGTGTGCCTTCCTAGCCTCTTCTCCCTCAGGGCAGAATTAGGGATCCAGGCTAGGAGCCAGTAGCGTTGGTTGACACACACAAACTCTCCTCCCCCCTACACACACACACACACACACACACACACACACACACACACACACACACACACACACACACACACACACACACACACACACACACACACACACACACACACACACACACACACACACACACACACACACACACACACACACACACACACACACACACACACACACACACACACACACACACACACACAAACTCTACTCCCCCCTACACACACACAAACACTCCTCCCCCCTACACACACAAAAACTCTCCTCCCCCCTACACACACACAAACTCTACTCCCCCCTACACACAAAAACTCTCCTCCCCCCTACACACACACACACACACAAACAAACACACACACACACACACACACACACAAACACACACACACACACACACACACACACACACACACACACACACACACACACAAACCCTACTCCCCCCTACACACACAAACCCTACTCCCCCCTACACACACACACACCAACACACACACACAGCCTACTCCCCCTACACACACACACACTACTCCCGCCCTCCCCCCTCCCCCACACACAATACTATAGGGTTTGATTTGGTAGCAGTTGCACTGCAGATCTTGACAGGCATGTAATCTATTTACAGTCATCTATACATTCGTGGATGTTAATGTATGCAGAGGTTTTTATAAGGAGCCAAGTCTACTGATTATGTGTGTGTGCTTGTGTGTAAGTGAATGGTAGTGTTTGATTGCATGCTTACGTGTGTGTGTGTGTGTGTGCGTGCGTGCGTGCGTGCGTGCGTGCGTGCGTGCGTGCGTGCGTGCGTGTGTTAGGACTGTGATGTAACGGTAACTGATTAACCGTGTAACTGACGGTTATGGATGAAGACCTGAACATTAAGAAAAACGTCAAAACCAGGCCTACATTCATTTTAGGATTTAGTTAAATGTTTTATTAACTTAATTTAAATGTTTTATTAACTTTATTTCGTTTAACTTAATTTAAATGTTTTATTAACTTAATTTAAATGTTTTATTAACTTAATTTAAATGTTGGATTAACTTTATTTTAATGTAGATAAATTTGACCTACTAGTGGGAGTGGTTACTAATGATCATGTGCTCTTGTTTCACTAATTTAGTCTGTCTATTAAACGTTCTACATCTCCTCCTCTTTCCAACGGTCTTTTGATGCTGGAGCAGGGAATGCCTAGATGTGTGGGGGTGTGGGGCTATAGGCTATGGCACTTCAGCTGGGAATGCCTAGATGTGTGGGGGTGTGGGGCTATAGGCTATGGCACTTCAGCAGGGAATGCCTAGATGTGTGGGGGTGTGGGGCTATAGGCTATGGCACTTCAGCAGGGAATGCCTAGATGTGTGGGGGTGTAGGGCTATAGGCTATGGCACTTCAGCAGGGAATGCCTAGATGTGTGGGGGTGTAGGGCTATAGGCTATGGCACTTCAGCAGGGAATGCCTAGATGTGTGGGGGTGTGGGGCTATAGGCGATGGCACTTCAGCAGGGAATGCCTAGATGTGTGGGGGTGGAGGGCTATAGGCTATGGCACTTCAGCAGGGAATGCCTAGATGTGTGGGGGTGGAGGGCTATAGGCTATGGCACTACAGCAGGGAATGCCTAGATGTGTGGTCTTTCTTTTATACAATGCACGTTTTCATTGCTTGCCAGTAAATAAATAAATCGGTCTTCTTTTCAAAAAGGTTGGATGTTATTCAACAGCAGTCGACAAGGTTGTTCTGGCTCTGAGGCCTATAACGCTCTAACGTTGTGTCAAGTGGACAATGCGCCAATCGTCTCCAACCTGGCATGGTATCATTTGATACGGAATCTTTTCTTAATTTATAGTCTGATCAGGCCTGGTCCTGGACGATATGCCTCCCTGGGTGAGACAAAAAAAGTGCCGCCCTCCTATCCCGCAAAGTAGAATAGTAGCCTAGGCTATATACAGTGTCGCCTACCTTTTGTAAAACAGGCAATTCACTGTTAATCCCTGTCATTTGGTTACAATAATTTATGTTAATGCATGTATTAATTACAGTAATTTACCGTTCTCATTCTCAGAGTGGAAACGATGTTTGCAGAGTTCACAACCTGCTATGCTTGTGAGAAACACGTTTTGGTTTATTTCATACCATCATTTACGCGTTCCATGTGAGCAATGAGAATGCGTCTGGATTCTCTGTCCTGTTAATGGTGACGGAGGGCGCATGCCTGATCACGCATAGAGATACCTGGTCTGCTTCTCGTAAATGTCAAATGTAGGTGAGTGCCCAGCTGACCTCGTTTTTTTTCTTCACCCCACACAGTAAGTCAACAGTCTTTTTTTTGTTTGTCTTTTTTTACAACCATTCAAATGATAATAAATAGTTCTTCTCAGTATTTGATAAATCTTTCTAACACTCTCCCAATGGATTATCAGCGTTGCGAGGGTGTGTGTGTTCGCTGATTCTCTCTGTAGACCTATATGTGTATTTAGAAAGCTTCCTAAAGTAGCCTGTCTGGACGGCATCTCTTTAATAAGAATCAAGCGCTCCTGTCATGATTTCATCTGTAACAATGCCTATTTTCAGTCGTTTGGGAGACATTATTTCTCTCATTACGACGTCCTCAATTTGAAGAACATATGCCAATGCCATCGAATGACTGCAGTAGCAGGATTTGTGACGTTGTGCAAATATTTCAGGAAAGGTGAGAGAGAACCCATCAGACTTTGTTTGAATGGTTTTGTGTGTCGGGAAAAAAACATTTGCAGAAAAGCCAACAGACAAGGACAAGGTAGGCATGTCTTTATTTTGACTCCGTTAATGTTGTCAATACGGAAATGCGACAGATTCCCTCCAACCTGGCATTTCTTAATTTGTTGATGAATATTCATGAGTAATGACCTGAAAAATGAAATGCCATGATAATAACTAAGTGTAATGGCTTGTTTCGGGAAGTTTTGTATAAATAGCTGGTACTGAAAATGTACGTGTTATATAAACAAAAAGTATCTATTCAGAGTGTGTGTGTGTGTGTGTGAGTGCGTGTTTTAGATCCGAGCGAATATTAGGTTGTTTAAATATCTATGTATATTATGAGTAGTGACCTTGTGTACAGTAGTGTGTGGGCGAGGTGTGTGTGTGTTTCTCGACAATCTGGAGAGCTCTTACTCGGTAACAGCTGCTCAGAGCCGACAGGGAGATATAGAGAGAGAGAAAATAACTAAGAACATAAATATATACATGACAATTAAAGACTACTAGTACCCATTGGATTCTCCAATCACATTGATTTAACTACAGGACAAAATACAAAACTCTCCAACCCAAAACGGCATGTGGTGTTGAAACAAAATATACACACCACAAATTCAAGTTGGCTATACTCAAACTCTTTAACATTATCCTCAGCTCTGGCAGCTTACCCAATATCTGATCACCCCAATCCACAAAAGTGGAGACAAATTTGGCCCAAACAGTTAATGTGGAACCTGTGTGATCGGGGAAATCTTCTGCAGTATCAACAGAAGACTCCAGCATTTCCTCAGTGAAAACAATGTCCTGAGCAAATGTCAAATTGGCTTCTTACCAAAATACAGACAACATATACACCCTAATTGACAACCAAACAAAGCCAAAGTCTTCCTATGGTTTGTTCATTTCAAAATAGCCTTCGATTAAATTTGGCATGATGGTCTGCTATACAAATTGGTGGAAAGTGGTGTTGGAGGAAAAACATGAAATTATTGAAATCCATGTACACAAACAAGTGTGCCGTTAAAATTGGCAAAAAAAAACAAATTTCTTTCCACAGGGCCGTGGGGTGAGTCAGGGATGCAGCTTAAGCCCCAACCTCTTCAACATATATATCAACGAATTGGCGAGGGCACTAGAACAGTCTGCAACACCCGGCCTCACCCTACTAGAATCTGAAGTCAAATGCCTACTGTTCGCTGATGATCTGGTGCTTATGTTCCCAACCAAGGAGGGCCTACAGCAGCACCTAGATCTTCTGCACTGATTCGGTCAGACCTGGGCCCTGACAGTAAATTTCAGCAAGACAAAAAATAATGGTGTTCCAAAAAATGTCCAGTTGCCAGGACCACAAATACAGATTCCATCTAGACACCGATGCCGTAGAGCACACAAACTATCCATACCTCGGCCTAAACATCAGCGCCACTGGTAACTTCCACAAAGCTGTGAACGAGCTGAGAGACAAGGCAAGAAGAGTCTTCTACACCATCAAAAAGAACATAAAATTTGACATACCAATTAGGATCTGGCAAAAAAATACTTGAATCGGTTATAGAACCCATTGCCCTTTATGGAAAAGCATGCAGAGCAGAATTAGGCCGATACCCGCTAAATATTAAAATCCAGAAAAAAGCCGTTAAATTCTACAAACCAACATTTTTTTGTGGAGGTAATTGAGGTAATTTGTACATGTAGGTAGAGTTAAAGTGACTACATAGATAATAAACAGAGTGGCAGCAGCGGTAAAGTGCGGCAGCACAGAACAGTCTGACTAAGGTGACACCACCTGGTATAGAGGTCCTGGGTGGCAGGAAGCTGGGCCATATGCACTACCCTCTGATGGTGCAGCTGTATCACCTTTTTTTTGGGACCACCTAAAAGGAAGCGATTCCCAAACCTTCCACAACAAAGCCATCACCTACAGAGAAAATACCCTGGAGAAGAGTCCCCTAAGCAAGCTGGTCCTAGGGCTCTGTTCACAAACAGACCCCACAGAGCCCAAAGACAGCAACACAATTACACCCAACCATATATCATGAGAAAACAAAAAGAGAATTACTTAACACATTCGAAAGAATCAACAAAAAAACTGAGCAAACTAGAACGCTATTTGGCCCTAAACAGAGAGTACACAGTGGCAGAATACCTGACCACTGTGACTGACCCAAATTTAAGGAAAGCTTTGACTATGTACAGACTCAGTGAGCATAGCCTTGCTATTGAGAAAGGCTGCCGTAGGCAGACCTGGCTCTCAAGAGAAGACAGGCTATGTGCACACTGCTCACAAAATGAGGTGGAAACTGAGCTGCACTTCCTAACCTCCTGCCAAATGTATGACCATATTAGAGACACATATTTCCCCCAGATTACACAGACCCACAAAGAATTTGAAAACAAACCCAATTTTGATAAACTCCCATATCTATTGGGTGAAATACCACAGTGTGCATCACAGCAGCAAGATTTGTGACCTGTTGCCACAAGAAAAGGGCAAACAAGTGAAGAACAAACACCATTGTAAATACCACCTTTATGTATTTTCCCTTTTGTACTTTAACTATTTGCACGCCATTACAACACTGTATATAGACATATGACATCTGTAATGTCTATATTCTTTTGGAACTTTTGTGAGTGTAATGTTTACTGTTCATTTTCTGTTGTTTATTTAACTTTTTCTATTCTATTTCACTTGCTTTGGCAATGTAAACATATATTTCCCATGACAATAAAGCCCCTTAAATGGAAATTGAATAGAAAGAGAGGAGATTGACAGAACAGGGTGAAATACTGCACTGAGGAGACTGTGGAGACTGAGGAGACTGTGGAGACTGAGGAGACTGAGGAGACTGTGGAGACTGAGGAGACTGTGGAGACTGAGGAGACTGTGGAGACTGAGGAGACTGTGGAGACTGAGGAGACTGTGGAGACTGAGGAGACTGTGGAGACTGAGGAGACTGTGGAGACTGAGGAGACTGAGGAGACTGAGGAGACTGAGGAGACTGAGGAGACTGTGGAGACTGAGGAGACTGAGGAGACTGAGGAGACTGTGGAGACTGAGGAGACTGAGGAGACTGAGGAGACTGAGGAGACTGAGGAGACTGAGGAGACTGAGGAGACTGAGGAGACTGAGGAGACTGAGGAGACTGAGGAGACTTCTCTCAGACTCGTGGTTGGTGACTAAGCAGCGGAACACACATTCCTTGTCTCTTACTTCTTTAGATCGTCAGAGAGGCTGTACCTCTGTACCCCCTAAAGCGCAGTGACACAACCAGGCACCAGCGCATCCACCCACACACACCATCAGTACCCCTCATAGATGGAGAGAGGGGGTGGAGGGAGAGAGAGAGAAGCTATTGAGTGAGAGAGAGCTTGTTCTGAGGCTCTGTTCACAACCTCAGGACAGCAGCACAATTAGACCCAACCAAATCACGAGAAAACTAAAATATATTAACTCAGAACTAGAATGCTATTTGGCCCTAAACAGAGAGTACACAGTGGCAGAATACCTGACTACTGGGACTGACCCAAAATTAAGGAAAGCTTTGACTATGTCCAGACTCAGTGAGCTTAGACTTGCTATTAAAAGAGCCAAAGGCAGACCTGGCTCTGGAAAGATAACCGGCTATGTGGCCACTACCCGCACAATGAGCTGTACTTCCTAACCTCCTGCCAAATGCATGACCATATTAGAGACACATATTTCCCTCAGATCACACAGACCCACAAAGAATTAGAAAACAAATCCAACATTGATAAAGTCCTATATCTGTAAGGTGAAGTACTGCAGTGTGCAGTTACAGCAGCACGATGTGTGGACCGCTGTCATGAGAAAAGGGAAAACAGTGGAGAACAAACATTGTAAATACAACCTGTTTATTTATTTTCCCTTTTATACTTCTACTTGCACATTGTTACAACACTGTACATAGCCAATAATATAACATTTGAAATGTCTATCTATATTCTAATTAAAACTTGTGAGTGTAATGTTTACTAATGTTTCCACTGTTTATTTCCCTTTTGTTTATTGTCTATTCCATTGACAAAGTAAACATATGTTTCCCATACCAACAATGCCTTTTGAATTGAGAGAGAGAACCAAAGGCTTATGTTGAAGGCACCTACAGTATATACCTCAGAGGTGGGAGGTTGAGAAGAGCGGGGCCTGCTATTTTCACCCAAATGTCACTACCCAAAACCACTAGTAGCAAAACCAACTACATGTTTGTCACTATGTAAGGTTTGTGCGTCCCAAATGATATCCTAGTCCCTATGTGCACATTGGTACTGGTCAAAAGTAGTGCACTAAACAGGAAATAGGGTGCCTTTTGGTACGGAGCCGTTCACTTTTATGCTAACATTACAGTCTAAATAGGTCATGATAAATGCCTAAATTAATTGTGAAACAGCGCATCAAGTCACTTTGGATATCAAACTTGGAACGACAGTGCACACACATAACACTGACTCAGTAAGTACTGCAGTTTCTGTGTCATGTTCATTAGGGCACAATGTTTAAAACCTTTTTGCAACAGAAAGACAATTTATTTTTATTTTTTTATTTAACCTTTATTTAACCAGGTAGGCAAATTGAGAACACGTTCTCATTTACAATTGCGACCTGGCCAAGATAAAGCAAAGCAGTTCGACACATACAACAACACATAGTTACACATGGAGTAAAACAAACATATAGTCAATGATACAGTGAAAAAAAATAAGTCTATATACAATGTGAGCAAGTGAGGTGAGATAAGGGAGGTGAAGGCAAACAAATATATGTATAAATAAATAAAAATATAAAAAGGCCATGGTGGCGAAGTAAATACAACACAGCAAGTAAAATAAAACTAAAAACACTGGAATGGTTGGTTTGCAGTGGAAGAAAGCGCAAAGTAGAGACAGAAATAATGGGGTGCAAAGGAGCAAAATAAATAAATAAATACAGTAGGTAAAGAGGTAGTTGTTTGGGCTAAATTATAGATGGGCTATGTACAGGTGCAGTAATCTATGAGCTGCTCTGACAGCTGGTGCTTAAAGCTAGTGAGGGAGATAAGTGTTTACAGTTTCAGAGATTTTTGTAGTTCGTTCCAGTCATTGGCAGCAGAGAACTGGAAGGAGAGGCGGCCAAAGGAAGAATTGGTTTTGGGGGTGACCAGAGAGATAAACCTGCTGGAGCGCGTGCTACAGGTAGGTGTTGCTATGGTGACCAGCGAGCTGAGATAAGGGGGGACTTTACCTAGCAGGGTCTTGTAGATGACCTGGGACCAGTGGGTTTGGCGACGAGTATGAAGCGAGGGCCAGCCAACGAGAGTGTACAGGTCGCAGTGGTGGGTAGTATATGGGGCTTTGGTGACAAAACGGATGGCACTGTGATAGACTGCATCCAATTTATTGAGTAGGGTTTTGGAGGCTATTTTGTAAATGACATCACCGAAGTCGAGGATTGGTAGGATGGTCAGTTTTACAAGGGTATGTTTGGCAGCATGAGTGAAGGATGCTTTGTTGCGGAATAGGAAGCCAATTCTAGATTTAACTTTGGATTGGAGATGTTTGATGTGAGTCTGGAAGGAGAGTTTACAGTCTAACCAGACACCTAGGTATTTGTAGTTGTCCACATATTCTAGGTCAGAGCCGTCCAGAGTAGTGATGTTGGACAGGCGGGCAGGTGCAGGCAGCGATCGGTTGAAGAGCATGCATTTAGTTTTACTTGTATTTAAGAGCAATTGGAGGCCACGGAAGGAGAGTTGTATGGCATTGAAGCTCGCCTGGAGGGTTGTTAACACAGTGTCAAAAGAAGGGCCAGAAGTATACAGAATAGTGTCGTCTGCGTAGAGGTGGATCAGAGAATCACCAGCAGCAAGAGCGACATCATTGATGTATGCAGAGAAGAGAGTCGGTCCAAGAATTGAACCCTGTGGCACCCCCATGGAGACTGCCAGAGGCCCGGACAACAGACCCTCCGATTTGACACACTGAACTCGATCAGAGAAGTAGTTGGTGAACCAGGCGAGGCAATCATTAGAGAAACCAAGGCTGTCGAGTCTGCCGATGAGGATGTGGTGATTGACAGAGTCAAAAGCCTTGGCCAGGTCAATGAATACGGCTGCACAGTATTGTTTCCTATCGATGGCGGTTAAGATATCGTTTATGACCTTGAGCGTGGCTGAGGTGCACCCATGACCAGCTCTGAAACCAGATTGCATAGCGGAGAAGGTATGGTGGGATTCGAAATGGTCGGTAATCTGTTTGTTGACTTGGCTTTCGAAGACCTTAGAAAGGCAGGGTAGGATAGATATAGGTCTGTAGCTGTTAGGGTCAAGAGTGTCCCCCCCTTTGAAGAGGGGGATAACCGCAGCTGCTTTCCAATCTTTGGGAATCTCAGACGACACGAAAGAGAGGTTGAAAAGGCTAGTAATAGGGGTGGCAACAATTTCAGCAGATAGTTTTAGAAAGAAAGGGTCCAGATTATCTAGCCCGGCTGATTTGTAAGGGTCCAGATTTTGCAGCTCTTTTAGAACATCAGCTGACTGTATTTGGGAGAAAGAGAAATGGGGAAGGCTTGGGCGAGTAGCAGAGGGGAGGGCAGTGCTGTTGTCCGGGGTAGGGGTAGCCAGGTGGAAAGCATGGCCAGCCGTAGAAAAATGCTTATTGAAATTCTCAATTATAGTGGATTTGTCGGTGGTGACAGTGTTTCCTATCTTCAGAGCAGTTGGAAGCTGGGAGGAGGTGTTCTTATTCTCCATGGACTTTACAGTGTCCCAGAACTTTTTTGAATTTGTGTTGCAGGAAGCAAATTTCTGCTTGAAAAAGCTAGCCTTGGCTTTTCTAACTGCCTGTGTATACTGGTTTCTAGCTTCCCTGAAAAGTTGCATATCACGGGGGCTGTTCGATGCTAATGCAGAACGCCATAGGATGTTTTTCTGTTGGTTAAGGGCAGTCAGGTCAGGAGAGAACCAAGGGCTATATCTGTTCCTGGTTCTAAATTTCTTGAATGGGGCATGCTTATTCAAGATGGTGAGGAAGGCATTTTTAAAAAATGTCCAGGCATCCTCTACTGACGGGATGAGATCAATATCCTTCCAGGATACCTCGGCCAGGTCGATTAGAAAGGCCTGCTCGCTGAAGTGTTTCAGGGAGCGTTTGACAGTGATGAGTGGAGGTCGTTTGACCGCTGACCCATTACGGATGCAGGCAATGAGGCAGTGATCGCTGAGATCTTGGTTGAAAACAGCAGAGGTGTATTTGGAGGGCAAGTTAGTTAGGATGATATCTATGAGGGTACCCGTGTTTACGGAATTGGGGTGGTACCTGGTAGGTTCATTGATAATTTGTGTGAGATTGAGGGCATCAAGCTTAGATTGTAGGGTGGCTGGGGTGTTAAGCATGTTAAAATTTAGGTCGCCTAGCAGCACGAGCTCTGAAGATAGATGGGGGGCAATCAGTTCACATATAGTGTCCAGAGCACAGCTGGGGGCAGAGGGTGGTCTATAGCAGGCGGCAACGGTGAGAGACTTGTTTTTAGAGAGGTGGATTTTTAAAAGTAGAAGTTCAAATTGTTTGGGAACAGACCTGGATAGTAAAACAGAACTCTGCAGGCAATCTTTGCAATAGATTGCAACACCGCCCCCTTTGGCCGTTCTATCTTGTCTGAAAATCTTGTAGTTGGGGATGAAAATGTCAGAATTTTTGGTGGTCTTTCTAAGCCAGGATTCAGACACGGCTAAAACATCCGGGTTGGCAGAGTGTGCTAAAGCAGTGAACAAAACAAACTTAGGGAGGAGGCTTCTAATGTTAACATGCATGAAGCCAAGGCTATTACGGTTACAGAAGTCATCAAAAGAGAGCGCCTGGGGAATAGGAGTGGAGCTAGGTACTGCAGGGCCTGGATTCACCTCTACATCACCAGAGGAACAGAGGAGGAGTAGGATAAGGGTACGGCTAAAAGCTATGAGAATTGGTCGTCTAGAACTTCTAGAGCAGAGAGTAAAAGGAAGTTTCTGGGGGCGATAAAATAGCTTAAAGGAATAATGTACAGACAAAGGTATGGTAGGATGTGAATACAGTGGAGGTAAACCTAGGTATTGAGTGATGATGAGAGAGATATTGTCTCTACAATGAGTTGGATAAGTCCAGGTAATCACTCCCTGTTTCTGTTTTCTTTCCGTTCAGTGCTGATTGAACACTACCCATGTGTAATTAAATAGAGCACCTAATACCTGTACAGAGCTTTCATTCAACCATTGTAGTCCACTCAGAATCCATTAGTGTCCCACTCTCAATGTCCAGTAGGACATTCAGCCATTGAAACTGGTCTCCCACTCTCCACTTCCAACACTACAACTGGCAAAATCCACATATTCTGCTCTACACCCCGAATTATATGAAATTGGTTTGGCTGTTGAGACAAAATGGCTGTTTAATTATAACTGATTTGCAGGTAAGGAGCATCACAGATCCGAATGTAACTGCTGCAGTAGAGAAAGCGACAGAACCCTGACGTAACACTTGCTGAGTAACTACTGCAGTGTTGGGTTGTGACTCGTGTTCATTAGGACACGTTTAAAAAAGTTTTGCAACGGAAAAAAGACTTTCTTATTGGATAAGTCCAGGTAATCACTCCCTGTTTCAGTCCGTTTCATTTCCGTTCGGTGCTGATTGAACACGACCCAGGTTTAATTATATAGAGCACCTAATACCTGTACAGAGCTTTCAGTCAAGCATTGTAGTCCACTCAGAATCCATTAGTGTCCCACTCTCAATGTCCAGGCAGTCAGACATTAAAATCGGTTCTGCTTTTCAGCCAAAATGACATCTCTCCAGACACCCATGAAAGTAACGTATGTACGACCCACGCAGAACCGCATCTTGAAAAACTGTTTTCACCAGGGAATATCAGTCACTAACTGCCATCACTTGATCACCTTGATTGAATAAACCACTCAATATCCATTAGTGTCCCACTCTCCACTTCCAACACTGCAACTGGCTCAATCACCATGCTGTTTTGCCGAACACCCTGAATTATACAGTATGAAACTGGTGCGGCTGTTGAGCCAAAATGACATCCGTCCGGACACCCAGAAAAGGAACGTCACATTCCATGCAACACTGCATCTTCCAGAAACTCCATGTTTAACTGACATGTTTCAGACTCCACCAACCAGTATGAAGCACACCACTCAGTATCTATTATTTCCCCTGTGAAACTGTGAAATCCCAATGTTTAGGTGAGCACCCTGACGACTATGAAACTGGCTCCAGGGTAGTGTTTTTGGATCCAAAATGTCCACCGTTCCATGTGTCCTCCCAGGAGCGCTGTGGCTCAGTGCAGAGCCCAGGGGACTGTGCAGTCGCTGGAGTGAATAAGCCACCCCAGTGACCCACAGTAGCAGCTGGAGCCTAGCATCACCCAACCTGGCCGATGGACAGAGCACACACACACAGAGACAGAGAGACAGAGAGAGAGAGAACAGTAGAGCAGAGGAAGAGGAGAACAAGGGAGGAGAGGAAGAGAAAGGTGAATGAGTACACACACACTCAGAGACAGAGAGACAGAGAGAGAGAGAGACAGAACAGAGGGGGAGAGAGAGAGATGGGAAGAGAGAGAGACAGAGAACAGAGGGGGAGAGAGATGGGAAGAGAGAGAGACAGAGAACAGAGGGGGAGAGAGATGTAGAAGAGGCTGAGGGCTCAGATGGGTCCAATAAGAACAACATTGATAGCTAAAAGAGAAAAGGTACAAACTGAGCTTGTCCCAGTAGGTAACAATGATCATTCATGTGTTCTGTTTGAAGAACTTTGATCCCATGTGGCCATATTTGTTAGTGAGAGAGAGGCGGAGGGAGAGCGAGAAGAGGAGGAGAAAGAGGAGAGGAATAGAGAACGACAGATGAGGAGAGAGGGAGAGAGAGGGGTGAATGACTGAGTCAGTGAGATCAATCAGTGAGAGAATACATTCAGAGAGAGAGAGAGATATGAAAAAGGGGAAGGAGGAGACCAGGGGTGGGGAACAGATGCAGTTGGGTCAGAAAGGGACAACCTGAGCTGGTTTATCCCAGTAGGGAGGATGATTCATACACACAGGGCCGGACACACTCACACCGTTTGAAGTCGTTAGATCTCATTTAGCCATAATGGACTGTGAGAGAATGAGACATATGAGACAGACAGACTGACAGACAGACAGTGAGTCAGTGAGGGAGAGAACAAATTCAGTGTGCATGCAGGAGAGAAAGAGAGCTAGAAGAAGAGAGAGACTGAGAGACCGAGAGAGAGAAAGCGAGAGAGAGACAGAGGGCCTGAGCAGGTCCTCTTCGTCTCTCTCTACCTGTCAAAACTAATACCTCTCATGAAGCCAACGGAGCTGTATATGTCAGGCCCAGTGTGTGTGTGTGTGTGTGTGTGTGTGTGTGTGTGTGTGTGTGTGTGTGTGTGTGTGTGTGTGTGTGTGTGTGTGTGTGTGTGTGTGTGTGTGTGTGTGTGTGTGCGTGTGTGTGCGTGTGCGTGTCAGGCCCAGAGCCCCAGACTGGTAAATGGGTCAGGGTCCTCCTGTGCTGCCTGTCTATCTGTCTGCCCGTTTGTCAAAACAACACTATAAATTCACCCCTACGGCCCCTAATAGCTAGCAGCTAGTGACTGACTGTCTAGGGCCTGGCTGTCCTCATGGACTAGACAGCAGCACACAGATGAGCAGAAACATTGATTCTAGAGTTACAACTCATTGTTGAGAACATAGAGGCAGTGTTCCACAGTTCTTCTACCTGTACACTGGGTCTGCACCGGTGTACGCTACAGTAGTAGACCTACCTACTGACTGACTGACTGGGGCCTGGGTCAGGATGATGATGATGATGAACTAGACAGCAGCACAACTCAGACTCAAGGGCATTGTGTGAGTCCCAAATGGCTCCCTATTCCCTATATAGTGCACTTCTTTTGCCCAGAGCCCTTAGGCTACAGTAGAGCAAATGACTGACTGGCAGACTGGTCTGATGGACTAGACAGCAGCACAGTACAGCAGTCAGTTACTGTACCGTTGGAAGTGTCTGGCTCAAGGGCATTGTTTAGGGAGAACATGGAAGCAGTGTTCCACAGTTCTAACACCCATCTGTGTATTGTGGCAGGCAGAGAGGTGTGATGAGAGGTGTGATGAGGTGCTAATGTACTTGGGTAAGGGGAGGAAAAGCCATGCGTGAGGTAGCTCATATTTTGACATGAGGACCATGGGGTTATTAGAGGTCTGGCTGCACTTGTATATCAGCTACTGACGGACGGACGAATAGACTGACTGACTGACTGTTTGGGATGACTGTGACTGATGGGCTGACTGGTTGACTGACTGGTTGGGATGACTGACTGACTGGTTGGGATGACTGACTGACTGGTTGAGATTGACTGACTGATTGATTGACTGACTGGTTGAGATTGACTGACTGACTGACTGGTTGAGATGACTGACTGGTTGAGATTGACTGACTGACTGACTGGTTGAGATTGACTGACTGACTGACTGGTTGAGATTGACTGACTGACTGACTGACTGGTTGAGATTGACTGACTGACTGACTGGTTGAGATGACTGACTGACTGACTGACTGACTGACTGGTTAAGATTGACTGACTGACTGACTGACTGGTTGAGATGACTGACTGACTGGTTGAGATTGACTGACTGACTGACTGGTTGAGACTGACTGACTGGTTGAGATTGACTGACTGACTGACTGGTTGAGATGACTGACTGACTGGTTGAGATGACTGACTGGTTGAGATTGACTGACTGACTGACTGGTTAGAATGACTGACTGGTTGAGATTGACTGACTGACTGACTGGTTGAGATGACTGACTGACTGACTGGTTGAGATTGACTGACTGACTGACTGACTGGTTGAGATGACTGACTGACTGGTTGAGATGACTGACTGACTGACTGGTTGAGATTGACTGACTGACTGACTGGTTGAGATGACTGACTGGTTGAGATTGACTGACTGACTGACTGGTTGAGATGACTGACTGACTGACTGGTTGAGATTGACTGACTGACTGACTGACTGGTTGAGATGACTGACTGACTGACTGGTTGAGATGACTGACTGACTGACTGGTTGAGATTGACTGACTGACTGGTTGAGACTGACTGACTGGTTGAGATTGACTGACTGACTGACTGGTTGAGATGACTGACTGACTGGTTGAGATGACTGACTGGTTGAGATTGACTGACTGACTGACTGGTTAGAATGACTGACTGGTTGACATGACTGACTGACTGGTTGACATGACTGACTGACTGACTGGTTGAGATTGACTGACTGACTGACTGGTTAGAATGACTGACTGACTGGTTAGAATGACTGACTGGTTGACATGACTGACTGACTGGTTGAGATGACTGACTGACTGGTTGGAATGACTGACTGGTTGAGATGACTGACTGACTGGTTGACATGACTGACTGACTGGTTGACATGACTGACTGACTGACTGGTTGAGATTGACTGACTGACTGGTTAGAATGACTGACTGACTGGTTAGAATGACTGACTGGTTGACATGACTGACTGACTGGTTGAGATGACTGACTGACTGACTGGTTGGAATGACTGACTGGTTGAGATGACTGACTGACTGACTGGTTGGAATGACTGACTGGTTGAGATGACTGACTGACTGGTTGACTGACTGACTGACTGACTGACTGACTGACTGGTGAGATTGACTGACTGACTGGTCAGTGAGTCAGTGAGATCAATCAGTGAGAGAATAAATTCAGAGAGAGAGAGAGATATGAAAAAGGGGAAGGAGGAGACCAGGGGTGGGGAACAGATGCAGTTGGGTCAGAAAGGGACAACCTGAGCTGGTTTATCCCAGTAGGGAGGATGATTCATACACACATGACTGACTGACTGGTTGACATGACTGACTGACTGACTGGTTGAGATTGACTGACTGACTGACTGACTGGTTGAGATTGACTGACTGACTGACTGGTTAGAATGACTGACTGACTGGTTAGAATGACTGACTGGTTGACATGACTGACTGACTGGTTGAGATGACTGACTGACTGACTGGTTGACATGACTGACTGGTTGACATGACTGACTGACTGGTTGAGATGACTGACTGACTGGTTGGAATGACTGACTGGTTGAGATGACTGACTGACTGACTGGTTGGAATGACTGACTGGTTGAGATGACTGACTGACTGACTGGTTGACTGACTGACTGACTGACTGGTTGAGATTGACTGACTGACTGGTTGACTAACTGTTTGAGATGACTGACTGACTGGTTGAGATGATAGACTAGAATCAGGACAAGACAACAGTACAGGCAGTCAGTACTGCTACAGTTAAGTCTCAGGCTCCAGGGCATTGTGTTTCAGCTGTCCCATCTTCCATCTGAGTGGTATGTCTGTCACATAGGTCTGATAACATATCATTAGAGGTCTGCGCTGAGGTGTGTGTGTGTGTGTGTGTGTGTGTGTGTGTGTGTGTGTGTGTGTGTGTGTGTGTGTGTGTGTGTGTGTGTGTGTGTATTATAGTACAATGTATCTCAGTGATGGTGTGTCTGTCTATTGCAGTGATGATTATGTATAATTCCAGAACACTTCTACCAGAACAATCCTAGATCATCCCTCTGCATCAATAACAGTAGGCTAAATGTGTCACTCGTTCCAACACTTCCAACCAAATGATACTCCCACTGCGTCTGGCATGGGGCACAGTCTACAGCCCTCAAATTTAAATATGGACTTGGAAGCCAGATCCACTGTTATTTGTCTTCTCCAACCAGGGACTGATTTAGACCTGGGACAACAGGTGTGTGCTATTAATGATCAGGTAGAACAGAAAAGCAGCAGTAGTCTGGACCTCGTGTCTGAACCTCGTATCTGGACCTCGTATCTGGACCTCGTATCTGGACCTCATAGGGTCAGATCTGAAAAGCCCTGGTCTACAGTAACCACCCCAGATCATTTTCTTTAATAACTAAACCAAGGAGCTAGTAGCTAGTCCTATCACTCAGACATGTAACTACTGTCAGAACAGAAATGACAAGATTCTGTTAAAATGGTTGTTTTATGCAACAGAATAAGGGGTTGTTAGAACGCTCATCTGTGTGTGTTCTACTGAGGATGGGCCTCTGGGAGATTTACCACGTCTTTTGGGTGATAAAACCTAAAGAGACCGCATTCCAGATCATGAGTTAATGTTTCTGTTCTATAAGGGAGAGAGGACTCCAGGGCCAGACCCTGGTCTCTACACAATGACATACTGTCTGCTGTGAATTAGAAGCATCTTTCATACTAATCTTAACATTGTGACCCATTCCATACATCTGTTGTTTGTCATGTAGGTTGAAAGGGTTGTATCTTGGCTATAAAAGACCTTTGTACTTTTGTCTCTGGGCTCTCAACGAATCATCTGAGGGTGATTTGTCGACCAGCCATCATTATCGTAGAGCACTCAATCGATTCACTTTATATATGTGTGTTGTATTGACCTGCTCCCTTATTAATAAGTGAATAAAGATTTAGTTTAAGTATAACTCTGACTTGTGTGATAAGTTTGTCTCTCCTCATTTGGTAGTAAAGAAATGAACCACCAGCACTACACAAAACTCTCCACCAGTTAATTTAGTGTCTTAATTAACACTACGTGACAATAATGAATACTCAATCCCACTCCTTGTGTCAATAAATAATTTTCATAAAACACAACTTAAATTGGTGTCAGAAGTGGGATTTAGCTATAATCATTCTGACTCCAATTTAGGTCTACTTTGTGTGTTGTGTTTTCCAACGTTTCTCATCAAGTAACACTCCCTAGTCCCTACACTCAGTCAGTAACACTACCTCCCTAGTCCCTACACGCAGTCAGTAACACTCCCTCCCTAGTCCCTACACTCAGTCAGTAACACTCCCTCCCTAGTCCCTACACGCAGTCAGTAACACTCCCTCCCTAGTCCCCACACTCAGTCAGTAACACTCCCTCCCTAGTCCCTACACTCAGTCAGTAACACTCCCTCCCTAGTCCCCACACTCAGGCAGTAACACTCCCTCCCT
>NC_092087.1:82026648-82096648 GCF_045679555.1 Salvelinus alpinus | reverse complement strand
CACACAAACAGACCTTCTGAAGCTGTAACCGCTGCATGTGTTAAAGCCAAAACAACGTCCTCTCACACACAAACAGACCTTCTGAAGCTGTAACCGCTGCATGTGTTAAAGCCAAAACAACGTCCTCTCACACACAAACAGACCTTCTGAAGCTGTAACCGCTGCATGTGTTAAAGCCAAAACAACGTCCCCTCACACACAAACAGACCTTCTGAAGCTGTAACCGCTGCATGTGTTAAAGCCACAACAACGTCCCCTCTCACACACAAACAGACCTTCTGAAGCTGTAACCGCTGCATGTGTTAAAGCCACAACAACGTCCCCTCTCACACACAAACAGACCTTCTGAAGCTGTAACCGCTGCATGTGTTAAAGCCAAAACAACGTCCCCTCACACACAAACAGACCTTCTGAAGCTGTAACCGCTGCATGTGTTAAAGCCAAAACAACGTCCTCTCACACACAAACAGACCTTCTGAAGCTGTAACCGCTGCATGTGTTAAAGCCAAAACAACGTCCTCTCACACACAAACAGACCTTCTGAAGCTGTAACCGCTGCATGTGTTAAAGCCAAAACAACGTCCTCTCACACACAAACAGACCTTCTGAAGCTGTAACCGCTGCATGTGTTAAAGCCAAAACAACGTCCCCTCACACACACAAACAGACCTTCTGAAGCTGTAACCGCTGCATGTGTTAAAGCCACAACAACGTCCTCACACACACAAACAGACCTTCTGAAGCTGTAACCGCTGCATGTGTTAAAGCCAAAACAACGTCCCCTCACACACACAAACAGACCTTCTGAAGCTGTAACCGCTGCATGTGTTAAAGCCAAAACAACGTCCTCTCACACACAAACAGACCTTCTGAAGCTGTAACCGCTGCATGTGTTAAAGCCAAAACAACGTCCTCTCACACACACAAAGAGACCTTCTGAAGCTGTAACCGCTGCATGTGTTAAAGCCACAACAACGTCCTCTCACACACACAAAGAGACCTTCTGAAGCTGTAACCGCTGCATGTGTTAAAGCCAAAACAACGTCCTCTCACACACAAACAGACCTTCTGAAGCTGTAACCGCTGCATGTGTTAAAGCCACAACAACGTCCTCTCACACACAAACAGACCTTCTGAAGCTGTAACCGCTGCATGTGTTAAAGCCACAACAACGTCCTCACACACACAAACAGACCTTCTGAAGCTGTAACCGCTGCATGTGTTAAAGCCAAAACAACGTCCTCTCACACACAAACAGACCTTCTGAAGCTGTAACCGCTGCATGTGTTAAAGCCAAAACAACGTCCTCACACACAAAAACAGACCTTCTGAAGCTGTAACCGCTGCATGTGTTAAAGCCAAAACAACGTCCCCTCACACACACAAACAGACCTTCTGAAGCTGTAACCGCTGCATGTGTTAAAGCCACAACAACGTCCTCACACACACAAACAGACCTTCTGAAGCTGTAACCGCTGCATGTGTTAAAGCCAAAACAACGTCCCCTCACACACACAAACAGACCTTCTGAAGCTGTAACCGCTGCATGTGTTAAAGCCAAAACAACGTCCTCTCACACACAAACAGACCTTCTGAAGCTGTAACCGCTGCATGTGTTAAAGCCAAAACAACGTCCTCTCACACACACAAAGAGACCTTCTGAAGCTGTAACCGCTGCATGTGTTAAAGCCACAACAACGTCCTCTCACACACACAAAGAGACCTTCTGAAGCTGTAACCGCTGCATGTGTTAAAGCCAAAACAACGTCCTCTCACACACACAAAGAGACCTTCTGAAGCTGTAACCGCTGCATGTGTTAAAGCCAAAACAACGTCCTCTCACACACACAAAGAGACCTTCTGAAGCTGTAACCGCTGCATGTGTTAAAGCCAAAACAACGTCCTCTCACACACACAAAGAGACCTTCTGAAGCTGTAAACGCTGCATGTGTTAAAGCCAAAACAACGTCCTCTCACACACAAACAGACCTTCTGAAGCTGTAACCGCTGCATGTGTTAAAGCCACAACAACGTCCTCACACACACAAACAGACCTTCTGAAGCTGTAAACGCTGCATGTGTTAAAGCCAAAACAACGTCCTCTCACACACAAACAGACCTTCTGAAGCTGTAACCGCTGCATGTGTTAAAGCCAAAACAACGTCCTCTCACACACAAACAGACCTTCTGAAGCTGTAACCGCTGCATGTGTTAAAGCCAAAACAACGTCCTCTCACACACAAACAGACCTTCTGAAGCTGTAACCGCTGCATGTGTTAAAGACAAAACAACATCCCCTCACACACAAACAGACCTTCTGAAGCTGTAACCGCTGCATGTGTTAAAGCCAAAACAACGTCCTCTCACACACAAACAGACCTTCTGAAGCTGTAACCGCTGCATGTGTTAAAGCCAAAACAACGTCCTCTCACACACAAACAGACCTTCTGAAGCTGTAACCGCTGCATGTGTTAAAGCCACAACAACGTCCCCTCTCACACACAAACAGACCTTCTGAAGCTGTAACCGCTGCATGTGTTAAAGCCACAACAACGTCCTCACACACACAAACAGACCTTCTGAAGCTGTAACCGCTGCATGTGTTAAAGCCACAACAACGTCCTCTCACACACAAACAGACCTTCTGAAGCTGTAACCGCTGCATGTGTTAAAGCCACAACAACGTCCTCTCACACACACAAACAGACCTTCTGAAGCTTTGTGTGTGAGAGGACGTTGTTTTGGCTTTAACACATGCAGCGGTTACAGCTTCAGAAGGTCTGTTTGTGTGTGAGAGGACGTTGTTTTGGCTTTAACACATGCAGCGGTTACAGCTTCAGAAAGTCTGTTTGTGTGTGAGAGGACGTTGTTTTGGCTTTAACACATGCAGCGGTTACAGCTTCAGAAAGTCTGTTTGTGTGTGAGAGGACGTTGTTTTGGCTTTAACACATGCACATGCACTCCACTTGTGTTAAAGCCAAAACAACGTCCCCTCACACACACAAACAGACCTTCTGAAGCTGTAACCGCTGCATGTGTTAAAGCCAAAACAACGTCCTCTCACACACAAACAGACCTTCTGAAGCTGTAACCGCTGCATGTGTTAAAGCCAAAACAACGTCCTCTCACACACACAAAGAGACCTTCTGAAGCTGTAACCGCTGCATGTGTTAAAGCCACAACAACGTCCTCTCACACACACAAAGAGACCTTCTGAAGCTGTAACCGCTGCATGTGTTAAAGCCAAAACAACGTCCTCTCACACACAAACAGACCTTCTGAAGCTGTAACCGCTGCATGTGTTAAAGCCACAACAACGTCCTCTCACACACAAACAGACCTTCTGAAGCTGTAACCGCTGCATGTGTTAAAGCCACAACAACGTCCTCACACACACAAACAGACCTTCTGAAGCTGTAACCGCTGCATGTGTTAAAGCCAAAACAACGTCCTCTCACACACAAACAGACCTTCTGAAGCTGTAACCGCTGCATGTGTTAAAGCCAAAACAACGTCCTCTCACACACAAACAGACCTTCTGAAGCTGTAACCGCTGCATGTGTTAAAGCCAAAACAACGTCCCCTCACACACACAAACAGACCTTCTGAAGCTGTAACCGCTGCATGTGTTAAAGCTACAACAACGTCCTCTCACACACAAACAGACCTTCTGAAGCTGTAACCGCTGCATGTGTTAAAGCCAAAACAACGTCCTCTCACACACAAACAGACCTTCTGAAGCTGTAACCGCTGCATGTGTTAAAGCCAAAACAACGTCCCCTCACACACACAAACAGACCTTCTGAAGCTGTAACCGCTGCATGTGTTAAAGCCACAACAACGTCCTCTACACACACAAACAGACCTTCTGAAGCTGTAACCGCTGCATGTGTTAAAGCCAAAACAACGTCCTCTCACACACACAAACAGACCTTCTGAAGCTGTAACCGCTGCATGTGTTAAAGCCAACAACAACGTCCTCTCACACACACAAACGAGACCTTCTGAAGCTGTAACCGCTGCATGTGTTAAAGCCAAAACAACGTCCTCTCACACACACAAAGAGACCTTCTGAAGCTGTAACCGCTGCATGTGTTAAAGCCAAAACAACGTCCTCTCACACACACAAAGAGACCTTCTGAAGCTGTAACCGCTGCATGTGTTAAAGCCAAAACAACGTCCTCTCACACACACAAAGAGACCTTCTGAAGCTGTAACCGCTGCATGTGTTAAAGCCAAAACAACGTCCTCTCACACACACAAAGAGACCTTCTGAAGCTGTAACCGCTGCATGTGTTAAAGCCAAAACAACGTCCTCTCACACACAAACAGACCTTCTGAAGCTGTAAACGCTGCATGTGTTAAAGCCAAAACAACGTCCTCTCACACACAAACAGACCTTCTGAAGCTGTAAACGCTGCATGTGTTAAAGCCAAAACAACGTCCTCTCACACACAAACAGACCTTCTGAAGCTGTAACCGCTGCATGTGTTAAAGCCAAAACAACGTCCTCTCACACACAAACAGACCTTCTGAAGCTGTAACCGCTGCATGTGTTAAAGCCAAAACAACGTCCCCTCACACACAAACAGACCTTCTGAAGCTGTAACCGCTGCATGTGTTAAAGCCAAAACAACGTCCTCTCACACACAAACAGACCTTCTGAAGCTGTAACCGCTGCATGTGTTAAAGCCAAAACAACGTCCTCTCACACACAAACAGACCTTCTGAAGCTGTAACCGCTGCATGTGTTAAAGCCACAACAACGTCCCCTCTCACACACAAACAGACCTTCTGAAGCTGTAACCGCTGCATGTGTTAAAGCCACAACAACGTCCTCACACACACAAACAGACCTTCTGAAGCTGTAACCGCTGCATGTGTTAAAGCCACAACAACGTCCCCTCTCACACACAAACAGACCTTCTGAAGCTGTAACCGCTGCATGTGTTAAAGCCACAACAACGTCCTCTCACACACAAACAGACCTTCTGAAGCTGTAACCGCTGCATGTGTTAAAGCCACAACAACGTCCTCTCACACACACAAACAGACCTTCTGAAGCTGTAACCGCTGCATGTGTTAAAGCCACAACAACGTCCTCTCACACACAAACAGACCTTCTGAAGCTGTAACCGCTGCATGTGTTAAAGCCACAACAACGTCCTCACACACACAAACAGACCTTCTGAAGCTGTAACCGCTGCATGTGTTAAAGCCACAACAACGTCCTCACACACACAAACAGACCTTCTGAAGCTGTAACCGCTGCATGTGTTAAAGCCAAAACAACGTCCTCTCACACACAAACAGACCTTCTGAAGCTGTAACCGCTGCATGTGTTAAAGCCAAAACAACGTCCTCTCACACACAAACAGACCTTCTGAAGCTGTAACCGCTGCATGTGTTAAAGCCAAAACAACATGTTCCACCCTGTAGTCAGCCTGTGGGCCAGACGGAGGCAGAATGGAACCCTACTGTTTTTGACCATGGTCCTATGGGCCCTGTTGTAAAGTAGTGCACTACAGAGAACAGGCTGCCATCTGAGCTGCAGACTGATAAATACGTTGAGCAAAGCCTTCAGCACCATCAAGACAACCAACCATAGAACTGACTCATTTAAAGAGAGAGCAAGATCATTTCAATTTGAGAGAAAGAGGGGAGAGAGAGAGAGAGGGTGTGTCTGTGTCTGTCTGTCTGTCTGACTGTGTCTGTGTATGAACATACAAGTGCGCATGCGGGAACTCTTCCGTCCTTGTCGCACGCGTGTGCATCTGTGTCTTTCGCAGCATCATCAGTGTATTACGTATTCATAGCACAACCCCCCTAAAACCAAAACGACCATCATTTATTTACAACAACAAGACTCTTCATTATTCAGGCTGGCCCAGGCCAAACACCAGGTAGGTGGCCTCAGGGCCCAGGAAGGAGAGCATCTTTAAGTAGGACGATACCAGTAGAGTCTGATTCATACCAGTAGAGTCTGATTCATACCAGTAGAGTCTGATTCATACCAGTAGAGTCTGATTCATACCAGTAGAGTCTGATTCATACCAGTAGAGTCTGATTCATACCAGTAGAGTCTGATTCATACCAGTAGAGTCTGATTCATACCAGTAGAGTCTGATTCATACCAGTAGAGTCTGACTCATACCAGTAGAGTCTGACTCATACCAGTAGAGTCTGACTCATACCAGTAGAGTCTGACTCATACCAGTAGAGTCTGATTCATACCAGTAGAGTCTGATTCATACCAGTAGAGTCTGACTCATACCAGTAGAGTCTGACTCATACCAGTAGAGTCTGATTCATACCAGTAGAGTCTGATTCATACCAGTATAGTCTGACTCATACCAGTAGAGTCTGATTCATACCAGTAGAGTCTGATTCATACCAGTAGAGTCTGATTCATACCAGTAGAGTCTGATTCATACCAGTAGAGTCTGATTCATACCAGTAGTCTGACTCATACCAGTAGAGTCTGATTCATACCAGTAGAGTCTGATTCATACCAGTAGAGTCTGATTCATACCAGTAGTCTGACTCATACCAATAGAGTCTGATTCATACCAGTAGAGTCTGATTCATACCAGTAGAGTCTGACTCATACCAGTAGAGTCTGATTCATACCAGAGCTATCTACTCCTCACATAATACTGTACATCCATCCATTACTCAACACACTGCTGGTAGAGTGTATCACTGTCTGAGAGGAGAGCTATCTACTCCTCACATAATACTGTACATCCATCCATTACTCAACACACTGCTGGTAGAGTGCATCACTGTCTGAGAGGAGAGCTATCTACTCCTCACATAATACTGTACATCCATCCATTACTCAACACACTGCTGGTAGAGAGCATCACTGTCTGAGAGGAGAGCTATCTACTCCTCACATAATACTGTACATCCATCCATTACTCAACACACTGCTGGTAGAGTGTATCACTGTCTGAGAGGAGAGCTATCTATTCCTCACATAATACTGTACATCCATCCATTACTCAACACACTGCTGGTAAAGTGTATCACTGTCTGAGAGGAGAGCTATCTACTCCTCACATAATACTGTACATCCATCCATTACTCAACACACTGCTGGTAGAGTGTATCACTGTCTGAGAGGAGAGCTATCTATTCCTCACATAATACTGTACATCCATCCATTACTCAACACACTGCTGGTAGAGTGTATCACTGTCTGAGAGGAGAGCTATCTACTCCTCACATAATACTGTACATCCATCCATTACTCAACACACTGCTGGTAGAGTGTATCACTGTCTGAGAGGAGAGCTATCTACTCCTCACATAATACTGTACATCCATCCATTACTCAACACACTGCTGGTAGAGTGTATCACTGTCTGAGAGGAGAGCTATCTCCTCCTCACATAATACTGTACATCCATCCATTACTCAACACACTGCTGGTAGAGTGCATCACTGTCTGAGAGGAGAGCTATCTACTCCTCACATAATACTGTACATCCATCCATTACTCAACACACTGCTGGTAGAGTGCATCACTGTCTGAGAGGAGAGCTATCTACTCCTCACATAATACTGTACATCCATCCATTACTCAACACACTGCTGGTAGAGTGCATCACTGTCTGAGAGGAGAGCTACCTACTCCTCACATAATACTGTACATCCATCCATTACTCAACACACTGCTGGTAGAGTGCATCACTGTCTGAGAGGAGAGCTATCTACTCCTCACATAATACTGTACATCCATCCATTACTCAACACACTGCTGGTAGAGTGTATCACTGTCTGAGAGGAGAGCTATCTACTCCTCACATAATACTGTACATCCATCCATTACTCAACACACTGCTGGTAGAGTGTATCACTGTCTGAGAGAAGAGCTATCTACTCCTCACATAATACTGTACATCCATCCATTACTCAACACACTGCTGGTAGAGTGCATCACTGTCTGAGAGGAGAGCTATCTACTCCTCACATAATACTGTACATCCATCCATTACTCAACACACTGCTGGTAGAGTGTATCACTGTCTGAGAGGAGAGCTATCTACTCCTCACATAATACTGTACATCCATCCATTACTCAACACACTGCTGGTAGAGTGTATCACTGTCTGAGAGGAGAGCTATCTACTCCTCACATAATACTGTACATCCATCCATTACTCAACACACTGCTGGTAGAGTGCATCACTGTCTGAGAGGAGAGCTATCTACTCCTCACATAATACTGTACATCCATCCATTACTCAACACACTGCTGGTAGAGAGCATCACTGTCTGAGAGGAGAGCTATCTACTCCTCACATAATACTGTACATCCATCCATTACTCAACACACTGCTGGTAGAGTGTATCACTGTCTGAGAGGAGAGCTATCTACTCCTCACATAATACTGTACATCCATCCATTACTCAACACACTGCTGGTAGAGTACATCACTGTCTGAGAGGAGCGCTATCTACTCCTCACATAATACTGTACATCCATCCATTACTCAACACACTGCTGGTAGAGTGTATCACTGTCTGAGAGAAGAGCTATCTACTCCTCACATAATACTGTACATCCATCCATTACTCAACACACTGCTGGTAGAGTGCATCACTGTCTGAGAGGAGAGCTATCTACTCCTCACATAATACTGTACATCCATCCATTACTCAACACACTGCTGGTAGAGTGTATCACTGTCTGAGAGGAGAGCTATCTACTCCTCACATAATACTGTACATCCATCCATTACTCAACACACTGCTGGTAGAGAGCATCACTGTCTGAGAGGAGAGCTATCTACTCCTCACATAATACTGTACATCCATCCATTACTCAACACACTGCTGGTAGAGTGCATCACTGTCTGAGAGGAGAGCTATTTACTCCTCACATAATACTGTACATCCATCCATTACTCAACACACTGCTGGTAGAGTGTATCACTGTCTGAGAGGAGAGCTATCTACTCCTCACATAATACTGTACATCCATCCATTACTCAACACACTGCTGGTAGAGTGCATCACTGTCTGAGAGGAGAGCTATCTACTCCTCACATAATACTGTACATCCATCCATTACTCAACACACTGCTGGTAGAGTGTATCACTGTCTGAGAGGAGAGCTATCTACTCCTCACATAATACTGTACATCCATCCATTACTCAACACACTGCTGGTAGAGTGCATCACTGTCTGAGAGGAGAGCTATCTACTCCTCACATAATACTGTACATCCATCCATTACTCAACACACTGCTGGTAGAGTGCATCACTGTCTGAGAGGAGAGCTATCTACTCCTCACATAATACTGTACATCCATCCATTACTCAACACACTGCTGGTAGAGTGTATCACTGTCTGAGAGGAGAGCTATCTACTCCTCACATAATACTGTACATCCATCCATTACTCAACACACTGCTGGTAGAGTACATCACTGTCTGAGAGGAGCGCTATCTACTCCTCACATAATACTGTACATCCATCCATTACTCAACACACTGCTGGTAGAGTGTATCACTGTCTGAGAGAAGAGCTATCTACTCCTCACATAATACTGTACATCCATCCATTACTCAACACACTGCTGGTAGAGTGCATCACTGTCTGAGAGGAGAGCTATCTACTCCTCACATAATACTGTACATCCATCCATTACTCAACACACTGCTGGTAGAGTGTATCACTGTCTGAGAGGAGAGCTATCTACTCCTCACATAATACTGTACATCCATCCATTACTCAACACACTGCTGGTAGAGAGCATCACTGTCTGAGAGGAGAGCTATCTACTCCTCACATAATACTGTACATCCATCCATTACTCAACACACTGCTGGTAGAGTGCATCACTGTCTGAGAGGAGAGCTATTTACTCCTCACATAATACTGTACATCCATCCATTACTCAACACACTGCTGGTAGAGTGTATCACTGTCTGAGAGGAGAGCTATCTACTCCTCACATAATACTGTACATCCATCCATTACTCAACACACTGCTGGTAGAGTGCATCACTGTCTGAGAGGAGAGCTATCTACTCCTCACATAATACTGTACATCCATCCATTACTCAACACACTGCTGGTAGAGTGTATCACTGTCTGAGAGGAGAGCTATCTACTCCTCACATAATACTGTACATCCATCCATTACTCAACACACTGCTGGTAGAGTGTATCACTGTCTGAGAGAAGAGCTATCTACTCCTCACATAATACTGTACATCCATCCATTACTCAACACACTGCTGGTAGAGTGCATCACTGTCTGAGAGGAGAGCTATCTACTCCTCACATAATACTGTACATCCATCCATTACTCAACACACTGCTGGTAGAGTGTATCACTGTCTGAGAGGAGAGCTATCTACTCCTCACATAATACTGTACATCCATCCATTACTCAACACACTGCTGGTAGAGTGTATCACTGTCTGAGAGGAGAGCTATCTACTCCTCACATAATACTGTACATCCATCCATTACTCAACACACTGCTGGTAGAGTGTATCACTGTCTGAGAGGAGAGCTATCTACTCCTCACATAACTGTACATCCATCCATTACTCAACACACTGCTGGTAGAGTGTATCACTGTCTGAGAGGAGAGCTATCTACTCCTCACATAATACTGTACATCCATCCATTACTCAACACACTGCTGGTAGAGTGCATCACTGTCTGAGAGGAGAGCTATCTACTCCTCACATAATACTGTACATCCATCCATTACTCAACACACTGCTGGTAGAGAGCATCACTGTCTGAGAGGAGAGCTATCTACTCCTCACATAATACTGTACATCCATCCATTACTCAACACACTGCTGGTAGAGTGTATCACTGTCTGAGAGGAGAGCTATCTACTCCTCACATAATACTGTACATCCATCCATTACTCAACACACTGCTGGTAGAGTGCATCACTGTCTGAGAGGAGAGCTATCTACTCCTCACATAATACTGTACATCCATCCATTACTCAACACACTGCTGGTAGAGTACATCACTGTCTGAGAGGAGCGCTATCTACTCCTCACATAATACTGTACATCCATCCATTACTCAACACACTGCTGGTAGAGTGTATCACTGTCTGAGAGAAGAGCTATCTACTCCTCACATAATACTGTACATCCATCCATTACTCAACACACTGCTGGTAGAGTGTATCACTGTCTGAGAGGAGAGCTATCTACTCCTCACATAATACTGTACATCCATCCATTACTCAACACACTGCTGGTAGAGAGCATCACTGTCTGAGAGGAGAGCTATCTACTCCTCACATAATACTGTACATCCATCCATTACTCAACACACTGCTGGTAGAGTGCATCACTGTCTGAGAGGAGAGCTATCTACTCCTCACATAATACTGTACATCCATCCATTACTCAACACACTGCTGGTAGAGTGTATCACTGTCTGAGAGGAGAGCTATCTACTCCTCACATAATACTGTACATCCATCCATTACTCAACACACTGCTGGTAGAGTGTATCACTGTCTGAGAGGAGAGCTATCTACTCCTCACATAATACTGTACATCCATCCATTACTCAACACACTGCTGGTAGAGTACATCACTGTCTGAGAGGAGAGCTATCTACTCCTCACATAATACTGTACATCCATCCATTACTCAACACACTGCTGGTAGAGTGTATCACTGTCTGAGAGGAGAGCTATCTACTCCTCACATAATACTGTACATCCATCCATTACTCAACACACTGCTGGTAGAGTGTATCACTGTCTGAGAGGAGAGCTATCTACTCCTCACATAATACTGTACATCCATCCATTACTCAACACACTGCTGGTAGAGTGTATCACTGTCTGAGAGGAGAGCCATCTACTCCTCACATAATACTGTACATCCATCCATTACTCAACACACTGCTGGTAGAGTGTATCACTGTCTGAGAGGAGAGCTATCTACTCCTCACATAATACTGTACATCCATCCATTACTCAACACACTGCTGGTAGAGTGCATCACTGTCTGAGAGGAGAGCTATCTACTCCTCACATAATACTGTACATCCATCCATTACTCAACACACTGCTGGTAGAGTGCATCACTGTCTGAGAGGAGAGCTATCTACTCCTCACATAATACTGTACATCTATCCATTACTCAACACACTGCTGGTAGAGTGTATCATTGCTCTGCTGCCTCTCTCTCCTGGTGTCTCTCAGAGTTAACATGCACTTTGGTTTCTCCCTACATCACCCTGATTGTACGCCCCAAAAGGCACCCTATTCCCTATATAGTGCACTACCTTTGACAAGGGCCACATATAGTGAATTGGGTACTATTTGGGACACAACCTGACACTCTGACTCACTCTTTCTCTCCACAGATGCCGTATCTTAATTTGATCATCCTGTTGTTGCAGGACATGCAAACTTGTAGTGTATTCAGGGTTTAAAAAGGCTTCTAAAGTTTGTAATTCCCACTTTAATATTTCAGAATTGATTTGCCCTAACAAAAAAATTATCAACCCCTACAAAAAATGTCCATTAATTATATATCACATTTCCTGTTAGTGCAGGATTCTTTTCCTGCTGTACGAAACTGGCTCAAATTAAGAGCCTACATCTGTATTTCTATCATGTTCTCTGTATCTGTCTCTCTACGTGTCTATCATTTCTCTTTCTCATGCCTACAAATACATTCTATCTCTGCCCTCTCTCTCTTTCAAATCCTCTCCAAACACATACTCTCTCACTCTCAAACCCACTCCGTCTCTCCATCACTCTTCTCCTCTACACACTCTGCCTGCTACACACACACAGTTCCTCTCACACTCTCAAACCCACTCCGTCTCTCTATCACTCTTCCCCTCTACACACTGCCTGCCACACACACACACACACACAAACACAAACACACACACACACACAACGTCTCTCTTTCTCTCACTTTTCCCCTTCACACAAATAATGTCTCCCTCCCCTACTGTAGGTTTTCACTCCAACCCTGTTCCTGGAGAGCTACCTCTCTGTCTTCCTCTCTCTGTCTTCCTCTCTCTCCAACCCTGTTCCTGGAGAGCTACCTCTCCGTCTTCCATTCTCTCTGTCTTCCTCTCTCTCCAACCCTGTTCCTGGAGAGCTACCTCTCCGTCTTCCATTCTCTCTCTCCAACCCCGTCCTTCTATCAGCATGAGAAAAAGACAGAAGATAGAGGAAAGAGGAAGACAAGAGACCAGAGAAATCTGCAGTCCATCAACCACACTAATGATGATTAACTCAATAGTTTCTCTTTTTTTAATCGTTCTCTCCATCCCATTCCCAAACTACTCCTCCACGTTTTCCCCTCTCTCCATCCCTCTTTTTTATTTGTCAGACTTACAGTAAAATGTATGTCTCATCTAAAATGGGGTCAGGAGAGGAGAGTCACTCCCTAAATAATACAAATCTGTCTGGTAAGTGTGTGTGTGTGTGTGTGACTAGCCTTGTGCATTTACTTTATTGGAGTGGAGGTTACCCAGGGTGCAATACCCAGGGTGCGACCCAAATGGCACCCTATTCCCCATAGAGCTCTGGTCAAAAGTAGTGCACTATATAGGTATTAGGGTGCCATTTGGGACCATAGAGATCTGGTCTAAAGTAGTGCACTATATAGGGAATAGGGTGCCATTTGGGACCATAGAGATCTGGTCTAAAGTAGTGCACTATAAAGGGAATAGGGTGCCATTTGGGACAAAAACGCAGAAAAAATGTGAATAGAATCTGGGTGGAAAACTTGTAAACATTAAATAGTGATGATGGGAGGAGTGTGAGTGGGAGAGGGGGAGAGGGGGTTTTTAGGTCTAGGACTGCTTTCCTTGCACAATGGAGCACAGCACAGTGTGAGTGTGTCAGCAATATATGTGCGAGCGCCTAAGCTATGATTCTTTATTGATGTTACTTGTTAAAGCCACTTCAGTATAGATGAAGGAAAGGAGACAGGTTAAAGAAGGATTTTTAAGCCTTGAGACCTGGATTGTGTGTGTGTACCATTCAGAGGGTGAAGTGCCTTTGAACGGGGTATGCTAGCAGGTGTCAGGCGCACTGGTTTGTGTCAAGAACTGCAACACTGCTGGGTGTTTCACACTCAACAGTTTCCCGTGTGTATCAAGATTGGTCCACCACCCAGAGAACGTCCAGCCAACTTGACACAACTGTGGGAAGCATTGGAGTCAACATGGACCAGCATCCCTGTGGAACGCTTTCGACACCTTGTAGAGTCCATGCCGCTACGAATTGAGGCTGTTCTGAGGGCTGTGCATCAACACACTGCTAGCTGTACATCTACCTCCCCCCTATCCATTTCTTTCTCCCTCTACCTCCCCCCTATCCATTTCTTTCTCCCTCTACCTCCCCCCTATCTCTCTCTCTCTACCTCCCCCCTATCTATCTCTCTCTCTACCTCCCCCCTATCTATCTCTCTCTCTACCTCCCCCCTATCTATCTCGCTCTCTACCCCCCCTATCTACCTCTCTCTCTACCTTCCCCCTATCTCTCTCTCTCTCTCCCCCCTATCTATCTCTCTCTCTACCTCCCCCCTACCTATCTCTCTCTCTACCCCCCCTATCTACCTCTCTCTCTACCTTCCCCCTATCTATATCTCTCTCTACCTCCCCCCTACCTATCTCTCTCTCTACCCCCCCTATCTATATCTCTCTCTACCTTCCCCCTATCTATCTCTCTCTCTACCCCCCCATCTATCTCTCTATAACCCCTATATATCTCTCTCTCTACCTCCCCCTATCTACCTCTCTACCTCCCCCCTATCTATCTCTCTCTCTACCCCCCCTATCTATCTCTCTCTCTACCCCCCCTATCTATCTCTCTAACCCCTATCTACCTCCCCCCTATCTATCTCTCTCTCTACCCCCCTATCTACCTCTCTCTCCACCTCCCCATCTATCTCTCTACCTCCCCCCTATCTATCTATCTCTCTACCCCCCCATCTATCTCTCTACAACCCCTATATATATATCTCTCTCTACCTCCCCCCTATCTATCTCTCTCTACCTCCCCCCTATCTATCTCTCTCTCTACCCCCCCTATCTACCTCTCTCTCTACCTCCCCATCTATCTCTCTACCCCCTATCTACCTCTCTCTCTACCTCCCCTCTATCTCTCTCTCTCTCTACCTCCCCCCATCTATCTCTCTCTCTACCTCCCCTATCTATCTCTCTCTCTACCTCCCCCCTATCTATCTCTCTCTACCTCCCCCTATCTATATCTCTCTCTACCTCCCCCCTATCTACTTCTCTCTCTACCCCCCCATCTATCTCTCTACCCCCCCTATCTACTTCTCTCTCCACCTCCCCCCTATCTACTTCTCTCTCTACCCCCTATCTATCTCTCTCTCTACCTCCCCCTATCTATCTCTCTCTCTACCTCCCCCCTATCTATCTCTCTCTACCTCCCCCTATCTATATCTCTCTCTCTACCTCCCCCCTATCTATCTCTCTCTACCTCCCCCCTATCTATCTCTCTCTCTACCTCCCCCCTATCTATCTCTCTCTCTACCTCCCCCCTATCTATCTCTCTCTCTACCTCCCCCCTATCTATTTTGCTCTGTCTGTCCATTTCTATCTTGCTCTCTGTATCCTCTTCACTCTACCTGGCTCTTTGTATATATTCTCTCTCCCACGCTCTCTATTTCTATCTTGTGCTCTGTATCTGTCTCGCTGTCTCTCTCTGTATCGGTCTCTCTGTGTGTCTTGTGTCTCTCCGTATCTGCCTCTGTGTGTCTCTATCATTTCTCTGTATTTGTCTCTGTGTCTCTCTCTGAGTCTCTCGTTCTCGTGTCTCTGTATGTCTCTCTGCATCTTTCTCTGTGTTTCTGTGTCTATCTTGTTCTCTGCATCTGTCTCTCTCTCTGTGTCACTCTCTGTGTCTGTCGCTCTGTATCTGTGTGTGTCTCTCTGTATACCTGTCTCTCTGTGTGTCTCTTGTTCTCTGTGTCTCTCTCTGCATCTTTCTCTCTGTGTGTCTGTGTGTCTCTGTGTCTGTCTCTCTGTATATCTGCATGTCTCTGTGTGTCTCTGTGTGTGTCTCTCTGTATATCTGTATGTCTCTGTGTGTCTGTGCATCTCTCTGTTTCTCTCTCTCGTTCTCTGTATCTGTCCCTCTGAGTCTCTATCTGCGTGTATCTGTGTGTCTATCTGTATCTGTCTTTCTGTGTCTCTCTCTGTATCTGTCTCTCTGTCTGTGTGTCTCTCGGTACCTGTCTGTGTGTCTTGTGTCTCTCTATATGTCTGTATCGGTCTCTCTGTATCTGTCTCTCTACGTGTCTATCATTTCTCTTTCTCATGCCTACAAATACATTCTATCTCTGCCCTCTCTCTCTTTTAAATCCTCTCCATACACATACTCTCTCACTCTCAAACCCACTCCGTCTCTCCATCACTCTTCTCCTCTACACACTCTGCCTGCTACACACACACAGTTCCTCTCACACTCTCAAACCCGCTCAGTCTCTCCCATTCTCGCCCTCTTCCTCTGTCTCCAACCCCGTCCATCTATCAGCTGAGAAAAAAACAAACGATTGAGAAGAGGAAGACAAGAGAAATCTGCAGTCCATCAACCACACTAATGATGATTGACTTAATCACTTCTCTTCTTTTTCTGAAACTCTTCCTCCAGGTTTTCCCTCTCTCCATCCCCCTCTCCATCCCCCTCTCCATCCCTCTCTCCATCCCCCTCTCCATCCCCCTCTCCATCCCTCTCTCCATCCCTCTCTCCATCCCTCTCTCCATCCCCCTCTCCATCCCCCTCTCCATCCCTCTCTCCATCCCTCTCTCCATCCCTCTCTCCATCCCCCTCTTCATCCCTCTCTTCATCCCTCTCTCCATCCCTCTCTCCATCCCTCTCTCCATCCCCCTCTCCATCCCTCTCTCCATCCCCCTCTCCATCCCTCTCTCCATCCCCCTCTCCATCCCTCTCTCCATCCCTCTCTCCATCCCTCTCTCCATCCCCCTCTCCATCCCTCTCTCCATCCCTCTCTCCATCCTCCTCTCCATCCCCCTCTCCATCCCTCTCTCCATCCCTCTCTCCATCCCCCTCTCCATCCCTCTCTCCATCCCTCTCTCCATCCCTCTCTCCATCCCTCTCTCCATCCCCCTCTCCATCCCTCTCTCCATCCCTCTCTTTTTAAGTCAGACTTACAGTAAAATGTATTCTCATCTAAAATGGGGGGCAGGAGAGGAGAGTTGAGTCACTCCCTGAATAATACAAACCTGTCTGGTAAGAGTGTGTGTGTGTGTGTGTGTGTCTCTGAATAATACAACTCCTGCTTAGCCAAGCTCTCTGACTGGCAATGGCCTTCACACCTTGGGGAAACAGAGAAAAGCTATTCCTCTTCCTCCCTCCCCCCGCCATCCCTCTTCCTCCCTCCCCCCGCCATCCCTCTCCCTCCCTCCCTCCCTCCCCCCTCCATCCATCTCCCTCCCTCCCCCTCCATCCCTCTTCCTTGGCAGCAGGCCAACAGCTATGGGACATTGACTCAGGTAAACTGCCCGTACCTCAACCCCAACATTATGAGGTTCCACATGAATGATGTCATAAATAGGATGTCTATCTTTCTAAACGTATGCCCCCCTAAGGCTTCCTGATAACACACACACACACACACACACACACACACACACACACACACACACACACACACACACACACACACACACACACACACACACACACACACACACACACACACACACACACACACACACACACACACACACACACACACAAAACTATGACATCTTCTGTCTGTTGTTCAATTTGTGATTGGGTTCAGTCTTTTGTGTTTTCCGTCTCGTTGCAGTTTTTATTTGTATTAATTGAGGACTCTACGGTCCAGTCGCACATTTTTTTTTATTTCTGTTTACTGATGGGTATGGACATGCACACACGCACGCTCAGACACACACGCACTGTTTGTCGTTTCTCTCTGATGGGTATGGACGTTGACGGGCGCCACTGTTTTGTCTCATGCCAATAAGAGGCAATAAGCAGCATAAATTGAATTGACAGACTGAAGGGAAGGGATGGAGAGATTAGGGAGGAAGGGAGGGAAGAGTGGATGGATGGATGGAGGGCAGGATTGAGGGAGGAAGGGCGGGAAGGGTGGATGGATGGAGGGGTTGATGGAGGGCAGGGTTGAGGGAGGAAGGGCGGGACGGGTGGATGGATGGAGGGGTGGATGGAGGGCAGGATTGAGGGAGGAGTAGACAGAGTTCTCCAGGGAGGAGTATCTTCTTTTCCAGCGTACTTTATTTTAATGAGTACGTTTACATGCACTCTAATCATTTCCTATTAAACTGATTATGGCAGTAGGCTGAGTATGGCATTAGTCATGTAAACACCTTACTCTGTTTATCCTAATCGGCGTAAAGGTGATAATCGAAGTAAGCATATGCTGATTAAAACAACTGGTTTTCTGAGCAATCTTTAGAATGATTAGGACGTGAACAGCTTAATCGGCGTTCCAGCGGTGCATTTGATCGGCGCATGTGCCAGCACCAGCCGAGAGCCTCCCTCATTAGAGCGAATGAAGTGAGTTGGGAACAACAATGTATACGTCTTAGAAGTAGTTTTCACATACAAACTTTATATGTCCAAACTCAGAATCAAATATGCTTCCCAAAAATAACATGTTCGCTATAGCAGAATGTATATTTTGATTAGCGATTTTCTGCATTTATCAGTGCCATCAGGTAACCTGATTTCAGATGCGTCCATGTAAACAGGTTTATTAGGGAAATCGTTCTTCTTGCAAAGCATGTAAACGTTTTAATCAAACTATTATATTAATCTGACTATCCACAATAATCGCATTACCGTGTGCATGTAACCCTATTCAATGTTTAGAGGTTGATGAGCGCCAAGATGTTTCAACTCTACATTTCCTTCATAATGCTAAGTTTGAAAATTATTTGGAGATAGTCAACACTTTTCAGCTAGCTAAGACATGGTAAACAATGAGGTTGACACACTTCAAAGTTACCAGAGAAAATACGTCGACTTATCTGAGACCAATGACCTTGAGCCTTCTTGGAAGGCCACTGCAACTCCATGGCAGCACACAAGGGGGCAGAAGCTGCCTAGCCCTCAGAGGACTATCCCAGTAGGTGCTGTGGTGTTGTGAGTGACATCACCCTGAGCCAATCATGCGCAGCCAGAGAAGATGAACGACGCCATCATGAGGCACACCTGGACTCCATCGCTACCCTGATTACTTCCCCTTTATCTAGCATCACTCTTCAGGCAGTATTGGTTCAGTTTTCTTGTCCATATGCTTCTTGTTTTCTAACGCTCCATGTTCGTTATTATTGAACTCACCATCTGCTTCCTGACTCCCTGCGTCTACGTTACAGAATACTTCCTCAAGAAATGATGGAAGCCTAGCAGATGATTACACCATCTTCCAGACGGTCGAGGAGCAGGGTTATCGACTCCACCAACACCACGACCAGCTGGCTCTACTGGATAGACCATGAAGGAGGTCCCCACCACCTTAACACCACCTGCGAGGTTCTCCATAACTCTGACGGAGGGCCTCCTACCACAGGTCGTCACAGTGAGCCAGTCTCCCAGCCTACCCGGCCGTCCGCCCAGGTCCGCGATGCCCGACCTTTCCTTTCGGAGAAGTATGACGGTACTCCATCGAAATGCCGTGGCTTCCTATTCCAGTGCTCCCTCTATTTTGCGTATCAGATGGGAGACCCCATCACGAGAGGTCCAAGGTTGCCACGGTCATTTCACTGCTGGCGGACGGGCGTTGGAGTGGGCTACGGCCGTCTGGGAGAGAGGAGAGGAGGAGGTTCCTATGAGAGGTTCAGCAGGCAGAGAGGGAGGTGAGCGACTTTCAACTCCAGCAGGGTACCCAGACCGCTGCAGAGTACACCCTCACCTTTCGGACTGTTGGCATATCAAGATGACTACCTATCCTTGGACACTTCATCTTGATGACCATCTGTCTGGATAACATTCTTTAGGAGCGCCGGAGTCCACCTCGCCACTCGCCTCCCTCCTTTGGCTGTCCTGAGGCAGAGCCTGAACCAATGGAAGTGGGGGCTACGCACCTCTCTGCGGCAGTGCGGCATCACTGGAGAGAGCTGGGGCTCTGTCCCTATTGCGGCCAGGAGGGACACCAGCTTCAGCGGTGCCAGGTGCGTTCTAACCCAAGGTCCACTAAAGCAGAGGGGTGGCCCCGTGAACTTCCGTCTCCCAGGGTAGGCGTGAGTATTCCATCATCACTTTCCGCCAAACCCTTTCTGGTGTCAATTTCACTGGCTGGCTGTCCATCATCTGCCGCTGGGAACTTCATCGACCAGGTCTTCCTCCCTGAACATAACTTCATATCCGCTCCGCTCTCCTTTTCCTGTCCAAGTTCAGGAAATGCGACCATTGGGATCCGGCACAATTACTCACGTCACAGGACCACTCACCCTCACCATGGGACCCAAGCACCAGGAAAGCCTTCCCTTCTTCATCATCACCGCACCTGTCCAAAGTCATCCTAGGCCTCCTGTGGCGCCAACTCCATAACCCCACCATCTCCTGGTCAAAGATGAGAATCAGCGCCTGGGGATCAAGATGACTGAGGACCTGCTTTCCCACACCCTGTTGTTCCATGTCGTTGGAGGGTCCTGTGAGTCTCCTCCATCCCATCAAGCGGTCCTCCCATATCGTTGGTCCTGTGTTTTGGGACGTAGATGTGGGCATCCTCCAGGCTCTGGAGAGGGAACCCGCTCCTTCCACTTGCCCTCCAGAGCGCATCTACATCCCCACAGGGGTGAGAGATCGTCTGTTTAACTGGGCACACACATCCCTCGCCGCTGGACACCAAGATATCACCTGCACCATCCAATCCCACTCCGATAAATAGTGGTGGCCCACCATTGGAAGGACTTTGCCTACTATGTCAACTCATGTTCGGTATGTACTCAATCCAAATCTTCCCCTTCCCGTACCTCACCAGCCTTGGTCATATCTGTCCATAGACTTTGTAACGGATCTCCCCCTTGCTGATGGTTTTACCACTATTCTGGCTGTTGTTGACAGATTCTCTAAATCTTGCCGTTGTATCCATCACTCTGGTGTACCTACCACTCTACAGGTCACTGAGGCATTATTCCAGCAGGTCTTCCGGCACTATGGCCTTCCGGAGAACATAGTTTCTGACCGTGGTCCCCAATTCATGTTGCGGGTCTGGAAAACCTTTATGGAGAAGCTGGTGGCCACGGTCAGCCTCACATCCGGGTACCGGCCTCAGTCTAACGGGAAGGAGGAGAGGACCAAACAGGAACTGGGGAGGTTCCTAAGGAGTCACTGCCAGGACAGGCAGGGGGAGTGGGCCCGGTTCCTACACTGGGCTGACTCCCAATGCGTCCTGGGATATCAGCCGGCCCTGGCTCCGTGGACTCCAAGCCAGACCGAGGCCCCTGCAGTTAACGAGTGGTTCCGGCGTGCAGAGGAGGTGTGGAACAGTGCCCACCTGAGGCTCCAGCGCTCTGTCCACCGTCAGAAGGATCAGGCGGACCACCACTGCAGTGAGGCTCCCGTGTTCCATCCTGGTGATCACGTCTGGCTCTCCACCAGGAACCTCCCACTCCGCCTGCCCTGCCGGAAGCTGAGCCCCCGGTTTGTGGGGCCCTTCAAGGTCCTCCGGAGGGTCAATGAGGTAACATATAGATTACAGCTCAACACTAATTACCGTATCTCACACTCTTTTCATGTTTCCCTCCTCAGGCCGGCCCTGCCTATGCCGTCAGACCCCTCCTGGATTCCCGACAGCTTATGGGTCAGCTCCAGTACCTGGTGGACTGGGAGGGGTACAGTCCAGAGGAGCGGTGTTGGGTTCCAGTGGATGACATTCTAGATCCCAACATCATCCGAGATCTCTACCTTCGCCGACCGGCCCGCTCCTTGCTCTCAGGGCCGTCCACCTGGCCGGCATCGTCCTGCGGCTGGAGCCGCACGTCAGGAAGGGGGTACTGTCACATCTACTCCCACTCCGGAGCTCGACAGCACCGATTTACGAACCATCGGTCCTGGCAACCCATCATAACGCACACCTGGCGACCCTCATTACGCACACCTGCACCCCATCATGAGGCACACTTGGACTCCATCACTACCCTGATTACTTCCCCATTTATATAGCACTCCCTAGCATAACTCTTCAGGCAGTATTGATTCAGTTTTCATGTCCAGGCACATCTCTTGTTTTGTAACTCTCCATGTTCATTATTACTAAACTCACAATCTGCACCTGCTTCCTGACTCACTGCGTCTACGTTACACTATCACACCACTCTACAACACACTACTCAACCACAACATATCTACAATACAACACATTATTACACACTACTCTACCACAACACATTATTACACACTACTCTACCACAACACATTATTACACACTACTCTACCACAACACATTATTACACACTACTCTACCACAACACATTATTACACACTACTCTACCACAATACATTATTACACACTACTCTACCACAACACATTATTACACACTACTCTACCACAACACATTATTACACACTACTCTACCACAACACATTATTACACACTACTCTACCACAATACATTATTACACACTACTCTACCACAACACATTATTACACACTACTCTACCACAACACATTATTACACACTACTCTACCACAACACATTATTACACACTACTCTACCACAACAACACATTATTACACACTACTCTACCACAATACATTATTACACACTACTCTACCACAATACATTATTACACACTACTCTACCACAACAACACATTATTACACACTACTCTACCACAATACATTATTACACACTACTCTACCACAATACATTATTACACACTACTCTACCACAACACATTATTACACACTACTCTACCACAACAACACATTATTACACACTACTCTACCACAATACATTATTACACACTACTCTACCACAACAACACATTATTACACACTACTCTACCACAACAACACATTATTACACACTACTCTACCACAATACATTATTACACACTACTCTACCACAACACATTATTACACACTACTCTACCACAACACATTATTACACACTACTCTACCACAACAACACATTATTACACACTACTCTACCACAATACATTATTACACACTACTCTACCACAATACATTATTACACACTACTCTACCACAACAACACATTATTACACACTACTCTACCACAATACATTATTACACACTACTCTACCACAATACATTATTACACACTACTCTACCACAATACATTATTACACACTACTCTACCACAACACATTATTACACACTACTCTACCACAACACAGTATTACACACTACTCTACCACAACACATTATTACACACTACTCTACCACAACACATTATTACACACTACTCTACCACAACACATTATTACACACTACTCTACCACAACACATTATTACACAGTACTCTACCACAACGCATTATTACACACTACTCTACCATAACATATCTACATTATTACACACTACTCTACCACAACACATTATTACACACTACTCTACCACAACGCATTATTACACACTACTCTACCATAACATATCTACATTATTACACACTACTCTACCACAACACATTATTACACACTACTCTACCACAATACATTATTACACACTACTCTACCATAACACATTATTACACACTACTCTTTCACAACACATTATTACACACTACTCTACCACAACACATTATTACACACTACTCTACCACAACACATTATTACACACTACTCTACCACAACACATTATTACACACTACTCTACCACAACACATTATTACACACTACTCTACCACAACAACACATTATTACACACTACTCTATTACACACTACTCTACCACAATACATTATTACACACTACTCTACCACAATACATTATTACACACTACACTACCACAACACATTATTACACACTACTCTACCACAACGCATTATTACACACTACTCTACCGTAACATATCTACATTATTACACACTACTCTACCACAACACATTATTACACACTACTCTACCACAATACATTATTACACACTACTCTACCATAACACATTATTACACACTACTCTATCACAACACATTATTACACACTACTCTACCACAACACATTATTACACACTACTCTACCACAACACATTATTACACACTACTCTACCACAACACATTATTACACACTACTCTACCACAACACATTATTACACACTACTCTACCACAACAACACATTATTACACACTACTCTATTACACACTACTCTACCATAACACATTATTACACACTACTCTATCACAACACATTATTACACACTACTCTACCACAACACATTATTACACACTACTCTACCACAATACATTATTACACACTACACTACCACAACACATTATTACACACTACTCTACCACAACACATTATTACACACTACTCTACCACAACACATTATTACACACTACTCTACCACAACACATTATTACACACTACTCTACCACAACACATTATTACACACTACTCTACCACAATACATTATTACACACTACTCTACCACAATACATTATTACACACTACTCTACCAAAACACATTATTACACACTACTCTACCACAACACATTATTACACACTACTCTACCACAACACATTATTACACACTACTCTACCACAACACATTATTACACACTACTCTACCACAACACATTATTACACACTACTCTACCACAACACATTATTACACACTACTCTACCACAACACATTATTACACACTACTCTACCACAACACATTATTACACACTACTCTACCACAACACATTATTACACACTACTCTACCACAACATATTATTACACACTACTCTACCACAACACATTATAACACACTACTCTACCACAACACATTATTACACACTACTCTACCACAACACATTATTACACACTACTCTACCACAATACATTATTACACACTACTCTACCACAACACATTATTACACACTACTCTACCACAACACATTATTACACACTACTCTACCACAACACATTATAACACACTACTCTACCACAACACATTATTACACACTACTCTACCACAACACATTATTACACACTACTCTACCACAACACATTATTACACACTACTCTACCACAACACATTATTACACACTACTCTACCACAACACATTATTACACACTACTCTACCACAACATATTATTACACACTACTCTACCACAACACATTATAACACACTACTCTACCACAATACATTATTACACACTACTCTACCACAACACATTATTACACACTACTCTACCACAACATATTATTACACACTACTCTACCACAACACATTATAACACACTACTCTACCACAACACATTATTACACACTACTCTACCACAACACATTATTACACACTACTCTACCACAACACATTATTACACACTACTCTACCACAACACATTATTACACACTACTCTACCACAACACATTATTACACACTACTCTACCACAACATATTATTACACACTACTCTACCACAACACATTATAACACACTACTCTACCACAACACATTATTACACACTACTCTACCACAACACATTATTACACACTACTCTACCACAATACATTATTACACACTACTCTACCACAACACATTATTACACACTACTCTACCACAATACATTATTACACACTACTCTACCACAATACATTATTACACACTACTCTACCAAAACACATTATTACACACTACTCTACCACAACACATTATTACACACTACTCTACCACAACACATTATTACACACTACTCTACCACAACACATTATTACACACTACTCTACCACAACACATTATTACACACTACTCTACCACAACACATTATTACACACTACTCTACCACAACACATTATTACACACTACTCTACCACAACACATTATTACACACTACTCTACCACAACACATTATTACACACTACTCTACCACAACATATTATTACACACTACTCTACCACAACACATTATAACACACTACTCTACCACAACACATTATTACACACTACTCTACCACAACACATTATTACACACTACTCTACCACAATACATTATTACACACTACTCTACCACAACACATTATTACACACTACTCTACCACAACACATTATTACACACTACTCTACCACAACACATTATAACACACTACTCTACCACAACACATTATTACACACTACTCTACCACAACACATTATTACACACTACTCTACCACAACACATTATTACACACTACTCTACCACAACACATTATTACACACTACTCTACCACAACACATTATTACACACTACTCTACCACAACATATTATTACACACTACTCTACCACAACACATTATAACACACTACTCTACCACAATACATTATTACACACTACTCTACCACAACACATTATTACACACTACTCTACCACAACATATTATTACACACTACTCTACCACAACACATTATAACACACTACTCTACCACAACACATTATTACACACTACTCTACCACAACACATTATTACACACTACTCTACCACAACACATTATTACACACTACTCTACCACAACACATTATTACACACTACTCTACCACAACACATTATTACACACTACTCTACCACAACATATTATTACACACTACTCTACCACAACACATTATAACACACTACTCTACCACAACACATTATTACACACTACTCTACCACAACACATTATTACACACTACTCTACCACAATACATTATTACACACTACTCTACCACAACACATTATTACACACTACTCTACCACAATACATTATTACACACTACTCTACCACAACACATTATTACACACTACTCTACCACAACACATTATTACACACTACTCTACCACAACACATTATTACACACTACTCTACCACAACACATTATTACACACTACTCTACCACAACACATTATTACACACTACTCTACCACAACACATTATTACACACTACTCTACATAACATATCTACATTATTACACACTACTCTACCACAACATATCTACATTATTACACACTACTCTACCACAACATATCTACAATACAAAATCAACAATACAGCAAAATAACAATATTAAAGTGTGTGTGTTAGCATGTGTTTGTGAATGCTGTGTGTATCTCATCACAGTCTCCACTGTTCCATAAGGTGTAGCTGTATCTGTTTTTCAGAGCTGATCTTACTGCTTGACTGAGTCACATGATGTGGAATACAGTTTCATGTAGTCATGGCTCTATGTAGTACAGTGTGTTTCCCGTAGTCTGTTCTGGACTTGGGGACAGTGACGTGCCCTCTGGTGGCATGTCTTGTGGGGTATGTCTGGGTGTCTTAGCTGTGCGCTAGTCGCTTAAAAACAGACAGCTTGGTGATTTCAACATGTCAATACCTCTCACAAAGACAAGCAGTGATGAAGTCTACCTCGCCTCCACTATGAATCAGGAGAGATTCACATGCACATTACCAGCGCTGGCTCTCCGTGTACATCTAATGGCCAGCCGTGCTGCTCTGTTCTGGGACAATTGTAATTTCCATATGTCCCTTTTTGTGGCACTTGGCCATTTGACTGGACAGTGGTCATATGCGACAAAACTAGGACCTGCAGGACTTGTTAGGTTGATAGTGATGTCAAGAAATCAGAGCAGTGCTTTATCACAGACAGACCTCTGTGATAAACTACAGCCAGAGGACAGGTAACTACAGCCAGAGGACAGGTACATTACTACTCCACACTGAACTACAGCCAGAGGACAGGTACATTACTACTCCACACTGAACTACAGCCAGAGGACAGGTACATTACTACTCCACACTGAACTACAGCCAGAGGACAGGTACATTACTACTCCACACTGAACTACAGCCAGAGGACAGGTACATTACTACTCCACACTGAACTACAGCCAGAGGACAGGTACATTACTACTCCACACTGAACTACAGCCAGAGGACAGGTACATTACTACTCCACACTGAACTACAGCCAGGGGACAGGTACATTACTACTCCACACTGAACTGCAGCCAGAGGACAGGTACATTACTACTCCACACTGAACTACAGCCAGAGGACAGGTACATTACTACTCCACACTGAACTACAGCCAGAGGACAGGTACATTACTACTCCACACTGAACTACAGCCAGAGGACAGGTACATTACTACTCCACACTGAACTACAGCCAGAGGACAGGTACATTACTACTCCACACTGAACTACAGCCAGAGGACAGGTACATTACTACTCCACACTGAACTACAGCCAGAGGACAGGTACATTACTACTGGCTGTAGTTCAGTGTGGAGTAGTAATGTACCTGTCCTCTGGCTGTTGTTCAGTGTGGAGTAGTAATGTACCTGTCCTCTGGCTGTAGTTCAGTGTGGAGTAGTAATGTACCTGTCCTCTGGCTGTTGTTCAGTGTGGAGTAGTAATTATTCAAAGGATTCTCCTATGGGGACAGCCAAATAACCTTTTTAGGTTCTAGCTATCTCCTTTTCTAAAAGTGTACTGGGATTGAGCCTAGATTGAGACAGAGTTCCCTTAATGCTGGATGAAGTGATGATGGAGGGAGTGAGGGATGATGGAGGGAGTGAGGGATGATGGAGTCAAGAGAAATGACCCCTAAGAGGTGTCCAGAGGCAAGTCTATATAAAAGGCACTTTAATGTGTGTGAGTGCAATCTCACACCTTCAAGAGAGAGAAACATAGACGTACACACACACACGTATACACACAATTGAACATGTACTATTGACACACTTGTGTACACACACAATTTGAACATACAGTATGACACAGACACACACACAGAGACACATACAGAGACACACAGAGATATAGAGACTAGAGGTCGACCGATTAATCGGAATGCCCGATTAATTAGGGCCGATTTCAAGTTTTCATAACAATCGTAAATCGACATTTTTGGGGGGAAAATGTACACCTTTATTTAACTAGGCAAGTCAGTTAAGAACATATTCTTATTTTCAATGACGGCCTAAGAACAGTGGGTTAACTGCCTTGTTCAGGGGCAGAACGGCAGATTTTTACCTTGTCAGCTCGGGGATTCAATCTTGCAACCTTACGGTTAACTAGTCCAACGCTCTAACCACCTGCCTTACATTGCACTCCACGAGGAGCCTGCCTGTTACGCGAATGCAGTAAGAAGCCAAGGTAAGTTGCTAGCTAGCATTAAACTTATCTTATAAAAAACAATCAATCAATCATAATCACTAGTTAACTACACATGGTTGATGATATTACTAGTTTATCTAGCGTGTCCTGCGTTGCATATAATCGATGCAGTGCGCATTCGCGAAAAAGGACTGTCGTTGCACCAATGTGTACCTAAACATCAATGCCTTTCTTAAAATCAATACACAGAAGTATATATTTTTAAACCTGCATATTTAGTTAATATTGCCTGCTAACATTAATTTCTTCTAACTAGGGAAATTGTGTCACTTCTCTTGCAACAGAGTCAGGGTATATGCAGCTGTTTGGGCCGCCTGGCTCATTGCGAACTGTGTGAAGACTATTTCTTCCTAACAAAGACAGCCAACTTCGCCAAACGGGGGATGATTTAACAAAAGCGCATTTGCGAAAAAAGCACAATCGTTGCACAACTGTACCTAACCATAAACATCAATGCCTTTCTTAAAATCAATACACAGAAGTATATATTTTTAAACCTGCATATTTAGCTAAAAGAAATACAGGTTAGCAGGCAATATTAACCAGGTGAAATTGTGTCACTTCTCTTGCGTTCATTGCACGCAGAGTCAGGGTATATGCAACAGTTTGGGCCGCCTGGCTCGTTGCGAACTAATTTGCCAGAATTTTATGTAATTATGACATAACATTGAAGGTTGTGCAATGTAACCACCAGCTTTTATATGTTCTGAGCAAGGAACTTAAACGTTAGCTTTCTTACATGGCACATATTGCACTTTTACTTTCTTCTCCAGCACTTTGTTTTTGCATTATTTAAACCAAATTGAACATGTTTCATTATTTATTTGAGGCTAAATTGATTTTATTGATGTATTATATTAAGTTAAAATAAGTGTTCAATCATAATCGGTCAACCTCTAATAGAGACACAGAGAGAGACAAACACACACACAGACAAACACACAGAGACAAACACACACACACACACACACACAGAGACAAACACACACACAGAGACAGAGACAAACACACACACAGAGACAGAGACAAACACAGAGACAGAGACAAACACAGAGACAGAGATAAACACAGAGACAGAGATAAACACAGAGACAGAGATAAACACAGAGACAGAGACAAAGACAAACAGAGACAGAGACACAAAGACAAACAGAGACAGAGACACAAAGACAAACAGAGACAGAGATAAACACAGAGACAGAGATAAACACAGAGACAAACACACACACACACACACACAAACACACAGACAAACACAGAGACAAACATTTGGGCCTGAGTTGAATAGACAAAGGAACAACCAAGAGCTTGCTGTCTTGACAAAGTAAGACCTTCTTCTAGAATGACGCATGGGTTTTTACATAGCTGTCATACAATAGCTAATTGACACTCTATCGCTTTAGACTGTGTATCATAATTATATGTGGCAGAGGAAAGCTGTGTGTCACACACTGTGCTTCATTTGTAAATTGGGAGGTGCCAGAACAAAAAGTGAGCTGAGAGGGGGGTGGAACTGGGGGGGGGGTCTGAGGTACCGGAATGTATGAAGAAGAAATCCCCTTTATAATAAAGCATTATCATCACTTGTACATATTGACATGGAGCAGTAGAGGAGAGGCACAATGCACACACATGGGGGACTGTTTTGTAGCCGAAAGGTCAGGGAAAATGTGGCCTTTTAAAATCACATTTCATGCAATTCTACGTCATTTTTTAATACCTCACAAATGATGGAAATGACAGGGTACTTTGACACTGACAAACTGACAAACTGAGATCAATAAAAAGGACCGTGTCTTGAATCCATCAGTAGTCCAGGCCCAGGTGTGTTGACACAGATTGTACAATATGAGGAAATTATAGTCCTGAAAAAGCTTTCCAGTTTCACCCAATGATGCACAGTTCACTCACCCGCGATGGTGCGATGCGTTCGTGCCAAAAGCTTCTCTCTCTCTTGCTTAACTTTGTAAAAGAATGGTGTTCGCTCAATAGGTCTATTTGTTAGTTGATAACCTACAGGCAGATTAGTCTTCTCTTTTCAGCAGAGTCCATTTGCTTTCCAACCTGTGTATTCATTAGAAATACTGCGAAAGGCCTGAGATTTGCTGCGTGTTCCTGACCGTAGACATGCCTTGTGATTGGACTACACCCATTCCACCAGCTGAATGACCAGCCTACTTCCTGGTGTACCATCCACAATGATTTAATTTACTTCTCAACACATTCTACAACTTTGGCAAATACATTTCAAATCATCAGGGGAGATACGGCACCTCCAGAACCCTTCCCTATGATTCAATTAGATAAAAAAGTGCAAATTGGAGAGATGAGAGTTGCAGGCTCCTAAAAGGGTTCCTCAGCTGTCCCCATAGGAGAACCCTTTCAAATACTATTTTTGCTTTCAGGTAGAACCCTTATGAGTTCCATGTAGAACCCTTTCAATGTTGGGTTGCTTTCAACAGAGGGTTCTACATGGAACCCAAATAAGTTCTACCTGGAACCAAAAAGGGTTCTCCTGTGGGGACAGCCGAAGAACCCTTTTGGAACCCTTTTTCTAAGAGTGCATCAGAGCAGAGAGAGGTCATAGAAGGTGATTGTCATTCTAGTTCTGTCACAGATACAGGCGATCTTCTCCCTCTCACCACAGCAATGGCCACGCGTTGGTCTATATAGGCTACAATGTGGCGCAAACCACGGACCCAAACACAAATCAGTTCTTAGAATATCAGGCAAGTTTTCACATGACGTTGTTTAGGTGGCAGCCAGGATAATTAATTACAGAGTCGTCAACTTCAATTAAACTTTGATTGCTTTTATTATCATCATGTTCACATTGTCACGAGATGTACCGGATCCTGGAAAATGGGTTCCTGAACCAAACAGTCCAAAACTGAGAGGTGCCGGAGCCTGTTCTGCCAGGATGGGGTTCAAATTAAGCACTGGTCTCTCTCTCTCACACACACACACACACACACACACACACACACACACACACACACACACACACACACACACACACACCTCCGCAGGAAGAGGACAGCCCAGTGGCTCTCCAATCTTGACCCTAGTGGGTGGAAGAGAAATCTAGTGGGGAAAGAGCAGTAGACTAGCCTACATTGTTCTTCATGTCCTTTTCATATGCATAAAGGATACCAATCCTAGCATTATTGTGTGGGTTGTAAAGGGTTGCAATCATTTAAATTGATGGTTGAGAACACATGATATAAATATATATAAGCAGTGTGTGTGTGTGTGTGTGTGTGTGTGTGTGTGTGTGTGTGTGTGTGTGTGTGTGTGTGTGTGTGTGTGTGTGTGTGTGTGTGTGTGTGTGTGTGTGTGTGATGCAGTTTCAGATAACTGCTGTTGCATTCATTCTCAAGAGGGTCTCTCTCTCTCCCGTCTCCCTCTTCCCCTCTCTCCCCCGTCTCTCTCTCTCTCCGTCTCCCTCTTCCCCTCTCTACCTCTCTACCTCTCTCTCTGAACAGGCTAGCAGTCTACACTCCATGCCATGTTCATTATACACTGTCAACACACCGAGGTGGCCTTGCCCTAAAACCAATCACAAGGGGTTCTGAATCGATGTGTAGCTTTGTCTTCTTTTACCTCAACATCCTAAACAGAAGGATACTGGTGTTGCCTATTGATGTCGAAGTACAGTCAAATGTGCATTTTGTTCCAACCTATCATCTGAAACTTGTAATAGTTTTCCCAGGCTATCGTCGTTTAAACACGTTCCGATATATCATGGGCTACTGTCTTCTAGCCAAATCACAATTTTCACATTGAATACTTGTGTGGTCGAATCGATCAAAATGCTGTGTGACAGGCGATAGAATGGTGTCAAATTGACAATAGTGGACGGTTCGGTTCAATGTTGTGTCGTAGAATTACTGAAATGAACATTTGAATGTAATGTCTTCTTACCTGACAGTTGTTGGTTATCGTCGAACCAGAACGGAGAGTTTTGGAAGGGTCCTGACCCGACCTGGTCGCGTGGAGGAGGGGTCTACAGCAGGAAGAGCGCACCTGTGGGATAATAAATGCGGCTCGTGGCGCGGGTGGCGGGGTGGAGTAGTAACTGACAGTAGGACCTTGAGATGAACCGGAGGACGAGACGAGGAACAGCACCGTATCCACTACAGGGGAGGAAAACTCCATCTTCAAATTCCGTAACACATCCCGTAACGTGCCAGTCACTGACTCCAAGAGCAAACAACCGAGAAATTGTAATCAAAATGTTGGTAAAAAAAAAAAAAGGACGAGAATGTAATCAATGGGCACGCAGGCGGACCTCCGAAATGGCTTTTAAGGCATATTTGGTCAAATGATCTCCGGTTCCACTCTCTCTCTCTACTCTATAGTCCTCCTCTCAGTCGCTTTCTGGTCCGAGCTTCAGTGTCAGACAATTGTTCGTTCCGTCACTCTCTCGTCTCGATCTCTGGCTGGAATCGTTAGCTTGAGAGAGCCTGCAGCGTGTGTGTGGTGTATGATGGAAAATGCGATGTGCGTTCCCTCCTCTCTTGTTCGAGAGAAATCAACGTACGTGCTCCGGCTACCTCTCGATGCGCGTACCCGCGCGAATAGGAGAGACATTCACACAAGGAACAGGTTGCATAGTTCATATACCTCAGTGATTGCGCCTGGGGAGCGCACATGAAGGATGGTGGAGATTGTGACTGTGTGTGTATGTGTGTGGACGTGTTTAACCCCACAGGAATAGTAAACGAACAAAAATGGACCAACTGGGGAGATCAAGGTCAAATGCTATTTCTAGGGGGTTTAGGGTTAAGGTTAGAATTAGTGTTATAATTATTTTTAGGGTTAAGGTTAGAATTAGTGTTATAATTATTTTTAGGGTTAGGGTTAGTTTTTTGGGTTAAGGTTAGTGTTAAGGTTAGGGTAAAGGTTAGGTTTAGGTTAGGGAAAATGTCATGTTGAATGGGACTGAATTGTGTCCCCAAAAGGTTAGTTATACAAGTGCGTGCGTGCATGTGTGTGAGGAATGAGAGACATGAGAGAGAAATAATAAAAATAGCAAGCCTGAAGAGAAAGAGAGATGCAGAGAATACGAAACAGGCTACTATATCAATAACAGGCTACTATATCAATAACAGGCTACTATATCAATAACAGGATACTATACCAATAACAGGCTACTATATCAATAACAGGCTACTATATCAATAACAGGTTACTATATCAATAACAGGCTACTATACCAATAACAGGCTTCTATATCAATAACAGGCTACTATACCAATAACAGGCTACTATACCAATAACAGGCTTCTATATCAATAACAGGCTACTATACCAATAACAGGCTACTATATCAATAACAGGCTACTATATCAATAACAGGTTACTATATCAATAACAGGCTACTATAAGAATAACAGGCTTCTATATCAATAACAGGCTTCTATACCAATAACAGGCTACTGTACCAATAACAGGCTACTGTACCAATAACAGGCTTCTATACCAATAACAGGCTACTATAAGAATAACAGGCTACTATATCAATAACAGGCTACTATACCAATAACAGGCTACTATACCAATAACAGGCTACTATATCAATAACAGGCTTCTATATCAATAACAGGCTACTATAAGAATAACAGGCTACTGTACCAATAACAGGCTTCTATATCAATAACAGGCTTCTATATCAATAACAGGCTACTATAAGAATAACAGGCTAATATATCAATAATAGGCTACTATACCAATAACAGGCTACTATACCAATAACAGGCTACTATAAGAATAACAGGCTACTATAAGAATAACAGGCTACTGTACCAATAACAGGCTACTATAAGAATAACAGGCTACTATAAGAATAACAGGCTACTATACCAATAACAGGCTATTATAAGAATAACAGGCTACTATACCAATAACAGGCTACTATAAGAATAACAGGCTACTATAAGAATAACAGGCTACTATACCAATAACAGGCTACTATAAGAATAACAGGCTACTATAAGAATAACAGGCTACTATAAGAATAACAGGCTACTATAAGAATAACAGGCTACTATAAGAATAACTGGCTACTATACCAATAACAGGCTACTATAAGAATAACAGGCTACTATAAGAATAACAGGCTACTATACCAATAACAGGCTACTATAAGAATAACAGGCTACTATACCAATAACAGGCTACTATACCAATAACAGGCTACTATAAGAATAACAGGCTACTATACCAATAACAGGCTACTATACCAATAACAGGCTACTATATCAATAACAGGCTACTATACCTATGGGTAATATTTAACTATGATCGTGTGTGTTGCAGTTGTCCTAGTCTAAATGTATCAACCTTATTGCCAGTTGTTTCCATATCCCTGTGACACACAGTAGGGGCTCACCCACATCCACTATCTGCTGAATATCACACTTGATCAAAGACTTCCGGGAAACCCTTTAGATTAGTTTGGTATACATCCCAAATGGCACCCTATTCCATATGTAGTGCACTATTTTTGACAGGGCCCATAGGGTAGTGCACTATAGAAGTAGTGTACAAAACATTAGGAACACCTTCTCTTTCCATGACAGACTGACCAGGTGAATTCAGGTGAAAGCTGCAGTATGACCCCTTATTGATGTCACTTGTTAAATCCACTTCAACCAGTGTAGATGAAGGGGAGGAGACAAGTTAAAGAAGGATTTTTATGCGTTGACACGTGGATTGTGTCTGTGTACCATTCAGAGAGTGAATGGGCAAGACAGGGTATGGTAGTAGGTGCCAGGCGTACCGGTTTGAGTGTGTCAAGAACTGCAACAATGCTGGGTTTTTCACACTCAGAAGTTTCCTGTGTGTATCAAGAATGGTCCACCACCCAAAGGACATCCAACCAACTTGACACAACTGTGGGAAGCATTGGAGTCAACATGGACAAGAATCCCTGTGGAACGCTTTCGACACCTTGTAGAGTCCATGCCGCTACGAATTGAGGCTGTTCTGAGGCCAAACCGGGGGAGGGGATTGCAACTCAATATTAGGAATGTGTTCCTAATGTTTTGTACACTGTAGAATAGTGTGCCATTTGGGACACAGTGTGCTCTCTGAAGTGTTGTGATCTCTGTTGTTTTAATCACTCCATATGCATCACTCTATATGATTCACTCTACATGAACCACTCTATATGAACCACTATATGAATCACTCTATATGAATCACTCTACATGAATCACTCTACATGAACCACTCTACATGAACCACTCTATGAACCACTATATGAACCACTCTATATGAACCACTCTATATGAACCACTATATGAATCACTCTAAATGAACCACTCTACATGAACCACTATATGAATCACTCTATATGAATCACTCTACATGAACCACTCTACATGAACCACTCTATATGAATCACTCTACATGAACCACTATATATGAACCACTCTACATGAACCACTCTATATGAATCACTCTATATGAATCACTCTACATGAACCACTCTACATGAACCACTATATGAACCACTCTATATGAATCACTCTACATGAACCACTCTATATGAACCACTATATGAATCACTCTATATGAATCACTCTACATGAACCACTATATATGAACCACTCTACATGAACCACTCTATATGAATCACTCTATATGAATCACTCTACATGAACCACTCTATATGAATCACTCTATTTGACAAGTGCAAGATAAGATCAATTGGATAAATAGAGGGGCAGAGGGAAAGAGTGTGTGTTTTATGTGAGTGTGTCTGTCGTTACATCTAGTGTGTGTGTGTGGCCCACCTAGCTAATTTCCAGAGTGGAGGTTACATCGCTGCCCTGCTGGCAGTGAGCGGAGCGGCAGAGTGGGTGTGTGTGTGTCGGCAAGACGCTGAGTCAGGCTCTCACCGTCATCAGCCCTGTCACCAATCACTCACCCTTTAAGGGCCCTCTGACACACGGACACACACACACAAACTTGCAAACTAATACACACGGACACACACAGGCAAACTGACACACGGACACACACGACCAGTTGTTTACGGGCCTATTTAGATGATGTACGTAAGTGGTCCGTGTCCCACAATAGGATCCATTAGGGGGACCAAGAGTGCCAGAATACCAATTTAAGACAAATATCACGATTCACCTTCATTCATTCTTCCTCTGTGGCCACATCCCTAATGGCACCCTATTCCCCTATGGGCCCTGGTCAACAGTGGTGCCCTGTGTAGGGAATAGGATGCTATTTGGGACAAACCCTGTGTCAGTCTGACTCATCAGTCTCTCTTTGGAGCAAAGAGAGAGATGAGGAGAGAATGAGAGATAAAGAGAGTATTGTATGGTTTGATAAAAGAAGGTGAAGCAGAATGGTGGTATTGCATGTACCTGTTACTACACCTTCACCTTCAGTAGAACTCTATAATGTACGAGAGAGAGAGAGAGAGAGAGAGAGAGAGAGAGAGAGAGCAGAAACAGTGATAGGGAGAGAGAGAATGAGAGTGGAGACAGAGGGAGAGAGAAAGAGCTGAAACAGAGAGACAGCGATTAAGAGAGAGAGAAAGAGCTGAAACAGCAAGAGGGAGACAGCAAGAGAGAGAATGAGAGAGACAGAGGGAGGGGAGAGAAAGAAAGAAAAAGCGGAAACAGAGACAACGAGAGAGAAAAAGAGAAAATGCAGAAACTGCAAGAGAGAACGAGAGAAAGAGAGAGAGAGCAGAGAGCGAGAGAGAGCAGAAACAGTGATAGAATGAGAGAGAAAAGAGAGCAGAGAGAGAGGGAGAGAAAAGAGTGGAGACAACAAGAGAGAGTGAGGGAGAAAGAGAAAAGAGTGGAGACAACAAGAGAGAGAGAGGGAGAAAGAGAAAAGAGTGGAGACAACAAGAGAGAGAGAAGGAGAGAGAGAAAAGAGTGGAGACAACAAGAGAGAGTGAGGGAGAGAGAGAAAAGAGTGGAGACAACAAGAGAGAGAGTGAGGGAGAGAGAGAAAAGAGTGGAGACAGAAAGAGAGAGAGTGAGGGAGTGGGGGAAAAGAGTGGAGACAACAAGAGAGAGAGTGAGGGAGAGAGAGAAAAGAGTGGAGACAACAAAAGAGAGTTATGTGCTAGGAGTTTGCGTGATTTAATCCATACTGTCTGAGAGCAGTACTGAAGTGAGCCAGTTCTTTCATCAAGGATTTGTCCCCAATGGCACCCTATTCCTTACATAGTGCACTACTGGACTGGTCAAAAGTGGTGCACTATATAGGGAATAGAATGCCATTTGGGATTAAACCAGACCTTGAGATGCTCATTGTTACCTAATTTGTAAAGCAACTCCGCCCTCTAGTGGTCAATGGTAAACAACAATCATTGTTTTCCAACACATCTCCAATCAGGCAAGATTAGGCAGATGAGATAGGCCTACAGCAGTAGCACAAGTGGTAATTGGGAGCATGGGCCTTTCTGTTCTATTCAAGATTTTAATAACACAAAGAATACACCCACCCCACTGATCAAAAGAGGCCATAACTGCAGATGCAACAAATTCAATATCCTCTCTCTTGCTTCTGTCGGGGCAGCAGGTAGGCTAGTGGTTAGAGCGTTGGGCCAATTACCGGAAGGTTGCTGGCTCGAATCCCTGAGCTGACAAGGTACAAATCTGTTGTTCTGCGCCTGAGTGAGGCAGTTAACCCACTGTTCCCCGTAAGCCGTGAATGTTAAGGCAGCCCCCCACACCTCTCTAATTCAGAGGTGTTGGGTTAAATAGGGAAGACTTAATTCAGTTGGACAACTGACTAGGTTTTCACTTCTGATACAATATACAACATTTGGAAAGTCAGAGAAAAAGTTAGTTAAGGTACCTTCCAAAAACAGATACACATGGGAACAAGGGGAAAAACAGCAATAAACTACCAAAGCCGAAAAACTCATTTACTCCCTTCCAAAAAGGTGCCAGTTGACATTTCTATCCCCCCACCAAGTCAGTGCAAAATCAGGAGAAAAATTCAGTGGAGTTTGTTGAAACCGGTTGTCTCTGGCACGTGTCCCGAACACCGAAGTGCCCACTCTGCTGGGGCTGATCTGCCTTAGGCTGGTCGGACGTGAGTTATAAGTCCACTGAATCAGCTTCAGATCCGGCTGACTCCCCACTCTGCCTTTCTCTCCCTCTGCTCTGTCATCAGACACACACACAGTCTGGAGGGAGAGAGCGTGTGGTGGAGAGCAGTGCCTAGTGATTAGACAGGGACAGACTGAGGGCTTGAGTGAAGGTTTATGTCCTGTGTGTGAGTGTGGTGGGGGGACCTTTTAGGACTGAGGTAGCTAATCCCAGAGCTGCAGAGTGAGATTGTACACATTACTGACTGCCTAGAGGCACACAGTCACTTTCATAACAGTTGCTCAATGTAAGCTCTTGCGTCAGATTTTGGAAGGCAGTGGTGTTTGGGCCTAATGATCCAAGACGTTATCAGAACACGCATGTGTAACGGACCTGAATTGGTTAAACTCCTCAGCTTGGAATACCAATACAACTGGTACCTTTTCGGTGGCCCAGCTGGCTAAAGGTGTTTCATGAGGGTGGTCACGCGTGTTTGCGAGGCAGGGGCCCGGTTCTGGTCTCAGTGTGAGCTGCAGGGGGATAAGGTGGTACGGTACAGTGACCCCCGTCACACATGTAACAGGACAAACAAAATACAGTGACTTTAGAAAACATTCAATCTTTATTTCCAACTAACAGAGCTCAGCTTACAGCGGGTGAATCAGACAATTCAATAGAAAACGTGTGATATCTCCAGGAAGAGAGAGATTTTGGAGAGTAAACAGTTATAACCAGGACCACCTGGTCATCTTGCCTCATGTCCACCTTTGTGTTTCCTCTCAATACATCCATCTTTCTCCCTTCCCCCCTCTCTCTCTCTGTCTCCATCCATCCCTCTCTCTCCCAGATGGTCAGTGGGCGAGTCAGGAGTCCGTCTCCCACTCTCAGTCTGGAACCGCCCCTCTCCTGCAAGGCCCCCCCGCCATTGGTCCTTGGTTACCACGGTGGCGACATGGGCTGGGGGTTCTGGAGGTATGACATCACCACGGCTGAGATGGACAGCCTGATCGAAAGAAGAAAAGAATGAAGGGGGAAAAAGGATGAGAAGAAAATAAAAATTAATTAGCAATAAATATTGAAGAGATTGCTCAGCAGAAGCATCTTTAATATAGCCTCAGTGCCTTCAGGTTCGGTGGTTACACTTTGTCCTTTTTTCCACAGATCTAGGATCAGCTTACCATCCCTTAGATCTTAACCTTCACTATAAAAGAAAAACCAAACCGACCTTGGATCAGTATATAACTTCATATTTTTCCATTGTGATTAGGACTATATGGCATTTGCTGCATATAACACTTCTACACCATTTGGCTGATCCACACAGTGTGTTACTAGCCAGGAGCATAGAGACAATCTGTAATAAAAACACTCATCTAGGTGATGGACTGGGAGGCATCTACTACTGATGTCCTGACACTCTCTACTTTACCTGCAGAGCCACACAGTGTGTTACCAGCCAGGAGCATAGAGACAATCTTTAATAAAACACTCATCTAGGTGATGGACTGGGAGGCATCTACTACTGATGTCCTGACACTCTCTACTTTACCTGCAGAGCCACACAGTGTGTTACCAGCCAGGAGCATAGAGACAATCTTTAATAAAACACTCATCTAGGTGATGGACTGGCACTCTCTACTTTACCTGCAGAGCCACACACACTACTTTCCCTGGAGAAATGGCACACAGACACACACGCTCCCACAAAGTGAGTGGTATTATCTGCTGTAGTAAATTGTTATGGGTAAATGCAACACCTGGAGGTCAATGTTAAAAGCTTTTGGACATTAAAGCTGAGCCCATCTCAAGTCACAATGCCAGGTGGAGCCGAGCGTTGCCAAACTAACTTCCTGCGTCTTCAGTTTTATTGCCAGGAGTGCATTCATTAGCGCAATTTGTAGAAAAACATTTTGCAACGGAAAACATTTTGCAATGAAACGTGTTTTTTATTGGACACATTCAGGTTAGTCCCTCCTCCTCATGGTTCCTAGGGAATACACCCCAGGCAGAAAAAGAGCTGCCAAACTCACTTCCTGCTGCGTCCTGGTATTATAGTTAATACATTAACAGTAAGCCATTATGAGACAGATAATAGATAACTCTGCATTTTGGCATAATAGCAGACACTTTTTACACTTCTCTTTCACTTGCCCTCATTAGTCGCATACAGACCCTGGGTAGGTTGGAAATATGAGACTTGATAAAAGAGACAGAGCACGTACACACAGAGAGAGAGAGGTGCACACACATATTTGTTCTACTCACATGAAGCTGCTCATCATCTGTTTAGTGTCTTCTGAGCTGCGTGAGTTAGCGAAGCTGATGAAGGAGCAGTACACTGCTATCCACGCACACCACTTTAACTGAAACACACAACACAGGACTACAAAATGACCCACATACTATACTTTATAATGTGCTGTGTGTGTGTCAGCTTTTCTGCATGAGGCTATAGTGCTGCAGCATAGCCAGACAGTTACTAATGTATTGTGTAAGATAATGTGCCTACGTGTAACAGGTTAAGATCATACTGCAATTTCAATCCACTGCTTGAAATGTCACCATTAGCATTGCTGTATATGTGCCTTTTTCGATGGCGCAACTGGCTAGTATGTTGTCAAGCGGGCGGTCACAGGTGTTTGCGAAGCAGAGGATCACTAGTTCGAGCTCAGTAAGAGGACATGGAGAGTAAAGGAAGATACATTGCTATGCTAGCACAGGGACACCGGTTACATACATAACATTTTAGGACTGATTTCAGTGGCAGCAGTCAGAGGGAAAGGTGTTGATTAAAAGAGCCATTAAATAGTTGGTAGCGTCAAGGTTACCGGTGTGCTGGACTTTCCTCTTTTCATCAACTCCACTATCGGACGTAGTGACAATTCATCCAATAGTAGAGTAGTCAACCGTCACATTACCTAGGTGGGTGTAACAGTGTATCACCCAGCACCACACACAGTCAATTAGGGATATGTGACAGAAAGTACTGGCTCCAGTTGATTTGGGGGCACACACACCCTTCTAGGATAAACCACTCAGTTGAAAGGCTGGCGTTGCCCCCCAGGTGGTAGACTTTAATCCCGTAAATGGGGAGGGTAGGTGGGAACACACACACACACACACACACACACACACACACACACACACACACACACACACACACACACACACACACACACACACACACACACACACACACACACACACACACACACACACACACACACACACACGATGAATGGGGGAAGGGCAAGGTCAAATGTCTGTGTGTGTGTCAATGTGGTATAAACAGATGTCTCTGGGTCACCTTCAGCATCAGGCCACACATGCTGAAGATCATGCCGAGTAGGTTCATGTAGTCTGGAGTCGGGTCTTCCAGGGTGGGGTTTGCTTCCGTGCTGGGGGGCTTGTATCTGTAACAACAACAACCAAGATATGAATGACCCTACCACAAATAACGCAAATAGCTACCTTACTTAGCTATACGTCAGTGTTACAACATCGAGTTAGTTCACTAAATGACAGGCGTTCTAGCTAGCTAGCTTGTTAGCTAGTCTATAATCGCACTAGAATAGTGCTGATGACGTGCGATTTAGCTAAGTAGCTACCTCGTTAGCAATGTTAGCGAGCAAACCCAACGACATTTACTCAATTGTACTCACCGGATAATTTTGTTTACCCTTTGTGGGCCTGACATGTTGTTTGCGGACATAATGTCCTTCTTGGATGAGATATTTTTAAGGATAAATGTAGTGTCAAAACGGTGTGGAGTGGGACCCGTCAGCTAGCTCGGTGAATGAAGGGGCGGGGCCTATCAGTTCCGCTGTGCGATGGATGCATTTCAAAATAAATGCTTTAAAGGACGCGAAGGACTCTATCAATGCGGAGTGAGAATGTTCGGACTTTTATTTTGACACAAATGCTTTTACCCGGAACGAAACGATTATCACAGACAGGAAGTAAACTACACATTTGCAAAAATATGAACGTTGTGGAGCATAAACTGTAGGGGGGAAAAAAGTACTTGTTCGTTTGTTGTTAGCTAACAGAAATCAATATGAGTCAGTTAATGATTGCTCTCTCATCAAACTAAAGCCAACAAGCAAGGTATTTCAGGTAGATATCTATCCAAGTTCCATGATGCTATTTCCATAGCACTTGCTCTTTCCACTACTAACGTTAACGTAGTTGATGCTCAAGTCAGGAGAAAAATAATAGCTATATGTTTCAATCTATCTTTCTACAAGCAGAAGTGTGAAATGTCGTTTCCCCAGCCCAAACCTGAGGTCCCTCAGCTCCCCCAAAACCTTCTCAGGACCATAGACTGCCAACAAGGTGCTGTGAGAGCTGTGCGATTCAATGGTGAGAACTCAAACAAACACCCATACCGTCAGGTGCATTGACTGTTGATCAACTTGGAGCTGCTTGTGTATGTCATGAGAGGCTATATCTACATAACGCGTTTCGGGTGTTTTTCATCCTCTCATTTTCTCTCCACCCACCTATTTCTCCCCCCTGTCTCTCTCTCCCCCACCCCTCTCCCTCTCTTTCTCAGCTGATGGTAACTACCTGCTGTCTTGCGGCAGTGACAAGTCTCTGAAGTTGTGGAGTGTAAGTCGAGGGACACTACTGAAGACGTACAGTGGCCATGGATACGAAGTGCTAGATGCTGATGGGTCAGTATCTGTATTATTACACAAACCTATATCAGAAAGTAAGCTGGCCCTCTTTGAAGTCTTGTAGATTGATGCATTGCGCTCTTTTTGGTTATAAAGCTCTCTTGCATAAACTTCTGCGGTACGTTACTTAATTGTTAACCTGCAGAGGTACGAGTTACCAGACCCGGTCTCAGGCATGGCTTACTCTGGAGATCCCTTTAATCTCCACTGAGTTAGGTACATTTTTAAATCTGATTTTACTTTTTTTTGTCTCTAAAACGGTCTAAAATGTGATGATTTGGTGTCTCTACAGCAAGGGTCTCCAGACCTGCAACTCTTCCCCGGGTCCTAGGTGTACAACAGATGTGTTTTATGTCAATATACCTCTTAAAATCATTTTTAAAACAACTCTCAATATTACAATTATTCAAAGAGAAACATTGAAAATTGATGTTTTGAGTCCATGTCAGTGCTTAAATCACATCTGAAGAAAAGCATCTATTCATTTAAATGTTTTAGTGTAGAGAGGAATGTGTCAGATGAGTGATGTTTCAGCTGAGACTACTGCTGCAGCACGTCATGGCAGGGTTTGCAAAACAATCGCCACCCAATTGATACAAATATTCATAATATAGTTATGTCAGGTAAGCCTACTTTGCACAAAGTTTTTTGGGAAAGTCTTTCTGTCTACCCACAAGACAGTTATCATCATTGTTAACTGTCCTGCAAACAGAGTGATAGACAAACGCGTGCACTAAACAGACAGCAATATTGCTGGAAATTAATTGGCAGATATTGTGCTAAGTTTGGATTGTGAAGCCAGTAGTGGCTAACCGGGGGTGGGATAATGTCACTGTGGCTTTGATTGGATAGTAGCCGGGATCTTTATGTTTATGACCGTTTGCGATGGGAGCTTTATGTTTATGACCGTTTGCGATGGGAGCTTTATGTTTATGACCGTTTGCGATGGGAGCTTTATGTTTATGACCGTTTGCGATGGGAGCTTTATGTTTATGACCGTTTGCGATGGGAGCTTTATGTTTATGACCGTTTGCGATGGAACACGTTTAAAAAATGAACGCACTTTCAGAATTGATTGGCGAGCTACTCACAGGTGGGCTGAGAGCTACTGGTAGATCTGCCTGATGGAGACCCTTGCTCTCGAGCAATACAGACAGCTGATTGAGGAACTCTTTATTGAAGAATGTGTTGGTAAAGGCCAAATTTGGGTTAAATAACGCTGATCCTAGATCTGATTGAGTGGGAAGCACTGGACTTCACTAAGTGTTCTCTTTCAGTGTGACAGCTAGCCTATATGCAGAAGCCAATGCCTCTATGTTCCCCTATATGAAGTAGGAGATATGCATTAGAAATGGAAACATACGGTATAGTTAATAGATAAGAAGTAGCACATTTTTTACTCATTCAGTATTCTTGTTTATGTTCCCCTATCCATCCATCTGCCTTCTGTGTCCTTTACTCTCTGTCAGTCTTGCCTCTGCGGGTCATTCTCTATGTGATCAATCTACATGCTTGCTTGTGTAGTCTTCCTCTATCCACCTGCCTGCTTTGTCCTTCACTGTCTCCCTGCTGCCTCTGGGCCCTGGGGGAATATGATCTGAGGTAATGGTGTGTGTCTTACCATCGATTCCTTCCCTAGTTCCTATGACAACAGCCAGCTGTGTTCCTGCAGCTCGGACAAGACGGTGATCCTCTGGGACGTCGCCACGGGACAGGTCACCCGGAAACTCAGGGGTCACGCTGGGGTGAGAGAAAACAATACAACTATATTTTCCTGTGTCACAGAGCGAGAGATGGAGATAGAGTTTTAGAGAAAGAGGGGAGGGGGAAAGAGGCGGGTAGGAGAGGTCAGGTGGGTCAGAAAAAAATATAGAAAGAGATGTTTATGTTGAAGGAATAGAGACAGGAAAGAATACAACAACAAAACCTCTAACTAGAGCCATTTATTTACATGGATATGGCTCTGCCTCTGGTCTGTCCCTCTGTTTGCAGAAAGTCAACTGTGTCCAGTTCAATGAAGAAGCTACAGTCATTTTATCTGGTGAGTCTTCCTCAGCAAAGTGCATCTCAGTCACCTCTACAACCAGGTTTGTGGCTTCAGCATTGTCCTGCTCATCCACAACAGGACCCATCTCAAGTGTGTGTGTGTGTGCGCGTGCGTGCGTGTACTCGTGTCGGTCTCTAGGCTCCATAGATGGTACAGTACGTTGCTGGGACACCAGGTCCAGAAAATTTGACCCCATCCAGATTCTGGACGAGGCTCAAGATGGTGTCAGCAGTCTGAAGGTTTCTGAACACGAGCTGCTCACTGGGTCAGTACCAAGTCTGAACCTTTCTGTTCATTTCAGTTTCATTCTTATAGAAGAGTCCTCTAAGTATCTTTTCTATCTCATGTCTTTCTCCAGGTCAGTGGATGGGAGAGTGAGACGGTATGACCTGCGGATGGGCCAGCTGCATGTGGACTTCATCAACAGTCAGTATCTAGTCTTACCAACTAGATGTTGTACTAACTATCACTAACTTCTGTACCTAAACCACCCTGAGTCGCATTGATTTGTTATGTGTTTGTCTCTGTGTTCCAGGCCCCATCACGTGTGTGTGTTTCAGTGCGGACGCCCAGTGCACTCTGACCTCCAGCCTGGACTCCACCGTGCGTCTACTGGACAAGAGCACAGGGGAGATGCTGGGAGAGTACACAGGACACAAGATGAAGGGCTACAAGCTGGACTGCTGTCTGTCCAGTAAGGATACTCACGTCCTGAGCTGCTCTGAGGACGGACACGTGTACTGCTGGGACCTGGTAGAGGTACGAGGGATGGATGATTAGTTCATTTAATAGATGGCTCCACTACCCCTCAAAATTAATTGATTTGATTTGTTGATTTTGCTAACTGGATGCGTATTTGAAACGGAATAGCACAGCAGTATCTGTGAATGTCAACAGCTGCAGATTCAAGAACTTACTATGTGTGCCTATTGGTGTTAGATTCTTTCGATTTTTGAACATCTCTTGTTTCTCTCTCAGGGTTCTCTGACGCTGAAGCTGCCAGTCGGGAAGGCTGTCGTCCAATCGCTGTCTTTCCATCCCTCGGAGACCCGCCTCCTCACAGCCATGGAGGGGCGTGTCCAGGTGTGGGGGGCGGAGCCAGAGGAAACTGAGGAGGACGTGGTGGTTGTTAAACAGGAAAAAGCATAGTCATCATTAGATGGACATAACAGAAAGGACAAGTCATGATATCGTCAGAACTGATGAGTTCCCTACTGTACATGAACTGTCTGTTCTGGACTCAGGGTCAGGGATCGGATTTTGGTTGAGGGAAATGGTTGTGTGGTTGAAAAGGGACGTGCCGTTGCTTCCATGGCTAAAATATGGAATAAATCAATGAAAGTACTGCTGATGTCCCAGCATTATCAATAATGTTTTTTTTATATTCATTGTAAATATTTTGTAAATGATGAGTTTTGAATAAACCCTTCTTGTTGTCAAAATGAATCATAGGATCTAATATATATTTCTTAGTAGCCATGAGGGAAAATGTAATATCACTCACCAACATTGGTCATAAAACATGTAGATATGGTTGTCTTTATTACGAGTTGTACATATGAACATGGCACATGGACAAAATAAATTAAGTAGCATCATACAGGAATCATCTCAAATAAATAAATAATTTATTTTACATAAATACCTTGTTGGTTTGCTGAGGACCTTTTTTCGAATTGTAACAATTTTACTCAACAATCAACCATAGTGTTAACCACTATTCATTTAATCTATGCAGCAAAATAAGATCCATTCTTGTCATTGGTTAAAAAAAAACTCCCCAAAGCAACTTTAAATAAATATAAATATACATACGCAAATAAATGCATTTCTTTCTAGCAAATAATAGCTACATCTGTAATCTCTTTCCTCCTGGATGTCCTTGTTTACAGCACAGCCTGAGCCTCTGCTTCTCCCATTGCATTCTGAACAGCCAATGGCCACGGCCCAAAAGTGAATGTTCAGTCCCAGGCCCTCCCCCTTCATGTCCAGCTCCTCCCCATTAACCCACACATGTACACCCTGCAGCCGACAGCTTCTCCACCTTGTGCCAGCGATGGGCGTTATCCAAAAAGGCTAGATCTTCGTGGTGGGTGGGCCTGCAGCATGGTCCATTCTGCCACAGCTCTCCATTCTGCTCGGGCAGGGCCCCCCTCAGGAGCAGGTTGGTCAGGGTCAGATCATGGTTGGAGCGGACACGGGGACAGTCTCCGCTGCAGTACTTGAAGAGGACGGTCTCGTCCGCGTCGTAGCCCAGACCCAGCTCTCGTACCTGGAGGAGGACGGAGCGGAGACGACATTGGGTTGAAGAGCGGCGGGACCGGATTGGGATGATTGGGGCTGGGGATGGGACGGAACCCCTTTGGTCTTCTACTCCGAATCCGGAACCTCCTGTGTTCTTATTGTTGTCGTTCCCTTTGTTGGATTCTCCTCCACCTCTCCTCTCCTCTGATGGGGGGGATGATGCTTGCCCTCGCTGCTCTGAAAGATGGAGATAAAGAGAGAGGGTTATTAAAACACTCAACACACCAGCTTGGACCAGATATCATTACACTATAGACTGCAGTAGACTGGTAGTCAGTGCTACCCTACAGAAAAACTTCAGAAAATAAATCACACAATATGCTCCCAAAATTCTCCAGTGACTGTGTATGCCTTGTCACTCAAGTCCCAGTGTCAAACATCATCCTGATGTAAACCAATCTCAAAGTACACAACAATATCTAGATACATATAACCCCGTACAAAACTGATGAAAATAGGAAGAAATTCTATCCTGTCCCATCTCTAATGTCGAAGGTCGTGAGTCGTGACCCCCATCCGTCCTTACCGAGTAGTGAGCGCAGCCAGTGTCCCTCTCCTCGCTGGACACAGAACAGCAGAACAACCAGCTTCAGTAGAGACCTCATATCTCCCCTCTTCTCTTATGTTGATCCCTCTTCCTCTCTAAGTAAACGATTGAACAGTGGATGAGTGTCCACGAGTGATGCTGAGATGCAACAGAGTCCCAACCTCCATTATATATCCCTCGGAAAAGAAGGGGGGGTGAAACGGAGGGGGGGGGTACACTAACCCGTTCCTCGCCAAAGCGCCAAGCCCGTAGACTCACTTGAGTTTTGACGGTTAGCGGTTTGATTGTTGGATGGGTGTTTGACCAAGAAATGTGTCATATTGGGATTATATTTAACAGGTATAAATTTTGTTCTGAGGGCCCCAGCCCAGGTGTTTTCCGATGGATGCAAAGGCTGCTTCATGGGGAAAATGAAATCTGGAGGCTAATAACTTAAAGCTGTTTTGAAGTTGAACGGCGGACTAGGCTGGTCAGAGGTTGAGTTGGTTGGCATTTGATGCTAGGCAGAACTACCACTTGAACAGATGAAGAAAGAGAGAGGGAGAGAGAGAGAGGGGGGGGTGTAATAGAAACAAAAGACCTGGGGGAAGGACATTGACTTGAGGACATAGAAAAATAGACAGTTAAGACAAAAGTCCGCCAGGTCAATGTTCAAATGAGGCAGAAAGCGAGAATGTGTTTCTGTCTCTTTCAGGCCAGCAAAGAAAGAGTTCAAATAAAAGAGGGAAGGGATGGTCGTAATTAAAAAAGAGAAGAAGAAAAAAACATGACAGGAGACATTTTAATGGACATTCCGAGACTGGCGACTGACATTCCCAGATCTTCAGTAACTTCTTCCATAAATTCAGGGATTTGGTTGGAAATGTGGGCTTGTCAGGTCACATTATCAGACCAAATCATTTCAAATACTTTAGCTGGGCTTGATTGAGATTGCCAATGGAATAGCCCCATAACCCTGCCCATCTGGCCCTCTAATATTCACACACACACACACACACACACACACACACACACACACACACACACACACACACACACACACACACACACACACACACACACACACACACACACACACACACACACACACACCTACCCATAGAGCTCTCGCTCTCTGCTTGTGTGTGTGTGTGTGTGTGTGTGTGTGTGTGTGTGTGTGTGTGTGTGTGTGTGTGTGTGTGTGTGTGTGTGTGTGTGTGTGTGTGTGTGTGTGTGTGTGTGTGTGTGTGTGTGTGTGTGTGTGTGTGTGTGTGTGTGTGTGTGTGTGTGTGTCAGTATCTGTAACATGGAAAAACACTGGGCGCCCAAACCGTCTTTTCACAATCACAACCAAATAAGCCCATGGGCGGAAGAAAGCATGTAGTCTAGGCCTAATATGACACTATATCAAGATGATATCAGCTATCATTCCTTCATTCCTTCTCTTTTGTGTGTGTGTGTTTGCACGTGTGGGTGTGTGTAAGTGTGTGTCCACGAGGGATATTGAGATGCAGCTCACCTGCCAATTCAGCTCTCTCTCTGCTTGTGTGTGTGTGTGTGTGTGTGTGTGTGTGTGTGTGTGTGTGTGTGTGTGTGTGTGTGTGTGTGTGTGTGTGTGTGTGTGTGTGTGTGTGTGTGTGTGTGTGTGTGTGTGTGTGTGTGTCAGACTGCATTGATTCAGAGGGTTTATTCAGTGACCAATTCAGACAATAATCTTCCAGACTGATAAGAGCTTTCATAATGTTTTGATGCTGCTGACCATCATGTGATGACTGTGACACAAACCACATCTAACTGGTGACTGACCCTCCTGGTGGGAAAGTGAAGCCAATGATGTTTGAGGATATGCGTTCAAGTCTCTTGTCTAAACTCTCAATGACGTCTTTAATCGCTCACGGACCGTATGACTGATCATTTCTCACAAGGTGAACATCCTGATCATCAACAGTGACCGTATGTCTGATCATTTCTCACCAGGTGAACATCTTGATCATCAACAGTGACCGTATGACTGATCATTTCTCACCAGGTGAACATCCTGATCATCAACAGTGACCGTATGACTGATCATTTCTCACCAGGTGAACATCCTGATCATCAACAGTGACCGTATGACTGATCATTTCTCACCAGGTGAACATCCTGATCATCAACAGTGACCGTATGACTGATCATTTCTCACCAGGTGAACATCCTGATCATCAACAGTGACCGTATGACTGATCATTTCTCACCAGGTGAACATCCTGAACATCAACAGTGACCGTATGTCTGATCATTTCTCACCAGGTGAACATCCTGATCATCAACAGTGACCGTATGACTGATCATTTCTCACCAGGTGAACATCCTGATCATCAACAGTGACCGTATGACTGATCATTTCTCACCAGGTGAACATCCTGATCATCAACAGTGACCGTATGACTGATCATTTGAAGAGAGAGACAGACTGTTTAAGGTTTAAACATAGCTCCTGTAAAACCTACACATTATACACATTCTGTTTTTTTACATCAGTCGTCTCCGCTCCACGATTCTCCATCCTCCTCTACCTGGAGAAGTTCTTTCTGTGATTTAAGGCGAGGTAAATACACGCTACGCAATTAGTAAGAACCCTAATGGTCACATTACCGAAAACTGACTTTAGGACGACACCATGTCAGAAATGGAATGAATTGGGCTTCTAAGGTATGATGGTAGGTCTACTGTATGTAGTGTAGCACCAGGCCAGGGGAGGTAGAATACCTCAGTAACAGCTAAGGTGTGATGGTAGGTCTACTGTATGTAGTGTAGCACCAGGCCAGGGGAGGTAGAATACCTCAGTAACAGCTAAGGTGTGATGGTAGGTCTACTGTATGTAGTGTAGCACCAGGCCAGGGGAGGTAGAATACCTCAGTAACAGCTAAGGTGTGGTGGTAGGTCTACTGTATGTAGTGTAGCACCAGGCCAGGGGAGGTAGAATACCTCAGTAACAGCTAAGGTGTGGTGGTAGGTCTACTGTATGTAGTGTAGCACCAGGCCAGGGGAGGTAGAATACCTCAGTAACAGCTAAGGTGTGATGGTAGGTCTATGTAGTGTAGCACTAGGCCAGGGGAGGTAGAATACCTCAGTAACAGCTAAGATGTGATGGTAGGTCTACTGTATGTAGTGTAGCACCAGGCCAGGGGAGGTAGAATACCTCAGTAACAGCTAGAGTAAGGCAGAAAATCAGAAGTACGATCAGATACAATCTGATGTATTTATGTTACTGTCTGGAATCAGTGACGACAGAATTAGGAAGACTTGAGAGGCTTTGGGATTGAACATGTCGACCGTGCAGGAATGTGTAGATGCCCACAGCTACAGAATGGTACATGGTATAGACAGTGACTTAGCCTACAACCCAGAGGGAAAAATTATGTGAGTAAGCATGGTTACGGAAAACCATGTGTCCAATTTTCTATACTGAGAAGGAGCACAGACACAGACAACACTCAAAGACATTGTCATCTGAAGGTTGGTGTCTTTTTGCCTTGTGGTATTCAAACAAGCAGCCGAGACATTTGTCAATCAAACCTAGCTGACTCTATGGCCTTCCTGGGCTAAAAGTGATCATTTCCAAATACCCTATGCGAAACATGAAGTGTCATATACATTTGTTTCATACTATATGCATGATACACCATTGTCTGTATAGGCCTATATGAGTTATTTTCTCCATACGTGACACTGTTGTCAGATTCTTCTCATTCCTCTCTACCTGAGACATCTTTAAATTCCAGACCATATCTTCAAGAGAAATACCAAGGGGATTGTTCTATCACTGTATCCCTCCTCCTCATTCTCCTCCCTCTTTCTCTCTCCATCTTCATCCTTGTCTCCGGGTGGGAGGTGGAAGGAATGTGTCAGTCCCTTTGCCCTCTCATGCTCCATGTTTTCCCAGAGGATTAACCGGAAGATGAATGTGTATTCCGAGCTTCTTTCTGTATTCCGTCTCTTACCCGGAGTGCTGATGTCTCGCCTGGAGAGAAAGCTCGGAGTTAAACGGCGGTCATCCCGATTCGACATGATGCCTTCATCACAAAAGCATCTAGGATGGCCAGTCACTGCAGTGTCATATCCTTATTCCTTACACCTAGCCAATGGTTGATGGTGTTACTAATTGTGCACTGTAGTAATGTCTGATAACAATGTTGAGCATTGCTCATTGGCTACCTTGTTTCCAGCCTCTACCTTACGCAGCTTATCTACTGTGAAGGTGACTTGTTTATAGGGGATCTACAGACCTTTCAATATCAGATAATGCCACTCTGGATCAGTCTCACTCTGCCAAATCTTAACCATTAACCTCAGAGAAACATACTTCAACTGATCTTAGAGCAGTCTTTCTCCCTGCAACTCTACCAGACTGCTTGGCCCAGGTTCAAAACACAACTGGATCAGGCCCTGTAGGGATCAGTGGAAACACATTTGTTTCAAATCTCTTCTCCTAACGTTTGGTGTAGAGCAGTAAATAAAGATAAACTCTCTTGGAATGGTTCAGAGTCTGCCTGTCTCTGTCTGACGGGCTTACAGTGTTGTTCCATGGTGCAACAGGCTCTCTAAGCACAGTTCTAAGACCAACTGAGCTAAAGTCCCCCCAACACGGCCTGCTAACATGAACCATTAAGGGAGAAAGATGCAAAAGTGACCATGACTAGGGGGAACTTATCCTACTCTGTAAGGGCTTCTACTGCTTTAGGAGAGAGCTATTTCTGAGGTTGCTGTCTGTAGATTCCTGGCAATAGACATATCACTCTCTGAGATGTCCCATTGATAGACTGATAGACCCATTTAGCCCTAGAGGAGGAGGGATCCTTTCTATCAGACTGATAGAATGATAGAGTAATCTAGGCCTAGAACGCGGAGGGATCCACTGGACAGACTGATAGAGTGATAGGGACATGTACTGATGGAGGGATGAAGGGATGGATCCATGGTACTAACAGACTGATAGACAGACAGGTCAGATCGATGTCTCTTCCTGAGCATTGCTGGCTTGTGCATTCCTAGCGGTGGTTGGACCGCGGAGAGGGCTGGTCTCTCTAGGTCAGCCCATATAGGGCTTGTCTGTCTGTGCCGGGCAGGAATGTTAGATGGGAGCAGCGTTCCTGTAATGGGAAGCATTCTAAGGGGATTTATCCACAGAATGTCAAACTCAATGCCACAGAATATCAAACTTCGGAATGCTGTTTACAACGTAAATCTGGATCAGACAGACACCTGCCCCGGGAATATCTTTCCCTCTATCCCTCCATCTGTCTCCTTTCCCCCCTCCATCCACCCTGAGCATCTCTTTCTCCATCCATCCTTTTGAGTCTCCCTCTATCCCTGATCCCTCCCTCCTTCCACCCACAACATCTCCATCCCCCTCTCACTTTATCCCTCCCTCCCTCCCTCCCTCCCTCTCTTCATCCTTCTTGCTGTATCCCTGATCTCTCCCTCCCTTCCATTCCTTACCCTGCATCCCTCCCTCCAGTGCTAATCACCTGATCCTTGATAGACAGCAGCCCATCATTTTCCCAGACCTTCCCAGAAATTGACACAGAAGTCCGTAGCCTAAAAAGCTACTTTTGTAATCTTTTTTTGGTGGGGGAAACATTTTCATATTCAGAGATATGTGCAACTCAAAAAAATCCTTTAAAAGCTGGAGAGACAGTCCGGTTCAATCATGGTCATGTAAGTAGGGCCTAGGCCTATTTGACATGCTGTACTGACCCAGGTCAGACCAAGAACCAGAATAGAATGGTTATGGAGAGAATGTATTTTCCCACTCTCAGTCATTACCTGCCAGACTGTTTCTTCTCTCTGTTAAGGGAGACACCTGTAGTGGGTATCCCTCACGTCTCTGGCACATCCATCAGGTCAAAACTCTAGTTATAACCCCCCTGGCAGACACACACAGTCTGAAGTTTCTCCAGAGTCCAGTGCCAAGTGTGAGTAGGCCCATGCTAACTGAGTTATGTTGATATTATCCAGGAGTTTTGACCTGTCTCCTGACTGCCCATGTCCCTTCACTTTGATGGACGCTCTGGTTTTCATCATAACAACTTATAACAGAGGGAGGTAAAAAGGCGAATTGTCATAGTTGTGGACTTTTCCAATGGGTCTTGGGGTACAAAAATAAGTATACGAAAATATCTTCACAAAAAGTAGAAGTCTTTGTACAAGCACAATTAATCAGAGACGATTTTTAAAAAGCAGACCCCAATGTGTGACGTTTCTCACAAAACGGAAGTGACGTTTTTGTGTATGCACTGTTGTCGATTTTGTTCTGCTAGCTAATGCTTTGGAAAACAGTAAGGAGCACGCTACTTTGTGATATCTCAATTGTTTTTCTTCGAAAACAGTTAGGGTTCGGTTACAATTCGTGTTAATTATGGGCACACATCTCCTGTTACATTCCTAAAACGTTTGTTTTGCATATTATTCAAGATGGTAGCGTGAGCTAGTTAGCTATGCTAGCAGTTGTGCTTGCAAATAAGCTATCTTATTTCGAACGTCTAAGTTAGATAGCTAACTTCAAGGTGTGCAAACATTTGTAAACACAAAAACGAAGATATGACCGTGTGTTTTCTCCCTAGGTGACAAAGGCTATCTTCTAGTGCGCTGTACAAGCTAACAACATGGTAAGTTTTCAGGCTACATCAAAATGTGTTCAACACACTAGTAGCTAACATTAGCGTCCTTGTAAAATTAGCTCTGTTAGTGTTTGTCCACCACTGGTGGCACCAGGTTTCCTCAGTGAGGAAGCCCCACTGGAGCGGCAGGTAGCCTTGCGGTTAAGAGCGTTGGGCCAGCAACCGAAAGGTCGCTGTTTCGAATCCCCGAGCCGGCAAGGTGGATAAATCTGCCGTTCTGCCCTTGAACAAGGCAGTTAACCCCCAACAACAACTGCTCACCGGGCGCCGTGACGAGGATGTCGATTTAAAGGCAGCACCTATCTAATTCAGAAAGGTTGGGTTAAATGCGGGAGTTGTACAACTGACTAGTTATTCCCCCTTCCCCTTATCCATATAGAGAAAAGCTGGTGCCACCAGTGGTGGACAAAAGAGCACATTTTCCAAGGACACTGTTAGCTACTAGTGTGTTGAATACTGACTAGGTGTTCCTCCTTTCCCTTATCCATGTAAGAAAACCGAATATGTTACTGTAACGTAACAATGTTCACACTTTCCTCTTTTTCCATGTATCGTTTCTCAGGGTGAGAGGAAAGGACAAAACCATTACTACCCTCCGGACTTCGACCCACAGAAGGTAAATATGACTACTGACCATCATCACATATAATAATAGATGCGCAATAGGTTAATGGAGTTAAGAAATCAATCTACATGTGAGCCTCTTTCAACCTGTTCTCACTCTGACTCTTTTCTCACTTTCTCTTTTTCCCCCCTTCCTTTCTCTAGCATGGCTCCCTCAATGGTTACCATGGAACCCATGCTCTACGAGAGAGGGCCAGGAAACTGTCCCAGGGTATCCTCATCATCCGGTCAGTAACACAAACACACACATCAAATTCAGTAGTTTGATGGCTTACAGGAAACTGACTCTTGTCTATGTATTTTCACAGGTTTGAGATGCCCTATAATATCTGGTGTGATGGCTGCAAGAATCACATCGGCATGGGTAAGCTCGCTCTCTCTTACATTCTCAGTTTTCCAGCAAGTTGCTATACGTTTTCCTTTTTCAGGAACATAATTAATTACAGCCATTTCTTATCATACGTTTGTGTCACTCAGGTGTACGTTATAACGCTGAGAAGAAGAAAGTGGGGACCTACTACACCACGCCAATCTACAGGTAAGACCAGACACATCTCAATCAGACACACTGAAGGCCAGTACATACATCTGTGCGTGTTTACCTGTGTGCTCCTCTTCAGGTTCCGGATGAAGTGTCACCTGTGTGTGAACTACATTGAGATGCAGACGGACCCAGCCACCTGTGATTACGTCATCGTGTGCGGTGCGCAGCGGAAGGAGGAGAGATGGGACATGGCTGACAATGAACAGATCCTCACTACAGGTAACTTATTTCTCCTCGTTGACCTTACATTTTGTTAGGTGTGTGTGTGTGTGTGTGAGAGGAAGGATGGGACATGGCCGTCAACGAACATCCTCATCCCTGGCAACTAATGACATTTGACCTCAGCGAACTTTTAGTGACCTCTTATTCTTTAATACGTCAAACCCCAAAACAGAATGGACTCCAATTGTCTTTCAACAATGGCACTATGGATATCAGTTCATTTATTTCTCCATTCCTGTGTCTTGTCTGCTCATTTCTTAGGCATCATTGTCTTCCCTTTCTTTATCGCTCATGTGCTCTCTTCTTTTCTCACCTACCCCACTTATTTCCCTCTCTACCACCCCCCTATCCCCCCCCTCCTTTCCCGTCCCTGCTCCTTCTGTGTGTCTCCCCAGAGCGTAGTGAGAAGGAGAAGTTGGAGACAGATCCCATGTATAAGCTGGACCACGGTGGTAAGGACAAGGAGAAACTGAGGAAGGCTCTTCCCTCTCTGTCTGAGCTACAGGATCACCAGGCTGGATGGAAGGACGACTTCATACTCAACAGCAAGCTCCGCAGGAAGTTCAGGGTAAATGCACTGCACTGTATTCAGATCATAACTGTTTATTTATTTGATTTTATTTCACCTTTATTTAACCAGGTAGGCTAGTTGAGAACAAGTTCTCATTTACAACTGCGACCTGGCCAAGATAAAGCAAAGCAGTGCGTCACAAACAACAACACAGAGTTACACATGGAACAAACAAATGTACAGTCAATAACACAATAGAAACAAAAATAAAGTCTATATACAGTGTGTGCAAATGGCGTGAGGAGGTAAGGCAATAAATGGTCCATAGTAGCGAAGTAATTACAATTTACAATGCACTCGAGGCCACATTTAGATTCTCTACCTTTCTCCTGAAGTGTACACTTTTTCTAGCCATGCCTACACCAATCCAATGCTTTTACATTTGTGGGGAGTAGTGAACGAGTGCACACTTCAGGAGGAAAGAGAGAGGATTGGGATTCGCCCATGGAATTACTTGGACTCTTTGTCAAATAGTCTATCCTTGATTCCTCGTATCCTTTGTCCTTGCCTCCTTAAAACGCATTGGAGAAGTAGGTCAGTGTGGAGGGACCCTGGAAGTTTTTCCTCCCGTATGGTTTAAAAGGCGGCGAGGATGCGAGAAGCCCCTTGTAAAAGAGATGTATCTCAATGGGACTTGCGTAACTGGATAGCATGTACGTTGTGTGAATAGGGTGGATAGGTGTAGGTCTGTCTTCAGGGCTGCTGACTTAACTGTTCATCTCCACTGATCTAATACGCAGACTGAGAAGAAAGTGATGGCGGAGGAGGAGGAGAAAGACAACGCCGTGAGAAAGAGGACAAATCTGTCCATCCCTCTGCTGCCTGAGAAAGAGGAGGACAAGAAACTAGCAGCACTGCTCACCTACACAGCTCCTGACTGTAAGTGGGCATGTACACCACACACACAGAGAATAATAATGCACTCGAAACCAGACTCTCAATCACACACTGTTCATACACACTATAACACAGGCAAGTCCACACACATACATACACACATACACACACACACACTACTTTTTCATAAAAGAACACCATGCCTCCTCCTCTCCTCATCCCCTTCCTCTAGCCTACGATGACAGGCAGAACTACAAGCGGAAGGAGATCTCTAGCCGCTCCTGGTTCAGTTCCCCCACTCTGCCACCAGGTAGCGCTGCAGGCAGCCTACTTCAGAAGCTGGGCCTACAGGGGAAAGGTGCTGCTGTGGCCAAAGCCCTGGGTCCCCAAGCCTCCTCCCCGAACCCACACAGTCTCATAAGGAGGTAGGTCAATGAATGGGTGAATTTGAATTTTCCCATTTGCTGACGACAGATAATCTTCCTTGGGCCCGACACACAACTAAATAGACTTCACAGTCAAAAGACTTTACAATTTACATGAATGCTAGTGGATCTGTCAACATCATAAAGTATGAATCAGTTTTCCCTTCTAGATGATAATGAATAAGATGACATGGACAGGAGGGACCTGACCCTAGATCAGTACTCCTACTCTGAAACGCTTTGTGAAAACAGGCCCAGTAATGTTCATGTAACCTAAGCCACCTTGTTGTTGTGCTAACCTGTTGCAGTGGGTTCCCCATATTTGCGACACAGTTGATTGATAGTGTGTGTGTGGTTATCCACAGGAGGACCGAGGGCTCTGGGAACAAACCAGAGGCCTGCGCTACAGTCACCCGCAGGAAATCAGACCCAGGAACCAATGATCTAGGAAACAGTCTCTCGCCGAAGGGGAAGGAGTTACACGTTGCACAAACACAAAGGACTGGGGGGACAGATTTGGGAGTTGCACAGCCTGAGCAGAGACTGGAAATGGTTGAAACTCACATGAGTTCTCTGGAGATGCAGATTCTTAACACCACCACAGAAGAAGAGGACAGAGGACGATCGAAAGGAGAGGATTGTGGGACAGTGCTGGAGGACCATGACAGTAGTCGCTCTGGGGTGTTGAGGACGTCACTGGTTGCAGACTACAGCGACTCCTCCGACTCTGACCCCGGGGTGTCGGGGGAAGTTTCCCCTAGATGCTGATCTTGAGTCAGTTTTCACTTTCCTCCACTAAATGGTTAAGGTTGGGGGAGGGGAATCTGATCTGTACCTATGGTAAACATCACCCTGAAGCCAGACCTAGGAGTATGAGGATGGACTGTTGACTTTGTGTTAGACAAACAATACCTTTAGCCTGGTTAAAACAGACTGAATGCTGAGCTCAATATGCTTGGAAAGTGGAGATGCCATAGAACCCGCTGCAGTGTTTGCTCGCAAAAGAGATTTTCCGTTGGCTAATTAACGGTACATTTGTGAATTGTTTTGCCCCATAGTTCGCCAAAATGATAAGCTAGTTAGTTAGCTATCACTGCGACACTTTTGCTAGGTACAGTAGCGCTTCTGTGTCAATAGAATGTATTCAAAATGGTGACTAGGTTGTCTCCAGTTTATATGTTATCATTGTGATGCGCATCCATGTGTACCCACTTTCTATTGAAACAGTGGTGAGCCCTGCATTCAGTCTGGTGTCAACAGGCTACGAGACACTTTGCTCTATGGCCAAAATGTGTGTGTGGGAGACTGGGACTGAAGGTACAGTATGTATTAACAACACAAAGTGTTTTACAACAGAATGTTTTCACCATATATAACCATAGGCAAGAGGTTATTTTCCAGTTTTATTGATTTGTGTAGAAGTCGTGTATTATACAGATTGGAGTGATTATGCGAATGTCATTGAAAACAGTTGTCCTCTGATATGCAGTGTATATCCACGTTGCTCTTGGAAATACATGTACATTTCATTTAATCTGATAAATATCCGGTCCTTTGCGGGTCTCGCTGTAAATCAATGTCGTTTTTGTATTTTCTTTATAGAAATTATAAGCCATGATCAAGATAACTGAGAAAATAATGCACAGCCATGGATCCCAGTGATGTATGATTCATATTGGGAATATCAAATGTTCTGTCTTTGCTACACACACACATGCAGAGGAGGCATACTATTTGGGGTATGTTACAGGATTACAAAAGCAACTGACCTCTTAGCATATTTGAAGCTTAGCTGCGTTTGGTTAGCAATTGTATTCACCAATTATAAAAGGGGTGGGTATTGCTTGAATATAGTCTGCCAAAATAGCACACTCTTTGGTGGCTGGGATCCAAGGGGGAGTGTGTGTTGTCTCTGTGTGAAAGAGTTCTGTCCCCAGTGTCATGAGAGTTTAGTTCCATTCACTCTCAAGATGGCGAAGGGAACACTGCTCCACATTTTGTTGCTTTGTGTTTTCTGTAGCTGTTGTGCCCAGATGTTCAACCGCCGAGTGCTGTAAGTTTTCCTTTCTCAACTGTTCATTTTGCTGCCGTAGAGGGTACTAAAGTTTTCCTTTCTCAACTGTTCACTTTGCTGCCGTAGAGGGTACTAAAGTTTTCCTTTCTCAACTGTTCACTTTGCTGCCGTAGAGGGTACTAAAGTTTTCCTTTCTCAACTGTTCACTTTGCTGCCGTAGAGGGTACTAAGTTTTCCTTTCTCAACTGTTCACTTTGCTGCCGTAGAGGGTACTAAGTTTTCCTTTCTCAACTGTTCACTTTGCTGCCGTAGAGGGTACTAAGTTTCTGCTCTCTACTGAACGCGCTATTTCTTTAACTTGACTGCTGACAGGTGTGATTTCTTGGGGTTGTATATTACACAGTGGAATACTCAAAATACAAAAAAAAATGTTATTTTTTACTTGCTTCTGGGCTGTTTTAAACTGGACTCCCTGACTTATACGTTTTTAACAGATGTATTACTCAACTTTTTAGGATGCGACCGGGTTCATGGGGTCGCCACCGGTAGGGTCTATGGTTATTATCTCTAAAATTCGAATTCTATTCATTCTAATTCAGCCCAAATCTAAAAATTCACTATATTTCTAATTCACAATTACACGTAACTGCAATATGTAATCATGATCAATAATGTATTATTAGTAATATCAGTCTAAGAACAATTGCATTTTTCTGAAATGTATATAACACTCAATGTGCCCATTCAGATTTCAATATATGGACCATGATGATTATTTTGGTCTTCATGAGTAAGTACAGAATCTTCTCTACCTTGTTGAACCTACCAAATGTACTACCAAATGTTGGCATTAAAGGAAAAAAACAATGCCTCATTTATTTACAGTGAAAGAAATCCGAAGGACCACACCAGTCTGGAACCAAGGTACAGTGTTCCCAAAAGTATCCAGATAAACACAAAAGGCACTCCTATCAGTTACTAAAATACTACTCTACTGTATGCATGTCAAAGTTTGCCAAATGGGTAAGATTTTAAAATAACTTTATCTTCTCACTCTCTTTTCCTCTCCCTCCTTAATCCTCTCCCTGTTCTCCCTCTCATCCCTGCTCCTCATGTACCCCCTCCCTCGCCTCCTCTCTTCTCCCCCTCCCATCCCTCACCCCAGGTTCATCCTCCTAGCCCCTAACATTCTGAGAACAGACAGTGAGGAGTCTATCTATTTAGAGTCCCATGGCCTCAACAGCCCTGTAACCGTCACCATAACAGTCCATAACTTCCCGGGGGGGGGGACTAAGCTCCTGCAGGACACTGTCACACTCGGCCCGGCGAACAGCTACCACACCCTCAAGATCATAAAGGTGATTCAATTCACTACACCCTCAAGATAAAGGTGATTCAGTTCACTACACCCTCAAGATCATAAAGGTGATTCAGTTCACTTCAAGATCATCAGTTCAATTCAGCACACCCTCAAGACCATACAGGTGATTCCATTAGATTCAGTTCAATACACCTCACCCTCAAGAGTAGACCATACAGGTGATTCAGACTTGTCATGAGTATGTATGTCCCCCTTATAATGCCTTATTATAGTGTCTTAATGATCCAGAATAAACAACTGCCACTTTTCCTGAACCCCCAAGACATTCTAAAGGCTAATATCTGCTTATAAAAGACTTATTCTTCCCCTCCCAGCTCCCTTCAGAGCATCTGGACAAGGGGAACGAGGAGTCCTCCAGGAACCAGTATGTGAATGTGAAAGCAGAGTTTGGGGGCTACCACGTAGCTGAACAGGTTGTCATGGTCTCCTTCCACTCTGGATACATCTTCATCCAGACAGACAAGCCCCTCTACAAACCTGGAGACACTGGTAAGGGGGATGGGGGAGAGGGAAAAAGGAAGTGTTCCCAATGACATGTTAGGTTCATGTGAATGATGAAAAGCGTCTCTCTCTTTATTTGTCTGTCTGATCTCTCCCCTGCTCTCGCTCTCTGCAGTACTATGCAGGGCCTTTGTGTCTGCACCTACCTTCCAGGCCTTCAACGGCTCCATCACCATTGAATTCCAGGTAGCTAAAAGTTCATCACATGCCCATTAGCCTACATGTCTTAAATGATATAAAGTAACACTTCATTATGTTTTAGAAATGTGCGATTTAAGGTGTGTGTGTGTGTGTGTCAGAATTCAGACGGCGTCGTAGTGAAACAGATCTCCAGGACCAGAGCCAAGAATGGAATCTTTGCTGATACTCACGTTCTACCTGACATAGTCAAGTAAGTCAAGAACATCATGAGGTTTCTAGCCTGGTGTGAGGATTCTAGCCTGGTATGAGGTTTCTAGCCTGGTATGAGGATTCTAGCCTGGTATGAGGATTCTAGCCTGGTATGAGGTTTCTAGCCTGGTATGAGGATTCTAGCCTGGTATGAGGATTCTAGCCTGGTATGAGGATTCTAGTCTGGTATGAGGATTCTAGCCTGGTATGAGGATTCTAGCCTGGTATGAGGATTCTAGCCTGGTTTTCAAATATGTAACACTTTGCTTTATAAATCATTATGCCGCCTGGTCATAATGCTCTATGAATGTAGTCATTATGAGCAGTTATAACTCATAAGCCGTTATAAATATGCTTGGAATACTGTATGAAGAGGATGTCCATACAAAGTGTTACCACTATCCTACTGCCATTTACTAATGCTAATACGTGTTTGTGTGTGTCTGTCATAGTGAGGGAACGTGGAAGATCATTGCAAAATTTGACAACTGGCAACCGAACAAATTCAGTAGTGAGTTTGAGGTGAAGAAATACGGTAGGTGGAAGAGCTTTGTAAATATGTGTGTGCGTGCCTGTATGTCATTCAACGTGGTTCCCTCTCCATATGATTACTCGTTGAGCTAAAGCCTGGGCAGAAGCTTGGGGAGCTAACACGATGCTCTGTTGCAGTGCTGCCTGCTTTCAATGTCACACTGACTCCCAAGAAACCCTTCCTCAGTCTGGATGATACTGAGCTGGTGGTGGAGATCACAGCCAGGTTAGTAACACTAATGTAGACCTACTGTATTGCTTATTAATGTGTTATGTATGGCTTATGAAACCTTTATGTAGGTACCCTTCAGACAAAGTGTTACTAATGCCGGGTTCATGACATTTCGGATACTCGGCACCTCAGAGTTAAAATGAACTTAAGTTATTTGCGGAGAGCTTCCTATTGGTTGATTCTGATGCTTCCCAGGTGGGAAACGCGGGTATTATCGTTCTACAACGAGTAAGCAAGTCAGAAACGTCAGTTTCCCGACAGGACGTGAAAGCGGCATTAACACTGTAATAATAGTTGTGATAATGAATAATTGTCACAAAAATAACTCACCCATCATAGAATGACTGTTGACTTGAATGGAAATGTCCGTTCCAGTAATTCTAGCTCTATGGTAACAGCTGTCTGTTTGGTGAGGCCGTTCTAGTCATTCTATTTCTATGGTCACAGCTACCTGTATGGTGAGGCCGTTCTAGTAATTGTATTTCTATGGTCACAGCTACCTGTATGGTGAGGACGTTCTAGTGATTGTATTTCTATGGTCTCATCTACCTGTATGGTGAGACCATTCTAGTCATTGTATTTCTATGGTCACAGATACCTGTATGGCGAAGATGTCCAGGGAACGGCCTACGTGATGTTTGGGGTGGAGGTGAACAAGGAGAAGAGGAGGTTACCATCGGTCAAGCAGGTCACCAATGTGAGTACTGGTAGTACACTACATTATGAAGTGCTAGACCTTTTCCGCAACTTAAAGTCATACACACCTCACACATCAAAGGGAGATCAATTCAGCGTAAAGTGTAAACATACAACAACCGCCATTTTCCTTCCTTCATTTCAGCTGCAGCAAGGCACCGCTACATTGACCATGGCGGAGATCAGGAAGGCCTACCCCGACCTCCGCTCCCTGGTTGGAAGCTCTATTTACGTCAAGGCCTCAGTGCTGACCAAATCAGGTAAGGTCAATAAAGTTTTATTGAATTAAGTTGAGTTGAATTAAATTACAATGGACCTTTGAATGAAGAAGGTCAGATGCAGGCTATCCAAAACCTGATGACTCACGTTAGCTTCCCAAGCTAATGCCTAGGTTAGAACCCAGTCGATCAAACTATGGTAGGATTGATTTAAAACCTTGCTTGAGACCTAAAGACTTGTGTTAGCTCCCCAAGCTAATGCCTAAACTTTGACTCAGCGGGCTAACACAGTCTTGTATCTTTCTACTCCTCTATAGGCAGTGACCTGGTGGAGGCAGAGAAGTCTGGTATTAAGATAGTGGAGTCCCCGTACGTCCTCTCCTTCATAGACACACCAAAGTACTACAAGCCTGGCTTGCCCTTCGACGTTATGGTAATGTCACAACATCAACGCTTTATAGACAGAAAGGATCAACCTTATTTGAATGAATTATGAGTCGTTGGAGATAAGAGCCATAGAGATGCAATATAATAATATAATTCTGTGATAAGAGAATGTGGTTCAGATCCAAGTCTAAAGTGTTTATATCTCTAACTAGCCTCGTTCTACCATCCTCATCTCACAAGCTTACATTCTGTTAAAAGAAACGAGAGCGCAGTGGTCAGGATGGTGGATCAGGTTACCTTCTAACGGGTTCTAACGGTGTTCTTCAGATCCAGGTGAGTTTCCAGGATGGTTCCCCGGCTCATAACGTCCCAGTCCAGGTGAGCCTCCTGGCCAACCCAATCACCAGCCACCTTGGCACCATCAGGACCGCCATCAACATGCCTGCTGAGCTAGGCCCTCAGATCATCACTGTGAGTACCGCTAACAGGGCTTATAACCTGTTATAACCTGCTATAACCACCCTCACTAAAGCTAATGGTGCTTATAACATGCTTACTGAGATACACCCGCAGACCATCACTAAGTACCCCTAACAGGGCTTATAACCTGTTATAACCTGCTATAACCACCCTCACTAAAGCTAATGGTGCTTATAACATGCTTACTGAGATACACCCGCAGATCATCACTGTAAGTACCCCTAACAGGGCTTATAACCTGTTATATCCTGCTATAACCACCCTCACTAAAGCTAATGGTGCTTATAACATGCTTACTGAGATACACCCGCAGATCATCACTGTAAGTACCCCTAACAGGGCTTATAACCTGTTATATCCTGCTATAACCACCCTCACTAAAGCTAATGGTGCTTATAACATGCTTACTGAGATACACCCGCAGATCATCACTGTAAGTACCCCTAACAGGGCTTATAACCTGTTATATCCTGCTATAACCACCCTCACTAAAGCTAATGGTGCTTATAACATGCTTACTGAGATACACCCGCAGATCATCACTGTAAGTACCCCTAACAGGGCTTATAACCTGTTATAACCTGCTATAACCACCCTCACTAAAGCTAATGGTGCTTATAACATGCTTACTGAGATACACCCGCAGACCATCACTGTAAGTACCCCTAACAGGGCTTGTAACCTGTTATAACCTGCTATAACCACCCTCACTGAAGCTAATGGTGCTAATAACATGCTTACTGAGATACACCCGCAGACCATCACTGTAAGTACCCCTAACAGGGCTTGTAACCTGTTATAACCTGCTATAACCACCCTCACTAAAGCTAATGGTGCTTATAACATGCTTACTGAGATACACCCGCAGACCATCACTGTAAGTACCCCTAACAGGGCTTATAACCAGCTACAACCTTCTATAATCACACTCAGTAGAGCTAATGGTGCTTGTAATCAAGTATAACCAGCTATATCCACCCTCAGTAATGTCCTAAGCAGTTATAACAACTATCGGTTCTTAGTGTTCATAAGCAAAACTTTGCCTGTCTGTTTCTGTGTACCTGTGTGTGTACCTGTGTGTGTACCTGTGTGTGTGTGTGGCCATGTGTACGTGTGTTTGTGGCCATGTATGTGTGTACGTGTGTGTGGCCATGTTTGTGTGTACGTGTGTGTACCTGTGTTTGTGGCCATGTATGTGTGTACATGTGTGTGTGGCCATGTTTGTGTGTACGTGTGTGTACCTGTGTGTGTGGCCATGTATGTGTGTACGTGTGTGTGTGGCCATGTATGTGTGTACCTGTGTGTGTGGCCATGTATGTGTGTACCTGTGTGTGTGGCCATGTATGTGTGTACCTGTGTGTGTGGCCATGTATGTGTGTACCTGTGTGTGTGGCCATGTATGTGTGTACCTGTGTGTGTGGCCATGTATGTGTGTACCTGTGTGCGTGGCCATGTATGTGTGTACCTGTGTGTGTGTGGCCATGTATGTGTGTACGTGTGTGTATCTGTGTATGGCTGTGCGAGCGTGTGTGTGTGTCTTGGTTTTCATGTGTGTGTCTGTAAATCCTAAACACACAGGCTGAGACCAAACAGACGGGCCTACAGCCAGAGCAGCAGGCCAGACAGCAGATGACCCTTCACCCCTACACACCCTTTGACAAACAGAGACAGAACTACCTGTATATCTCCACTGGGACCACCACAGTCTCTCTGGGGCAGAGCCTTGGCCTCAGTCTACACATCAACGCTGCCGACAAGGCCCACAGGGAACTCATCACTCACCTCACATACCTGGTGAGTGGATATAGTACAATGGAGTAGCATACAATTCAATTGAACAGCTGGTGAGTGCAAACTGTAATGGTCCAGATTTTTGACAATCCAAAATCAAGTCTTTTCAAGTTACCCCTGTATATTTATATTTTCTACCATATGTTGGTACCATATATAGCTTACACGTTTACATAGTTGTAGCGCTGTCTTCAAAATGTACCTTTGTCTGTCCCCAAAGGCAATATTTTGTGAAAAAAATTAAGTGTGTCTCAAACTCCTCCTACAGGTGTTGAACAAGGGCAAAATCATCGTTGCCAAGAGACTGGAGGTCGGAGGTCAGGACATGACCAACGTTCTGTTGACCATTACCACGGAGATGATGCCCTCATTTCGCGTTGTGGCATTCTACATGCTGCCGTGGGCGGGGACTTCGGAGGTGGTGGCTGATTCTGTGTGGGTGGATGTGGAGGATGCCTGTGTTGGGGCGGTGAGTGGACAACCCAGGATATGTTTCATGTTCAAATACAACCTTAATTCCTTCCTTGATACCTTCCCTCCTGCGTTGACATAATCACTGATTAGTGTTGATTGTACAGACGAACGCAAACTGTCATGTTTGGACAAAGTCATATTTTCTTTGTCCTCTCTCCTATATCCTTCAGTACAGTTGGTTTGGAAGGACCTGATTGGTTACGTTATGGTGATGACAGACCTATGTCGTGTTAGATCCAAAACAAACCCCCCCCCCTCTCCCCCCCAGCTGGCTCCAGGCCCCCAGAGTACTACCACCCAGGGAAAGGGTTCAACTACCAGCTTCTCATGTTCCACTATCTTTCCTCTCATTTCAATTCAAGGGGCTTTATTGTCATGGGAAACATTTGTTAACATTGCCAAAGCAAGTGAAGTAGATAACAAACAAAAGTGAAATAAACAATACAAATTAACAGTAAACATTACACTCACAGAAGTTCCAAATGAATAAAGACATTTCAAATATCATTGTCTCTCTCTCCCCCCCCCTCCCCAGTTGAGTGTTGGTCCAGCTGGCTCCAGGCCCCCAGAGTATTACCACCCAGGGAGAGGGTTCAACTTCCAGGTGAGAGGAGACCCAGGAGCCATGGTCAGTCTGGTGGTGGTGGACAACGCTGTGTTCCTGCTCAACAGACAGAGGCTCACACAGAGGAAGGTGAGGGAGACTGTGTGGGTCTGTGGAAATCAATAGACAGAGACACAGATAGGAGAGTAATGGGGACAGTGGAGGGGTCAGTCGATCAGCCAATCATCTGAAGCTACCATCTGGATAACACACCTCTGACTCCTCTCCTCTGACCCCTCTCCTCTGACCCCTCTCCTCTGACCCCTCTCCTCTGACCCCTCTCCTCTGACTCCTCTCCTCTGACCCATCTCCTCTGACCCATCTCCTCTGACCCCTCTCCTCTGACCCCTCTCCTCTGACCCCTCTCCTCTGACCCCTCTCCTCTGACCCCTCTCCTCTGACTCCTCTCATCTGACTCCTCTGACTCCTCTCCTCTGACTCCTCTCCTCTGACTCCTCTGTGCCCCCGTCAGATCTGGCAGGTGGTGGAGGGGGGGGACATAGGCTGTACCCACGGTGGGGGCAGCAACAGCATGGGTGTCTTCACTGACGCTGGACTACTGTTTTACTCCAACACTGGTGGAGCCACCTCTTCTAGACAAGGTAGCACACAAGACAGACAGACAGACAGACAGACAGACAGACAGACAGACAGACAGACAGACAGACAGACAGACAGACAGACATGAATGAATGGTGTCTTAGGTCTCTCTTTATGTAGTGTTATGTTGTCTCTCTTGTCGTGATGTGTGTTTTGTCCTATATTTTAATTTATTTTAATTTTAGTCCCCGCTCCCACAGGAGGCCTTTTGCCTTTTAGTAGGCTGTCATTGTAAATAAGAATGTGTTCTTAACTGGCTTGCCTAGTTAAATTAAGGTAACATAGCCTTTGCAGGCATCCAAAGGCAATGTTCTGTTTGTTTACTGTGAGCTTGCAGGGAAGATTAGTAAAAGCAAAACATTCCAGAGTCGCCCAATCATAATTTTGAGTAAGACAGACCAGTGGGCTTGTATAGACATCTGTGTTTCTTGATTTGTAGAACAGTTTAATTTCGTTGTTTGCCATTCCTGTGTTTCCCTCCCCTCCCTTCCATCTCTTCTGCAGGCATGCAGTGCCCAGGGAGGTCCAGAAGGAGGCGCTCTGCTGAGATGTTGCAACGCAGAACTCAACTGGGTCAGTGACAGAAACAGTGCTATGTTCATTTTTGGTTGATGTATGGAATGATTCATTGATTGAGTGGGGGACTGATTTATTGACGGATAGGTGGATCGATCGATTGATTGATAGATTGATGGTTCTGAGCTCTCTCCCTACAGAGAACCACTACAGAGAGAAGCTGTTGCGTCAGTGTTGTAAGGATGGCCTGAGAGAGATCCCCATGTCTTACTCCTGCACCCGGCGCTCCTTCTACATCACTGAGGGATGGGAATGCATCAAGGCCTTCAGGTACTGA
>NC_092087.1:81967503-82026548 GCF_045679555.1 Salvelinus alpinus | reverse complement strand
GCTGAGCTGAGCTGAGCTGAGCTGAGCTGAGTTGAGCTGAGCTGAGCTGAGCTGAGCTGAGTTGAGTTGAGTTGAGCTGAGTTGAGTTGAGTTGAGTTGAGTTGAGTTGAGTTGAGCTGAGTTGAGCTGAGTTGAGTTGAGTTGAGCTGAGTTGAGTTGAGTTGAGTTGAGTTGAGTTGAGTTGAGTTGAGTTGAGTTGAGTTGAGTTGAGTTGAGTTGAGTTGAGTTGAGTTGAGTTGAGTTGAGTTGAGTTGAGCTGAGTTGAGCTGAGTTGAGCTGAGTTGAGTTGAGCTGAGTTGAGTTGAGCTGAGTTGAGTTGAGCTGAGTTGAGCTGAGTTGAGTTGAGTTGAGCTGAGTTGAGTTGAGCTGAGTTGAGCTGAGTTGAGTTGAGCTGAGTTCAATTGAGCTGAGTTCAATTGAGCTGAGTTCAATTGAGCTGAGTTCAATTGAGCTGAGTTCAATTGAGCTGAGTTCAATTGAGCTGAGTTCAATTGAGCTGAGTTCAATTGAGCTGAGTTCAATTGAGCTGAGTTGAATTGAGTTGTTGAGCTGAAGTGCACTGAACTAAACTGTTTGGCACTTTCAGGTACTGCTGCTCCAAGTACAGGGGAGAGGAGTTTGACACCAGACTACCCCCTACCACCACCATACCCCCTACCACCACCATACCCCCTACCACCACAGCTCTACTCATGCTGACCCTGGACAGACGCATTTTTCCCAAGCTACATAGCAGAAACTTTGGCGATTTTGGGATTTCAAGAGGTAACATCGATGATGGTGGACTAGCTGGTTAATGAATTGTTAGGTGTTTGTGGCAGCAGTGTTGTAGTACTCGAATCCGGTCTCGAGATACATAGTGAGTGTATCAGTCTTGTCTCAGTGTCAGGTCCATTTTTACTCAGAAACAATGAGGACTCATCATTTCTCCCCGAGACCAGCTGAAACCAGCGGAGTAAAACAGGAATCATTGTCAGCAGTTAGCGCTCGTGGTGGGAAGTTCCACTCTTTTTACTGACTCTGATCTTTACGACCCATTCAGTCAAAAATGACAAATCTTTCTACTAATTGTGTTCATTTGCGTCGCTGTTAGAGCTTCACAGTGGGGGTGTCATAATACCCATAAAACCTAGCTGTCAAACGGAAATGGTTCCAATCGTTTTTCCACCATTCATTTTTCCCACAGGGGATTTTAGAAACACTTAAAATAAGGGCTGTGTTTTGTGTAGGCTTACCCTGGCATGACGTTCTGATAACCATGTACATCTCTCTCGGACAAGGGGACTTTTATCAATATATTCGGCTCTATTTACTTTACAGCTAATTAGCATCAAAGTAGACATGTCATGCAAAACTACAAATCCCTGCAAGTCATCTCTAGCTGACACCTTTGCTAACATTATCAATTTATTAATTACTACATTTAGCTAATCCAGAGATTCTTACCTTTGCCTCGATTCGTCAGTCTTGTCCAGATCATTTGTAGTTCTTTATGATAGCCACGTTAGTTTCACCTGGTCGGCTTGGGGATTCAAACAGGTAACCTTTTGGTTACTGGCCCAATGCTCTTAACTGCTAGGCTACTTTCTGCCCCATTTCATTCACCAAAGGGGGCTTATTGGAGCTGACATTTGTGACAGACTTGTAAACGTGATTGCTAGGCATACAAATGAGATTATTTCTTGATACATTTGAGACGAGGTCTAGTTGTGGCCGTCCCGGACTAGATTGTGAACGACTCTTGGCGGAATGCATTGCTTGACTACCATGAGGGTGATAAGCGCAGTCGTTTGCAAACTGCAGCACCCAAAAGATAAGTTCTTGAGTTTGAGTTGGTTGAGCAGAGGCTGTGTGTGTATTGATTCTACAAAGCTGTGTCCATAACATTCAATAACCAATGAATTGCAGTCTTTCTTGCACCATGTGATTCATTATCAGTTCTGATCATGTATTTTTCTTCTGAATGCTCATGATCTACACTGCTCAAAACAATAAAGGGAACACTAAAATAACACATCCTAGATCTGAATGAATTAACTATTCTTATGAAATACTTTTTTCTTTACATAGTTGAATGTGCTGACAATAAAATCACACAAAAATTATCAATGGAAATCAAATTTAACAACCCTTGGAGGTCTGGATTTGGAGTCACACTCAAAATTAAAGTGGAAAACCACACTACAGGCTGATCCAACTTTGATGTAATGTCCTTAAAACAAGTCAAAATGAGGCTCAGTAGTGTGTGTGGCCTCCACGTGCCTGTATGACCTCCCTACAACGCCTGGGCATGCTCCTGATGAGGTGGCGGATGGTCTCCTGAGGGATCTCCTCCCAGACCTGGACTAAAGCATCCGCCAACTCCTGGACAGTCTGTGGCGTTGGTGGATGGAGCGAGACATGATGTCCCAGATGTGCTCAATTGGATTCAGGTCTGGGGAACGGGCGGGCCAGTCCATAGCATCAATGCCTTCCTCTTGCAGGAACTGCTGACACTCCAGCCACATGAGGTCTAGCATTGTCTTGCATTAGGAGGAACCCAGGGCCAACCGCACCAGCATATGGTCTCACAAGGGGTCTGAGGATCTCATCTCGGTAACTAATGGCAGTCAGGCTACCTCTGGCGAGCCCATGGAGGGCTGTGCAGCCCCCCAAAGAAATGCCACCCCACACCATGACTGACCCACCGCCAAACCGGTCATGCTGGAGGATGTTGCAGGCAGCAGAACGTTCTCCACGCCGTCTCCATACTGTCACGTCTGTCACATGTGCTCAGTGTGAACCTGCTTTCATCTGTGAAGAGCACAGGGCGCCAGTGGCGAATTTGCCAATCTTGGTGTTCTCTGGCAAATGCCAAACGTCCTGCACGGTGTTGGGCTGTAAGCACAACGCCCACCTGTGGACGTCGGGCCCTCATACCACCCTCATGGAGTCTGTTTCTGACCGTTTGAGCAGACACATGCACATTTGTGGCCTGCTGGAGGTCATTTTGCAGGGCTCTGGCAGTGCTCCTTCTGCTCCTTCTTGCACAAAGGCGGAGGTAGCGGTCCTGCTGCTGGGTTGTTGCCCTCCTACGGCCTCCTCCACGTCTCCTGATGTACTGGCCTGTCTCCTGGTAGCGCCTCCATGCTCTGGACACTACGCTGACAGACACAGCAAACCTTCTTGCCACAGCTCGCATTGATGTGCCATCCTGGATGAGCTGCACTACCTGAGCCACTTGTGTCGGTTGTAGACTCCGTCTCATGCTACCACTAGAGTGAAAGCACCGCCAGCATTCAAAAGTGACCAAAACATCAGCCAGGAAGCATAGGAACTGAGAAGTGGTCTGTGGTCACCACCTGCAGAACCACTCCTTTATTGGGGGTGTCTTGCTAATTGCCTATAATTTCCACCTGTTGTCTATTCCATTTACACAACAGCATGTGAAATTTATTGTCAATCAGTGTTGCTTCCTAAGTGGACAGTTTGATTTCACAGAAGTGTGATTGACTTGGAGTTACATTGTGTTGTTTAAGTGTTCCCTTTATTTTTTTGAGCAGTGTATTTTCCTGCATATGACAGACAGTTGGTGGTCAAAGCACGTCTCTGGAGCCGCCGAGCCTGAAGAGTGTGTGTTAACTTTTACTGCCTACTCATCCCGGATCCGGGAGCACCCCCCACAGTAAAAAAGCTGACTAGCATAGCCTAGCATAGCGTCACAAGTAAATACTAGCATCTAAATATCATTAAATCACAAGTCCAAGACACCAGATGAAAGATACAGATCTTGTGAATCCAGCCATCATTTCTGATTTTTAAAATGTTTTACAGGGAAGACACAATATGTAAATCTATTAGCTAACCACGTTAGCAAAAGACACCACTTTTTTTACTCCACCAGTTTTTTACTCCATCAGTAGCTATCACTAATTCGACTAAATAAAGATATATATAGCCACTAACCAAGAAACAACTTCATAAGATGACAGTCTGATAACATATTTATGGTATAGCATATGTTTTTTTTAGAAAAATGTGCATTTTCCAGGTATAAATCACAGTTTACCATTGCAGCCACTATCACAAAACTCACCCAAAGCGACTAGAATAACTACAGAGAGCAATGTGTATTACCTAATTACTCATCATAAAACATTTCTTAAAAATACACAGCGTACAGCAATTGAAAGACACAGATCTTGTGAATCCAGACAATATTTCAGATTTTCTAAGTGTTTTACAGCGAAAACACAATATATCGTTATATTAGCATACCACATGAGCTAACATCACCCCAGCATTGATTCAAGGCAAAAAGAGCGATAACGTTATCACCACCAAAATATATTAATTTTTTCACTAACCTTCTCAGAATTCTTCAGATGACAGTCCTGTAACATCATATTACACAATGCATATAGAGTTTGTTCGAAAATGTGCATATTTAGCATCACAAATCGTGGTTATGCAATGTTGTCAGTCAAAACATGGCATGCATTCTGGCCGGCGCCATCTTGGAAAGGCACCTATGTTTACGATTGTTTATCGATTAGATTCAATAAAAAAATACAGGTTGGACAGCTAATGAAAGATGCATTGGTTATTAATGCAACCGCTGATTTAGATTTTTAAAATTAACGTTACTAGACATACAGTGTGCGTTACAGCCAGACTAGTGCCGCAATAATGGCCGACAAATGCGTTTACATTTTTCCACATAAATACGGAATAAAATCATAAATAGCTCTTACTTTTGGACGAGCTTCCATCAGAATCTTGGGCAAGGTGTCCTTTGTCCAAAAGAATCGTTGCTTTGTTGTAAAACGTCTTCTTCAACTTCGGAACTAGCAGCTAACAATAGCTACGTGGCACACACATGTCCAAATCCTCAAAGCGCAATACTACGAAAATTCCGAAAATAGCAATATAGTCGCATAAACTGATATAAATCGGTTTAAAATAACTTCGTTATGATGTTTCTAACACCTATATCGAATTAAATCACAGACGGATATATCTTAGGTCGATAACGAGAGCTTTTGAGCATGCCATTCTGATGTCCTCTCTTGCGTCTTGACGAGCGTCCAAAAGAACGGACATGTCACTCCATTGCCTTTTATAAAGTCTGAGAAACACGTAGAGACTCCATTCCACTTCTCATTGGTTACTGACATCCAGCGGAAGGCTGGTGCAGTTCATTTCGACCCATAGGGCACACACAGAGCTTTAAACTGATCTGAGAACAGAGCCTAGTTTTCTGACCTTCGCATGTCCTGTCATGATTTTCGCTGTAGAAAGAGTTCTGGTTCACCCACAGACATAATTCAAACGGTTTTAGAAACTAGAGATTGTTTTCTATCCAATAGTAATAATAATATGCATATTGTACGAGCAAGAATTGAGTACGAGGCAGTTTAATTTGGAGACACAAAATGTCGAAGTTGAAACAGCACCCCCTGTAGTGACAAAAGGTTAACCCTGCTGTTGGGTTCATTGCGGCCAGCATTAGCAGGTCAAACAAACGACTAAAATGAATGAATCATGAGTCTCGAGTCAGTCAAAAGAGTCGTTCAAAAATAATGAATTGTTCGCAAACTGCACATCACTAGTCAGCACGTAAACCAGCTTCGCCAGGCCAAATATCCACACTCCTTTCATGACACATGAATATCTGATCCCCTATTGAAACCTGGGGTTCCTACTTTACTCGTAAAATTACTGTCCATTACTTTCACTACAAAGTTTGATGATATTTTTTAGTGCTCAGCAGGATTTCCTTGATTTGCTGGTAGGAACTAGTGTGGGAAATTGCTTGAAAGTTGTATGCTAACGATTAGTAAGGGGAGACTGGGGTAAGCTTGTCTTTTTATGGACCTGTTTGGATTAGTGATAACTTTTGTCCTCAGCATTTATCACCATTCTGAATGTCTAAAGAATGTCCTTCTGAAATCTGAACACAGAAATACTGGACATTTTCAACTCTTATTATGGTGGATTTACACTTTTCTGGTCTCGGTCTTGGACCCCTCGCCCTCTCCCGGTCTTAGTCTTGGACCCCTCGCCCCCCTCCCGGTCTTAGTCTTGGACCCCTCGCCCTCTCCCGGTCTTAGTCTTGAACCCCTCGCCCCCCTCCCAGTCTTAGTCTTGGACCCCTCGCCCCCCTCCCGGTCTTGGTCTTGAGTCGGTCTCGCTTTAGGTGGTCTTGGTCTTGAGTCGGTCTCGCTTTAGGTGGTCTTGGTCTTGAGTCGGTCTCGCTTTAGGTGGTCTTGAAAACAACACTGTAGGTCTTGTTAATTAAGTTGAGTTGAGTCTGTTGAGTCTAATTTAATTCTAACCAGATCTAACTTCCGTCCAAGTGGCCCCTGTATGTTACAGCAGAGAACTGAGCTCAAAATGATTGATTGCTCAATTAATCCAGCAATCAATCGATTCATCCACCCATCCATCAAACAGAGTTGAAACATATTTATTTTTTGGCATCAGGTGAAGAAATATTGCCCCAGTCTACAATGAGACTGGGATCCAAACGTGTTATGGAAGGACAGAGAGTGTCTCTTGCTGAGGAAGAGGATGAGGAAGAGGAGGATGACTTTATGGAAGAGAGTGAGGTGACAGTAAGGTCTAAGTTCTATGAGTCATGGCTGTGGAGCGACCTGACGCTGCCCAGTGTGCCTGAGGACAGCAGAGACGGGTGAGTGAATGTGTGTGTCTGTCCTCTCACCCCCTTATAGAAAGGGACAGCAGTTTCCCTGCTCATAGGCTAAGACTTGGTTGGTTGTACGTACCACATGACCTGTCCAGGGAAAACTCTTTCTATGAGGGGTTGACCAATTTAGTGATCCCAGTCGAAAGGGGAATAGGCCAAGCCACACCCCTCTCACCCTTAAAGGGATACTGCAAGGTTCTGGCAATTAAGCTAGTGTACCTGTAAACTTAGTCATTGCACTAACGTTAGTTATCATTGGCTTGCTAAACTACCTATTTATTAGTATTTTATTTATTTTACCTTTATTTAACTAGGCAAGTCAGTTAAGAACAAATTCTTATTTTCAATGACGGCCTAGGAACAGTGGGTTAACTGCCTTGTGTCAGCTCAGGGATTTGATCTCGCAGCCTTTCGGTTACTAGTCCAACGCTCTAACCACTAGGCTACCTGCTCTAACCACTAGGCTACCTGCTCTAACCACTAGGCTACCTGCTCTAACCACTAGGCTACCTGCTCTAACCACTAGGCTACCTGCTCTAACCACTAGGCTACCTGCTCTAACCACTAGGCTACCTGCTCTAACCACTAGGCTACCTGCCGCCCTGGTAGCCGCCTATAACTTCCTTCATACTGCACATAGAGACGCACAAATGGTATCCACGAGTTCATTAGACTCTGGAGAAGTAGAAAACGGCAAATTGACAGAATCTCGCAGTATCCCTTTGAAATGAAACTACCTACTCTGTAAATCCCCAGAGTTGCACCACAGTGGACTGGAGGTTACATTGAGACTGGCTGAGTTAACAGATCAGAAACAGCCTGGCCTTTTTTTCACCCCCCCCAAAAAAAAATAAACACTGTTGCACCATCGTGTACTGTCCCAGGGATATTTATGTGTGTTTGTGTCTGTGCGCGTCCGTGTCACTGTTAGCATTGTATTAGGCAACGGCATCAATCGATCACAATCCACCAGTCTCTCTCTATATTTATCTTCAAGATAATGTTTTACTGTGCTCATGTCACAAGCTGAGCTTACAAGAGGTCAACTCAATGGGATTCATTAGTTTGGGTCTGTTCCTTACAGGTTGGCAACGCTGCATGTGGATTCCGTCTTCCCAGACACTATCACCCAGTGGGGAGTACTAGCCATCAGCTCCTCACCTGTCACAGGTAGACCCTTCCCTTCCCCTGGGCTAGCCATGGACCCAGTCCCTAAGTGCTACGCCCTATGCACTTGTTGGCAAGGTGAAACACCAATCAGAGGGCAAGGTGGAACTGTTACCATATCACTAACGCCTGTCAAATCCAATCAGATCACCACATGTGCATAGGGCTTAGGATTTAAGGGGTCTATTTGGGATTGGACCTAATTCTCAGTGGTCTAAAATGGCTTCCTCTCACTGTACCCATATTCAGTCATTTCCCAGGAGGATTCCAGGTAGTATGCTAGTGGGGATACTGGTACGATATAAGGAATACAAAGTATTGCTGTACAATTCAAGCATTCTAAGGCATGGTGTCCTCAACCACCTGCTGTTGTTTGTTTGTTTGTTTCAGTCATTTTGTTTTTATTCCAGGTTTCTGCGTAGCCGAGCCGTGGAATGTGCGTACGTGGAAGCGTTTCTTCGTGGACCTGAAGCTGCCGTACTCAGTGGCGAGGAACGAATACGTGGAGATCAAAGCTGTGCTCCATAACTATGGCGATGAGGACATGGAGGCAAGCTCACCTCTGACCTCTCACCCATGACTTCTATTTAGTCCTCAAGCCTTACCGTAACCATCAGGCTGATGAATTAATATCTGAGCCTGTAGATCGAGGCAACCTCTATCTACCTACTACTCCCACCCGCTAGCTCCCCTCTGATCCCTTCCTGTCAGCCATTTTGTGTCTCAACCGTTCCAGTTTCCTCCTCTTTTCAGCTTACCTAGAAGCAATGGTGCTACTGAAGACGGAGGACATGTGCTGTGTGGCGTTCAATGAGAAATCCACCCAGTTCTGCTCACTTCCTCTCAGCCATTTTGTGTCTTGACCATCTCCATTTCCTCCTCTACTCAACCCAGGTTAAGGTGGTGCTACTGAAGACAGAGGACATGTGCAGTGTGGCGTTCAATGAGAAACACACCCAGGAGGTGACGTTGAAGGGCAGCTCATCCCTGGTTGTTCCCTACACCATCATACCGCTCAAGGCCGGAGAGATGCTACTGGAGGTCCTTGCCATGGCCAAAGGGTTTATGGGTAGCGACGGGGTCAAGAAGACGCTACGCGTGGTGGTGGGTGATTATTTCAGATGTTAATTTAAAAATATATTAAAAAAAAGATATATATATATATATATATATATATATATAGCGACTGTGAATCAGTGTCCTTACCTAAGATACGAGGACCGGTATCTCTAACCTGTTTTCAAAACCCTGTAACAGGTGGAAGGAGTGCAGAAGACTAAAGTGCAGAGTTTTGTATTGAATCCTTCTGCCAAGGGAGGTCACGGTGAGTAGAACTAAGACACTCATCATCTCTAACCCTAATGCGTACCATTACCATGGGAACGGTGAGTAGAACTAAGACACTCATCATCTCTAACCCTAATGCGTACCATTACCATGGGAACGGTGAGTAGAACTAAGACACTCATCATCTCTAACCCTAATGCGTACCATTACCATGGGAACGGTGAGTAGAACTAAGACACTCATCATCTCTAACCCTAATGCATACCATTACCATGGGAACGGTGAGTAGAACTAAGACACTCATCATCTCTAACTCTAATGCGTACCATTACCATGGGAACGGTGAGTAGAACTAAGACACTCATCATCTCTAACCCTAATGCGTACCATTACCATGGGAACGGTGAGTAGAACTAAGACACTCATCATCTCTAACCCTAATGCGTACCATTACCATGGGAACGGTGAGTAGAACTAAGACACTCATCATCTCTAACCCTAATGCGTACCATTACCATGGGAACGGTGAGTAGAACTAAGACACTCATCTCTAACCCTAATGCGTACCATTACCATGGGAACGGTGAGTAGAACTAAGACACTCATCATCTCTAACTCTAATGCGTACCATTACCATGGGAACGGTGAGTAGAACTAAGACACTCATCATCTCTAACCCTAATGCGTACCATTACCATGGGAACGGTGAGTAGAACTAAGACACTCATCATCTCTAACCCTAATGCGTACCATTACCATGGGAACGGTGAGTAGAACTAAGACACTCATCATCTCTAACCCTAATGCGTACCATTACCATGGGAACGGTGAGTAGAACTAAGACACTCATCATCTCTAACCCTAATGCGTACCATTACCATGGGAACGGTGAGTAGAACTAAGACACCCATCATCTCTAACCCTAATGCGTACCATTACCATGGGAACGGTGAGTTGAACTAAGACACTCATCATCTCTAACCCTAATGCGTACCATTACCATGGGAACGGTGAGTAGAACTAAGACACTCATCATCTCTAACCCTAATGCGTACCATTACCATGGGAACGGTGAGTAGAACTAAGACACTCATCATCTCTAACCCTAATGCGTACCATTACCATGGGAACGGTGAGTAGAACTAAGACACTCATCATCTCTAACCCTAATGCGTACCATTACCATGGGAACGGTGAGTTGAACTAAGACACTCATCATCTCTAACCCTAATGCGTACCATTACCATGGGAACGGTGAGTAGAACTAAGACACTCATCATCTCTAACCCTAATGCGTACCATTACCATGGGAACGGTGAGTAGAACTAAGACACTCATCATCTCTAACCCTAATGCGTACCATTACCATGGGAACGGTGAGTTGAACTAAGACACTCATCATCTCTAACCCTAATGCGTACCATTACCATGGGAACGGTGAGTAGAACTAAGACACTCATCATCTCTAACTCTAATGCGTACCATTACCATGGGAACGGTGAGTAGAACTAAGACACTCATCTCTAACCCTAATGCGTACCATTACCATGGGAACGGTGAGTAGAACTAAGACACTCATCATCTCTAACCCTAATGCGTACCATTACCATGGGAACGGTGAGTAGAACTAAGACACTCATCATCTCTAACCCTAATGCGTACCATTACCATGGGAACGGTGAGTAGAACTAAGACACTCATCATCTCTAACCCTAATGCGTACCATTACCATGGGAACGGTGAGTTGAACTAAGACACTCATCATCTCTAACCCTAATGCGTACCATTACCATGGGAACGGTGAGTAGAACTAAGACACTCATCATCTCTAACTCTAATGCGTACCATTACCATGGGAACGGTGAGTAGAACTAAGACACTCATCTCTAACCCTAATGCGTACCATTACCATGGGAACGGTGAGTAGAACTAAGACACTCATCATCTCTAACCCTAATGCGTACCATTACCATGGGAACGGTGAGTAGAACTAAGACACTCATCATCTCTAACCCTAATGCGTACCATTACCATGGGAACGGTGAGTTGAACTAAGACACTCATCATCTCTAACCCTAATGCGTACCATTACCATGGGAACGGTGAGTTGAACTAAGACACTCATCATCTCTAACCCTAATGCGTACCATTACCATGGGAACGGTGAGTAGAACTAAGACACTCATCATCTCTAACCCTAATGCGTACCATTACCATGGGAACGGTGAGTAGAACTAAGACACTCATCATCTCTAACCCTAATGCGTACCATTACCATGGGAACGGTGAGTAGAACTAAGACACTCATCATCTCTAACCCTAATGCGTACCATTACCATGGGAACGGTGAGTAGAACTAAGACACTCATCATCTCTAACCCTAATGCGTACCATTACCATGGGAACGGTGAGTAGAACTAAGACACTCATCATCTCTAACCCTAATGCGTACCATTACCATGGGAACGGTGAGTAGAACTAAGACACTCATCATCTCTAACCCTAATGCGTACCATTACCATGTCTCCTTTAGAAACAATCTTTACTAAGTCTTCTTACTATGTTTCCCCCCAGATGGGAGGCAGGTAGTGGAGGTGGACAAAGTGGAGCTGGGCTCCCTGGTTCCAAACTCTCAACCAGAGACATTCATCAACATCAGGGGTAGGCCTAACTGAGAAACAAGGTTTACGTTATTAGACAGAAATGGTGGCTGGCTGGTGCCTCTAAGCCTTTGGGTTGGTTATGGGCATTGTGAAGCCAAAGCAACTTTGTGGACATATAACCTATTCAATTCCTTCCATTCTATTCTGCTCTCTCTGCTCTGCTCTACTCTGCTCTACTCTGCTCTGCTCTACTCTACTCTACTCCTCCCACTAGGTAACCTGTTGGCTGACACCATAGACAACAGTATCAGCAGTGACTCTCTGGCCTCTTTGATCCGTATGCCTGGTGGCTGTGTGGAACAGAACCTAGCCAGCATCACCCTGCCTCTTATAGCCACTGTCTACCTGGACCGCTCCAACGACTGGGAGACTGTAGGGGTGCAACGCAGGGTGGAGGCCATCAACTACATACAGAAAGGCTACCAGAAGCAGCTGGTGTATAAGAAGAAAGATGACTCTTACCCCCCCTACAGGAATGAAGGCACAAGCACATGGTATTGTTCAAATACATAGAAGAAGAAGAAGAAGAAGAATGTGTATCAATCACAGAGTAATCTAAATAATACAATGGATTGTATTTGTAACCCTCAGACCCTCTCTCTCTACCTCTTCCCTTTTCTCTCTCTTTTTCTGTCTCCCTCTCCTCTCCCTTCCCCTCCACCTTCTCTTTCCTCGTCTCGACCTCTCCCCCTTCCTCCACCCTCTCCTCCCTCCCCCTCTCCCCCTTCTCCTCCTCTCCCTCCACCTCTCTCCCTTCTCCTCCTCTCCCTCCACCTCTCTCCCTTCCCCCGCACCCTCACTTTCTCTCCCTTCCCCCACCCTTTCTTTCTCCCCCTCTCCCTCCACCTCTCTCCCTTCCCAACCACCCTCTTTCTCTCCCTCTCCCTGCCCACCATCTCTTTCTCTCCCTCTCCCTGCCCACCATCTCTTTCTCCCCCACCCCCTCTTTCTCCCCCTCTCCCCCCTATCCATTATAGGATCACTGCGTATGTAGTGAAGGTGTTCTCTATGGCTCATCAGCTGGCAGGAGTGAGTGAACAGGATGTGTGTGGTCCTCTCCTCTACCTGCTCAACAACAAACAGCAGATCACTGGATCTTTCAGAGAGGACAACCCTGTCTACACTACTACTATGACAGTAAGAAAGAGACACACACACACACACACGAGAGGACAACCCTGTCTACACTACTACTATGACAGTAAGAAACACACACACACGAGTGGACAACCCTGTCTACACTACTACTATGACAGTAAGAAAGAGACACACACACACACACACACGAGTGGACAACCCTGTCTACACTACTACTATGACAGTAAGAAAGAGACACACACACACACGAGTGGACAACCCTGTCTACACTACTACTATGACAGTAAGAAACACACACACACGAGTGGACAACCCTGTCTACACTACTACTATGACAGTAAGAAAGAGACACACACACACACACACGAGTGGACAACCCTGTCTACACTACTACTATGACAGTAAGAAACACACACACACGAGTGGACAACCCTGTCTACACTACTACTATGACAGTAAGAAAGAGACACACACACACACACACGAGTGGACAACCCTGTCTACACTACTACTATGACAGTAAGAAACACACACGAGTGGACAACCCTGTCTACACTACTACTATGACAGTAAGAAAGAGACACACACACACACGAGTGGACAACCCTGTCTACACTACTACTATGACAGTAAGAAACACACACACACGAGTGGACAACCCTGTCTACACTACTACTATGACAGTAAGAAACACACACACACACACACACACACACACACACACACACACACACACACACACACACACACACACACACACACGAGAGGACAACCCTGTCTACACTACTACTATGACAGTAAGAACACACACACACACACACACACACACACACACACACACACACACACACACACACACACACGAGAGGACAACCCTGTCTACACTACTACTATGACAGTAAGAAACACACACACACACACACACACACACACACACACACACACGAGAGGACAACCCTGTCTACACTACTACTATGACAGTAAGAAACACACACACACACACACACACACACACACACACACACACACACACACACACGAGAGGACAACCCTGTCTACACTACTACTATGACAGTAAGAAACACACACACACACACACACACACACACGAGAGGACAACCCTGTCTACACTACTACTATGACAGTAAGAAACACACACACACACGAGAGGACAACCCTGTCCACACTACTACTATGACAGTAAGAAACACACACACACACACACGAGAGGACAACCCTGTCTACACTACTACTATGACAGTAAGAAACACACACACACACACACACACACACACACGAGAGGACAACCCTGTCTACACTACTACTATGACAACAAGAAACACACACACACACACACACACACACACACACACACACACACACACACACACACACACACACACACACACACACACACACACACACGAGAGGACAACCCTGTCTACACTACTACTATGACAGTAAGAAACACACACACACACACACACACACACACACACACACACACACACACACACACACACACGAGAGGACAACCCTGTCTACACTACTACTATGACAGTAAGAAACACACACACACACACACACACACGAGAGGACAACCCTGTCTACACTACTACTATGACAGTAAGAAACACACACACACACACACACACACACACACGAGAGGACAACCCTGTCTACACTACTACTATGACAGTAAGAAACACACACACACACACACACGAGAGGACAACCCTGTCTACACTACTACTATGACAGTAAGAAAGAGACACACACACACACAGACACACACACGAGAGGACAAGCCTGTCTACACTACTACTATGACAGTAAGAAACACACACACACGAGTGGACAACCCTGTCTACACTACTACTATGACAGTAAGAAAGACACACACACACACACACACGAGTGGACAACCCTGTCTACACTACTACTATGACAGTAAGAAACACACACACACGTGGACAACCCTGTCTACACTACTACTATGACAGTAAGAAAGAGACACACACACACACACACACGAGTGGACAACCCTGTCTACACTACTACTATGACAGTAAGAAACACACACACACACACACACACACGAGAGGACAACCCTGTCTACACTACTACTATGACAGTAAGAAACACACACACACACACACACATACACACACACACACACGAGAGGACAACCCTGTCTACACTACTACTATGACAGTAAGAAACACACACACACACACACACACACACACACACGAGAGGACAACCCTGTCTACACTACTACTATGACAGTAAGAAACACACACACACACACACACACACACACACACACACACACACACACACACACACACACACACACAAGAGGACAACCCTGTCTACACTACTACTATGACAGTAAGACAACACACACACACACACACACACACACACACACGAGAGGACAACCCTGTCTACACTACTACTATGACAGTAAGAAACACACACACACACACACACACGAGAGGACAACCCTGTCTACACTACTACTATGACAGTAAGAAACACACACACACACACACACACACACACACACACACGAGAGGACAACCCTGTCTACACTACTACTATGACAGTAAGAAACACACACACACACGAGAGGACAACCCTGTCTACACTACTACTATGACAGTAAGAAAGAGACACACACACACACACACACGAGTGGACAACCCTGTCTACACTACTACTATGACAGTAAGAAAGAGACACACACACACACACACACACACACACACGAGTGAACAACCCTGTCTACACTACTACTATGACAGTAAGAAAGAGACACACACACACACACACACGAGAGGACAACCCTGTCTACACTACTACTATGACAGTAAGAAAGAGACACACACACACACACACGAGTGAACAACCCTGTCTACACTACTACTATGACAGTAAGAAACACACACACACACACACACACACACACACACACACACACACACACACACACACACACACACACACACACGAGAGGACAACCCTGTCTACACTACTACTATGACAGTAAGAAACACACACACACACACACACACACGAGTGGACAACCCTGTCTACACTACTACTATGACAGTAAGAAAGAGACACACACACACGAGTGGACAACCCTGTCTACACTACTACTATGACAGTAAGAAACACACACACACGAGTGGACAACCCTGTCTACACTACTACTATGACAGTAAGAAAGAGACACACACACACACGAGTGGACAACCCTGTCTACACTACTACTATGACAGTAAGAAACACACACACACGAGTGGACAACCCTGTCTACACTACTACTATGACAGTAAGAAAGAGACACACACACACACACACACGAGTGGATGCAGAAGCACGCTCACAAATACACACATGGACTGATGTGCGCACACAGTCACACTCTGACAGACAGAGAGAGATCTGGGACTGAAGTCTTATAACAGCTTCTCTCTTCTCCAGGGTGGGGTACAAGGTGCAGAGTCTCAGTCCACTTTGACAGCCTTTGTCCTGATAGCCATGACTGAAGCCACCAAGCATACAGAACTCAACTGCAAAGGAGCTAGTCACACCATCAAGGTAAGCCGGTCACAGAACCGGCAGAAACTGTTATATTGGGACGGGAGATAAGTAAGTTATTTTTTTTTATGTATTTAACTAGGCAAGTCCGTTAAGAACAAATTCTTAGTTACAACGACGGCTTAGGAACAGTGGGTTGTTCAGGGGCAAAACGACAGATTTTTACCTTGTCAGCTCGGGGATTCGATCTAGCAACCTTTCGGTTACTGGCCCAATGCTCTAACCACTAGGCTACCTGCTGCCCCAGTTAGAAGTAAGTTAGTCATCTGTGAGTAGGATGCCTTTTTACCTGACTCCCCTGGTGAATCTTGGATTTGGTTGGCTGACCTGTTATCACGCTACGTTTGCATGCGCCGAGGCTGACCATTAATCGAACCGGTGTATATTGCATGTCGGTGTTGGGAAATGGGGCTTTCAGGTTTATTCTTTATCCCTCTGCTCATATAAGAATGGAATTCATAAGCCGCCAACTAATGGATAGACAGTGAAGTTGTATTCTATTGTATTGTATTAGAATGGGATCCAGAATGCTGCCAACTATCTGAGGAGCACGTATGGTATTCTGAAGAGACCCTACTCTCTGGCCATCTCTGCCTACGCTCTGTCTCTGGTTGACGAGACATCTTCACTGTTCTTAAAAACCCTGCTACTCAAAGCTGCCTCTCCAGGTAGGAAAATGTCTGTCTCTGTTTCTCTTTCTCTCCCCCTCTCTATTCTCTGCTGTGCTTCACTGTTATTCTCTCCCCCTCTCCCCTCCCCTCCCTCCCTCTCTCCCCTCCTCCAGACGGTACCCATTGGCCAGACAGTGAGAACCGCCTCTTCACTCTGGAGGCGACGGGCTACGCCCTGCTAGCCCTGGTGAAGAGTAGTCACATGACTGAAGCCGCCGCACCTTTCGAGTGGCTCAACGAACAGCGCCGCAGGGGCGGGGGCTACGGATCCACCCAGGTACTGAGTGACATCCCCTAAACAAGTATTGCTTGATGTCAGTGAGCTGAGTTTGTCAACAGTGTTATTGCAGGTTGTCACTAGCCAGTCCAGTTTGTTGCCATTTGGATCTCCACACAATCCAGTACATATTTTATAATAATCTCTCTGCTTCCTCTCTCTCTTCGCTCTCCTCTCCTCCCCGTCTCTCTCTCCCCTCTCTCTTCCTCCCCTCTCGCCCTTCCTCTCTCCCTCCCCCCTCTTTCGCTCTCTGTCTCTCTCTCCCCCAGCCCACCATGGTTGTTCTGCAGGGTCTGTCTGAGTACCTGATAAAGAAACCTCCTCCCAATGACCTGAGTCTCCAGGTGGACCTGAGCATCCAGGGCCGCAGCGACCAGCGCTTCCACTTCGACCCCAGGACCTCCTACGTGGCACGCTCCTCCAGGGTAGGAGGGATGCTGTTCTCTCTCCCTCTCTCTCTCATTCTCGCTCTCTTTCACCATTTCTTCTCTCCCAACCTACCTGTATCTTATGTCAAATATGTAGTCTAGGTTTAGTAACCATGATGTATCATGTTTCTCTTTCACCATCTCTTCTCTTCTGTGGGGTTTTCACTCAGGCTCCTATAGACCAGGGATTCAGAGTGGAGGCCAAAGGGAAGGGGCAAGGTATACTAGAGGTATGACCACAAAACATGTCTATGGCCATTAGTCAATGCATGATATCAGAGCTTGTCTATGATCATTTTGTCACATTGATGTATGATGTCATATTTGTTTGTGTTGTCACTTCCTGGTCTAATGACCTCTCCCCTAGGTGGTGACCTACTACAACGAGCTCCCTGAGGTGCATGAGAAGAGCAGCTGCAAGAACTTTGATTTGGACGTGACCATCGCAGAATCTAGTGGTAGGTTAATCCAGCTCTCAATCTCCATTTCTATCTTAATCTCAATCTTAGTCTCAATCCCAGTCTCAAATCTTAAACTCAATGTTTTTTAACCCCGCTGACAGAAAAGCCTCCACCAGATGCAGAGAAGTCCTACAGGATCACTATTAACGTCAGGTGAGATTATACAGTACTATGTTGAATATCTAGGCTACCTGGCAGTCTGTCTTTTCATACTCTCCTTTGGTCCCCTCTCCGAAATACACGAGGAGACTTACTGTTATTGGATTACACTTGAGTCTCTACTTTTTGATTCTATCTTCCTCTTCATTCTACTATTCTCTCTCTCTCTCTTTCCAACCTCCAGGGCTCTGGGACCAAGGGAGGTCAGGATGGTTGTTCTGGACATCAGTCTTCCTACTGGGTTCGTCCCAGAGAATGAAGACCTGGAGATGGTACTGTTACAGTACAACTACTGCTGTACTGGAACCCACGTTAAAGGGATAGTTCACCCCAATTACTAAGTTACACCTTGGTTTCCTTACCCTGTCAGCCGTCTATGGACAAGTTATGACAGCAATCCATGCTTTGGTTTTATTTCCCTGGCACTGTTTCCAAATGCTAACGTTTTAGCAAGTGTAGCACAAATCCAATTCAAGTCATTGGACCGATATGTTTTTATTTGTTTTGCACATCGTATCCAAATCATTGGAAAGTATCTAACACTTATTGTGAAGCTCAACAAAGTCACTTACAGATGATTTGAACTTGATGCCCAAAAATGCTAATATCGGACCCATTACTTTAATGAGATTTGCGCCACAAATGCTAAATGCTAAAGGGGATTTGTGCCACATATGCATTTGGAAACAGTGTCAGGGAAACTAAATCAAAGCATGGAGTGCTGTCATACCTTGTCCATAGACTGCTTACAGGGTAAGGAAACCGATATGTAATTGAAGTGAACTATCCCTTTAATCCACTTGTAATGTTCATCTGTCTCCACTAGATGGCGGTCTAACTGCATGTCTGGTCTTTGACTCAATGTCCAACTTGATTTCGACTGTGTGTGTTTAAGTGTAGCTTGTTGTGACCGTGTGCATATTGAAAATGTTTTTGTGTTTGTTTGTTTGCCTCCAGCTGACCAACTCAGTGGACCGTTACATCAACAACTTCCAGATAGTGGACAACCTGAGTGACAGAGGCTCCCTCATCATCCACCTCTTCAAGGTACCAGAACAGATCTGGGATCAGCTTATCCTCCTATAAATCTTAACTTTTTAGGTGGGATCTTAGATCAGTGTCAAGGGGTAACTTCCTTCCTTTTCATCATTCACCTGTTCAAGGTACTGGAACCATAGAAATAGAATCTCAATAGAATCTCAATAGAATCTCATTCTATTTCTATGACCTGAACGTAGAGAGACAAGCGTTACCATGTCAACCCTAGAAGTTGACTGGTCATAATTTTTTCACTCTGTCTGGGTTGAGGTTGTCTGTGGCCTGTAGGCACAGATCTTGGATCAGCTTTCCCTCCCCAAATCTTAAAGGTGAAAGGCAAACTATTAACTCAAAACTGGCCTTAGATCAGTGTCCGGAGGTAGCTTCATTGTGCTCTCCTGCGGTCTACCTGTGCTACCAGGTGTCCAACAAGGAGACTGAGACCATCATCTTCCGACTGCAGCAGACATTCAAAGTGGGACTCCTCCAACCTTCATCTGTCACTGTCTACGAGTACTACAACCCAGGTAGATACTGTTTACGAGTACTACAACCCAGGTAGATACTGTCTACGAGAACTACAACCCAGGTAGATACTGTCTACGAGTACTACAACCCAGGTAGATACTGTCACTATCTACGAGTACTACAACCCAGGTAGATACTGTCACTATCTACGAGTACGACAACCCAGGTAGATACTGTCACTATCTACAAGTACGACAACCCAGGTAGATACTGTCACTATCTACGAGTACGACAACCCAGGTAGATACTGTCACTGTCTACGAGGACTACAACCCAGGTAGATACTGTCACTGTCTACAATTACTACAACCCAGGTAGATACTGTCTACGAGAACTACAACCCAGGTAGATACTGTCACTGTCGACAATTACTACAACCCAGGTAGATACTGTCACTGTCTACGAGGACTACAACCCAGGTAGATACTGTCACTGTCTACGAGTACGACAACCCAGGTAGATACTGTCACTGTCTACGAGGACGACAACCCAGGTAGATACTGTCTACGAGTACTACAACCCAGGTAGATACTGTCTATGAGTACTACAACCCAGGTAGATACTGTCACTATCTACGAGTACTACAACCCAGGTAGATACGGTCACTATCTACGAGTACTACAACCCAGGTAGATACTGTCACTATCTACGAGTACGACAACCCAGGTAGATACTGTCACTATCTACGAGTACGACAACCCAGGTAGATACTGTCACTGTCTACGAGGACTACAACCCAGGTAGATACTGTCACTGTCGACAATTACTACAACCCAGGTAGATACTGTCACTGTCTACGAGTACTACAACCCAGGTAGATACGGTCACTATCTACGAGTACTACAACCCAGGTAGATACTGTCACTATCTACGAGTACTACAACCCAGGTAGATACGGTCACTATCTACGAGTACTACAACCCAGGTAGATACTGTCACTATCTACGAGTACGACAACCCAGGTAGATACTGTCACTATCTACGAGGACGACAACCCAGGTAGATACTGTCTACGAGGACTACAACCCAGGTAGATACTGTCTACGAGTACTACAACCCAGGTAGATACTGTGTACGAGTACTACAACCCAGGTAGATACTGTCTATGAGTACTACAACCCAGGTAGATACTGTCTATGAGTACTACAACCCAGGTAGATACTGTCACTATCTACGAGTACGACAACCCAGGTAGATACTGTCACTATCTACGAGTACGACAACCCAGGTAGATACTGTCACTGTCTACGAGGACTACAACCCAGGTAGATACTGTCACTGTCGACAATTACTACAACCCAGGTAGATACTGTCACTGTCTACGAGGACTACAACCCAGGTAGATACTGTCACTGTCTACGAGAACGACAACCCAGGTAGATACTGTCACTGTCTACGAGGACTACAACCCAGGTAGATACTGTCACTGTCTACGAGAACGACAACCCAGGTAGATACTGTCACTGTCTAGGAGGACTACAACCCAGGTAGATACTGTCACTGTCTACAATTACTACAACCCAGGTAGATACTGTCACTGTCTACGAGGACTACAACCCAGGTAGATACTGTCACTGTCTACGAGTACTACAACCCAGGTAGATACTGTCACTGTCTACGAGAACGACAATCCAGGTAGATACTGTCACTGTCTACGAGAACGACAACCCAGGTAGATACTGTCACTGTCTACGAGAACGACAACCCAGGTAGATACTGTCACTGTCTAGGAGGACTACAACCCAGGTAGATACTGTCACTATCTACGAGTACTACAACCCAGGTAGATACTGTCACTATCTACGAGTACTACAACCCAGGTAGATACTGTCACTATCTACGAGGACAACAACCCAGGTAGATACTGTCACTGTCTACAATTACTACAACCCAGGTAGATACTGTCTACGAGAACTACAACCCAGGTAGATACTGTCACTGTCTACAATTACTACAACCCAGGTAGATACTGTCACTGTCTACGAGGACTACAACCCAGGTAGATACTGTCACTCTCTACGAGAACGACAATCCAGGTAGATACTGTCACTCTCTACGAGAACGACAACCCAGGTAGATACTGTCACTGTCTACGAGAACGACAACCCAGGTAGATACTGTCACTGTCTAGGAGGACTACAACCCAGGTAGATACTGTCACTGTCTACAATTACTACAACCCAGGTAGATACTGTCACTGTCTACGAGGACTACAACCCAGGTAGATACTGGCACTGTCTACGAGGACTACAACCCAGGTAGATACTGGCACTGTCTACGAGTACTACAACCCAGGTAGATACTGTCACTATCTACGAGTACTACAACCCAGGTAGATACTGTCACTATCTACGAGTACTACAACCCAGGTAGATACTGTCACTATCTACGAGGACTACAACCCAGGTAGATACTGTCACTGTCTACAATTACTACAACCCAGGTAGATACTGTCTACGAGAACTACAACCCAGGTAGATACTGTCACTGTCTACAATTACTACAACCCAGGTAGATACTGTCACTGTCTACGAGGACTACAACCCAGGTAGATACTGTCACTGTCTACGAGAATGACAATCCAGGTAGATACTGTCACTGTCTACGAGAACGACAACCCAGGTAGATACTGTCACTGTCTACGAGAACGACAATCCAGGTAGATACTGTCACTGTCTAGGAGGCCTACAACCCAGGTAGATACTGTCACTGTCTACAATTACTACAACCCAGGTAGATACTGTCACTGTCTACGAGGACTACAACCCAGGTAGATACTGTCACTGTCTACGAGTACTACAACCCAGGTAGATACTGTCACTGTCTACGAGAACGACAATCCAGGTAGATCCTGTCACTGTCTACGAGGACTACAACCCAGGTAGATACTGTCACTGTCTACGAGTACTACAACCCAGGTAGATACTGTCACTGTCTACGAGAACGACAACCCAGGTAGATACTGTCTACGAGTACTACAACCCAGGTAGATACTGTCACTGTCTACGAGAACGACAACCCAGGTAGATACTGTCACTGTCTACGAGGACAACAACCCAGGTAGATACTGTCTACAATTACTACAACCCAGGTAGATACTGTCTACGAGTACTACAACCCAGGTAGATACTGTCTACGAGGACAACAACCCAGGTAGATACTGTCTACAAGTACTACAACCCAGGTAGATACTGTCTACGAGTACTACAACCCAGGTAGATACTGTCTACGAGTACTACAACCCAGGTAGATACTGTCACTGTCTACAAGGACTACAACCCAGGTAGATACTGTCACTGTCTACGAGGACTACAACCCAGGTAGATACTGTCACTGTCTACGAGTACTACAACCCAGGTAGATACTGTCACTGTCTATGAGTACTACAACCCAGGTAGATACTGTCACTGTCTACGAGGACTACAACCCAGGTAGATACTGTCACTGTCTACGAGGACTACAACCCAGGTAGATACTGTCTATGAGTACTACAACCAGGTAGGACTATGGTTTGTTTTGACTATATTTCATATGCCCTCGAACAAGAGAAGTTATTGTAAACATTGGAGTTGATCATTTCTCTCTGTCTGGTGGAGAAATGTTAACATAGCGTGTCTCTCTATCAGACCACCGCTGCAGTCGCTTCTACAGCCCCGAAGAGGACAAGGACGAACTCACACAGATCTGCAGGAACAATATATGTCGCTGTACACAGGGTGAGTGTTTGTGTGTTTGTGTGTCTGTGTTTGTATGTATCTGTGTGTATCTGTGTCTGTGTGTGGTTGTGTGTGGTTGTGTGTGGTTGTGTGTGTGTGTGTGTGTGTGTGTGTGTGTGTGTGTGTGTGTGTGTGTGTGTGTGTGTGTGTGTGTGTGTGTGTGTGTGTGTGTGTGTGTGTCATACATGAGTGTGTGTGATAATGATGTGTGTCTCTCTCCTATTAGGTGATTGCTGTGTGTCTAAGTCCCTAACCGATCCAGTCCCCTATGGAGCACGAGAGGACCACGCATGTAAAGGATTATACCACGGTATGCTATATCTGTTTTCACTATAGAATATCATACACATGTTATAGGCATGTTATAGACATGTTATAGGCATGTTATAGACAGGCATGTTATAGGCATTATAGACATGTTATAGGCATGTTATAGACAGGCATGTTATAGGCATTATAGACATGTTATAGACATGTTATAGACAGACATGTTATAGACATGTTATAGGCAGACATGTTATAGGCAGACATGTTATAGGCATGTTATAGGCATGTTATAGGCATGTTATAGGCATGTTATAGGCATTATAGACATGTTATAGGCATGTTATAGGCATTATAGACATGTTATAGACGTGTTATAGGCATGTTATAGATGTGTTATAGGCATGTTATAGACATGTTATGGACGTGTTATAGGCATGTTATAGATGTGTTATAGGCGTTATAGGCATGTTATAGACATGTTATAGACAGACATGTTATAGGCATGTTATAGACAGACATGTTATAGGCATGTTATAGACATGTTATAGGCATGTTATAGACAGACATGTTATAGGCATGTTATAGGCATAATATAGACATGTTATAGACATACATGTTATAGGCATGTTATAGACATACATGTTATAGGCATGTTATAGACAGACATGTTATAGGCATGTTATAGACAGACATGTTATAGGCATGTTATAGACAGACATGTTATAGACAGACATGTTATAGGCATGTTATAGGCATTATAGACATGTTATAGGCATTATAGACATGTCATAGGCATTATAGACATGTCATAGGCATTATAGACATGTTATATACATTATAGACATGTCATAGGCATTATAGACATGTTATAGATTTGTTATAGACGTGTTATAGGCATTGTATGCATGTTATAGACATGTTATAGACATGTTATAGACATGTTATTGACATGTTATAAGCATTATAGACATGTTATAGACATGCTATATTCATTATAGACATGTTATAGGCACTATATACATGTTATAAGCATTATAGACATGTTATAGGCGTTATAGGCATGTTATAGGCGTAGACATGTTATAGGCATTTTATAGACATGTTATAGGCATTATATAGATTAAAGACATGTTATAGGCATTATAGACATATAGGCATGTTATAGAGATTACAGACATGTTATAGGCATTATAGACATAGGCATGTTATAGAGATTACAGACATGTTATAGGCATTATGATCTGTAAATCTGTCACACTGAGACAATACTATACCATGTACAGTATATGGTACAGCTATAAATGAATGTTGTCCGTCAGAGGTAAAACTATAATCTAACGCTTCATTCTTTAATTGTCTTAGTCAAATTGTTCCTTGGGGACAGTCAAGTGTATCATATCATTGATTGAGTAGAGTGTATTTTGCTGTTCTCTGACGCTTCTCACACTTCTGTCCTCCAGTGTACAAGGCCAAGGTCCTGAGTGTCAGCCAGAGTCAGTACGACAGATACGAGATGAAGATCACACAGGTTATAAAAATAGGTAAGCCTCCCATGTCATGGTATCTTATGTCATCTAGTGCTTCTCTGTCCTCTACCCATCTCTCCTTACCCTCATTGTTTCAGAATGTGATTCTGAGTTAGTTCAAACATGGTTAACTCTGTTTCTCTCTCTCTCACTCACTCTCTCTCCCCCTCTCTGTCCATTCCTCCCTCCCTCCCCCCCCCCTCTCTCTCTCTAGGAGTGGAGGAGGAGGTCAGTGTGGGTGACACTAGGGTCTTCCTGTCACATGCTGGCTGTAGAGGAGGTCTGGACCTGAAGGAGGGTACAGACTACCTCATCATGGGGACAAAAACTGACCTCTGGTACAAGGACAGCTCCACCAACAGGTGAGGAGAGGCAGCGACATGTTATAATGGACTTATAGTACTGGCAAGACAAAGCAAGTCAGAGCAATAAAGTTCATGTTAATATCTGCCTAAAGGGGTTATTTTCTCTTCTTTTTCTCTCTCTCTCTTTCTCTCTCTCTCTCAGTGCCACATACATGCTGGGCAAGGATACCTGGGTAGAGCGTTGGCCCACCTCAACAGAGTGTGTTAGTGATGCCAAACTCATGGCCAGGTGCACAGAGCTGGACAACTTCAGCAAGGACCTCTCAGAGAAGGGATGTCGGTTTAAATAGCCTCACTCACTCACTCACTCACACTCGCAGCCTATCAGCTGCCATGTAGCTTTACACCTCTGGATGCACTGGTTCAGCAGAAACTGTCACCATTTGAGCCATGCAGTCGACATATCCTGCTCTGTTGTATAATCACCATGGTAACCATTAGAGGAAAATGGACATTAGAATTAGAAAGCGTAAAAACATGACAGACTGGTGTTAAGCCTGGGTGGGTCTAGGATTGTGTTACTGGGAGCTCAGCGATTCGTCACAGCCTGGGCTACTTGAGATGGCATACAATCACAACACACACACGATGGGAACTCACTCAGGTGGCACTGAGTGCAGTGGAATATTGTCTCACTACTGTGTAGAATGCATTAGTGTTCCTGAATGTTCCACATAGAGTGACTAACAGAATAAACACCAGGGAGATTCTCAGTACAAACCCTGTATTGAGTTTTGAATTATTCTCAGCCTTCTCTTTCTCATACAGTTTGATTACTTATCCATGTTGTAGATTGCAGTACTTTTTACCTCTCGTTGCCACAGATTTGCAAACATAATGATCAACCCATATTCTGCTCTAAGAAAATAAATGGATATGTGGTTGTGGTTGGGTTGATTGAACTATTCTTGAGGTATTGTCTAGTAAATAATGCTGAAATAGTTCTTGCACTCTCACACACACAGGAACACACGCATCACATATAGGTAGGCCAACAGTATGTAAACTAACTTCAAATAACAGAATATCAGTCTACTTTTGAAATGCTATCGCCATAGCAATGACTCATGATTTCCATGGGATTTTCTGCTGCCCCTAAAATGTGTGTGTGCCCTCCATAATCTAAATAGGAAGGCCTGGTAATGGGCAGCTGGTCACACAGCTGGTCACAAATGTTGGTATAGTGTGGGTAGTGTACACACACACACACACACACACTGGCTTTGCGTGCGTAGTGGGTACACACAGTGACTTACACACAGTAGCATTTGCTCAGGGGGATATTTCACTGCTTCTGTATCAGATAATGGGATGTAGTCCTGCATTGAGAAAGGGAGAGACAAGGGCCTACAGTTGAAGAGAGATAAATACAATGAGAGAGATGGAGAGAGATAAATACAATGAGAGAGATGGAGAGATATAAATACAATGAGAGAGATGGAGAGAGATAAATACAATGAGAGAGATGGAGAGATATAAATACAATGAGAGAGATGGAGAGAAATACAAAGAGAAAGATGGAGAGAGATAAATACAATGAGAGATGGAGAGAGAAATACAATGAGAGAGATGGAGAGATAAATACAATGAGAGATGGAGAGAGATAAATACAATGAGAGATGGAGAGAGATAAATACAATGAGAGATGGAGAGAGAAATACAAAGAGAAAGATGGAGAGATAAATACAATGAGAGAGATGGAGAGATAAATACAATGAGAGATGGAGAGAGATAAATACAATGAGAGAGATGGAGAGAGAAATACAATGAGAGAGATGGAGAGAGATAAATACAATGAGAGAGATGGAGAGATAAATACAATGAGAGGTGGAGAGAGATAAATACAATGAGAGAGATGGAGAGATAAATACAATGAGAGAGATGGAGAGAGATAAATACAATGAGAGAGATGGAGAGAGATAAATACAATGAGAGAGATGGAGCGAGATAAATACAATGAGAGATGGAGAGAGATAAATACAATGAGAGAGATGGAGAGATAAATACAATGAGAGAGATGGAGAGAGATAAATACAATGAGAGAGATGGAGAGATAAATACAATGAGAGATGGAGAGAGATAAATACAATGAGAGAGATGGAGAGATAAATACAATGAGAGAGAGAGAGATTAAAACTGAGAGAGAGATGGTGAGAGAAATACAATGAGAGATGGAGAGAGAAATACAATGAGAGAGAGAGAGATTAAAACAATGAGAGAGAGATGGTGAGAGAAATACAATGAGAGATGGAGAGAGAAATACAATGAGAGAAAGAAATACAATGAGAGAGATACAAATAATGAGAGAGAGATGGAGAGATAAATACAATGAGAGAGAGAGATGGATACAATGAGAGAGAGAGATAAATACAATGAGAGAGAAATACAATGAGAGAAAGAAATACAATGAGAGAGAGAGATAAATACAATGAGAGATATAAATACAATGAGAGAGAGAGATGGAGAGAGATAAATACAAAGATATAAAGATAAGCAAATATGTCTCTTAATCCTCGGGCCAAACAGAGTTTAGTTACTGCTTAGTTACTGTAGGCTGCATTGGCACGCTAACTTCCTGATCTGCTCTGATACTGGAGATCACAGAACAGCAGCTACTGTGGGACAGTGGCTATGTTTCCTCTCCCCTTCTCCTGAAGTGTGTGCGCTTATACTCCCTGTCATGATTTTAAGAAGAATGGACTGGTGTAAGGAAACTCACACTAGCCACGCTTGCACCTTTCCAATGCTTTTAAATGCATTAGGGGGAGTGATCGAAAGCACACCTCTGGGTGAAGGGTAAAGAATCAGAACTCAGCTTCTGGGTGCAATGGTAGATTTCTCGTGTCCTCTCTCCTCGTCTCCTTCTCAAAACGGCACAGGAAAGCGTGGAGCGTGTTGGAGGACAAAACCCTAGGTTTCTTCTTCTCCAATCCCTTGATTGGTCCTACTGAAATGAGAGAGGAACATGAGGAATTTGAGACTTACTGACACAGCAGTTGTTTCGTATCTCTCTCACACACAAGAGGTAGAAGTCACACTCTCTCCTTTGTCTTGAGTTATTACCCTCATCTTTTACATGTGGTGAAACAGACATATTTGTAAATCAACATGATTTCAGAGTGAAACATTTATGTTCGATAAGAGTTTGAAATGTCAGTGTTTATAACATTTAAAATTCTGTCAGTGAGATCTTCAAGTGTATGATGAAGGAGAAGGACAAAACCCTCCAAATGTAAAGCTTTACTAAGCAGAATCGTGAGAGGGATTGTTATGGGAACAAGTTGTTTTGGAGCCAAACTAGTTTACCTATGCTTTGACCTCTGTGTGTGTGTGTGTGTGTGTGTGTGTGTGTGTGTGTGTGTGTGCTGCTCCTTTAAGCCCAAAGTAAAAAAACATGGAACACTGCCTGAATTCTGACCATGTAGGCCTTAGAACATAAGCCAGCCAATCAGCGCTCCTTTCTCCTTGAGACATCACCCAGGGGAACAGATGTGGCCCAGGAAATGAAGAGGATCGGCATCATGGGTATTCGCACACAAACCTCCACTCTCTCTAGTAAATCTTGAAGACGCACACACACACAAGACGTCACACACAACATCCTGACTTAATTTCCTGTGTTGTGACATGAAATACACAAGATGACAATCTTGAGAGTCTCTCCTTTTTTCCAATCTCTATACTGTCCGTGCTTCAGCTCTGTCAGGAGGAATGGGCCAGAATTCACCCAACTTATTGTGGGAAGCTTGTGGAAGGCTACCCGAAACGTTTGACCCAAGTTAAACAATTTAAAGGCAATGCTACCAAATACTAATTGAGTGTATGTAAACTTCTGACCCACTGGGAATGTGATGAAAGAAATAAAATCTGAAATAAATCATTCTCTCTACTATTATTCTGACAGTTCACATTCTTAAAATAAAGTGGTGATCCTAACTGACCTAAGACAGGGAATTTTTACTAGGATTAAATGTCAGGAATTGTGAAAAACTGAGTTTAAATGTATTTGGCTAAGGTGTATGTAAACTTCTGACTTCAACTGTAGTTTCCCACTGGAGACTGCAGACAGTGTTACCCAGATAACAGATCAAATCCTGTTTCTGGGCTCCATCATGCTTTCAACACACTGCGCCCCCTATAAGTGATGATATAGGTGTAACTGAGTCAGGTGTGTAGGCCTCCTTGCTTGCACATGCTTTTTCAGTTCTGCCCACAAATTTTCTATAGGATCTAGGTCAGGGCTTTGTGATGGCCACTCCAATACCTTGACTTTGTTGTCCTTAAGCCATTTTGCCACAACTTTGGAAGTATGATTGGAGTCAATGTCCTTTTTGAAGACCCATTTGCGACCAAGCTTTAACTTCCTGACTGATGTCTTGAGATGTTGCTCCAATATATCAACATAATTTTACTTTCTCATGATGTGATCTATTTTGTGAAGTACACCAGTCCCTCCTGCAGCAAAGCACCCCAACAACATGAGGCTGCCACCCCCGTGCTTCACGATTGGGATGGTGTTCTTCAGCTTGCAAGCCTTCCCCTTTTTCTACCAAACATAACAATGGTCATGATGGCCAAACAGTTCTATTTTTGTTTCATCAGACCAGAGAACATTTCTCCAAAAAATACGATTTTTGTCCCCATGTGCAGTTGCAAACCGTAGTCTGGCTTTTTTATGGCGGTTTTGGAGCAGTGGCTTCTTCCTTGCTGAGCGGCCTTTCAGGTCATGACGATATAGGACTCGTTTTACTGTGGACATAGATACTTTTGTACCTATTTCCTGCAGCATCTTCACAAGGTCCTTTGCTGTTGTTCTGGGATTGATTTGCACTTTTCACCCCAAAGAACGTTCATCTCTAGGAGACAGAATGTGTCTCTTTCCTGAGCGGTATGACGTCTGCGTGGGCCCATGGTGTTTATACTTGCGTACTATTGTTTGTACAGATGAACGTGGTACCTTCAGGCATTTGGAAATTGCTCCCAAGGATGAACCAGACTTGTGTAGGTCTACAATTTTTTTCTGAGATCTTGGCTGATTTCTTTGGATTTTCCTATGATGTCAAGCAAAGAGGCACTGAGTTTGAAGGTAGGCCTTGAAATACATCCAATTGACTCAAATTATGTCAATTAGCCTATCAGAAGCTTCTAAAGCCATGACATAATTTTCTGGAATTTTCCAAGCTGTTTAAAGGCACAGTCAACTTAGTGTATGTAAACTTCTGACCCTCTGGAATTGTGATACAGTGAATTATATGTGAAATAATCTGTCTGTAAACAATTGTTGGAAAAATTACTTGTGTCATGCACAAACTAGATGTCCTAACCGAAAACTATAGTTTGTTAACAAGAAATTTGTGGAGTGGTTGAAAAATGAGTTCTAATGACTCCAACCTGAGTGTATGTAAACTTTCGACTTCAACTGTACATTAAGACAAGGGAAGTGCCTCAGTCAGAGCTAGGCTGCGTATTAAATGGCATACCTATTTACTAAATAGTGCACTACTTTTGACCAGAGCCCTGTGGACCCTGGGCAAAAGTAGTTCACTATAGGGAACAGAGTGCCATTTGGGGACCAACCGTATAGTCCACTTGATCCTCTTGTTTTCATTTCTGACTGTTGATTAATGTGGAAAGAGAAGATGTGAGATGAACGCTGACGCCCATGGCAGGTGCAGAGTGTGTATGAGAGAGAGGGTTGCCTGGGACCGACCGGGGCTGACACTGAGGGAGGGGGACTGTGGGAAAAGAACCCTGGGAGCCTGATGCCCAGTCATAATAACACAGTGAGGAAACAGTAATGCAAGCTCACACAGGGAGAACCAAGGCCACAGTATGTGTGAGAGATGGGAAGCATAGAACTGGAGCAGAGTTTTTAAGAAGATTAGTGTTATATCAGCTGGAATGGTATATGTTTTATTGTGTTCATCCTGCTGCTGTTTAGACTATACTATACTACTGCAGCCTTTCATCCTGCTACTGTTTAGACTACACTATACTACTGCTGCCTTTCATCCTGCTGCTGTTTAGACTATACTACTACTGCCTTTCATCCTGCTACTGTTTAGACTACACTATACTACTACTGCCTTTCATCCTGCTACTGTTTAGACTACACTATACTACTACAGCCTTTCATCCTGCTGCTGTTTAGACTATACTACTACTGCCTTTCATCCTGCTACTGTTTAGACTATACTATACTACTACTGCCTTTCATCCTGCTACTGTTTAGACTATACTACTGCTGCCTTTCATCCTGCTGCTGTTTAGACTATACTACTGCAGCCTTTCATCCTGCTACTGTTTAGACATTATGCTACTACTACAGCCTTTCATCCTGCTACTGTTTAGACATTACGCTACTGCCTTTCATCCTGCTACTGTTTAGACATTACGCTACTACTACTGCCTTTCATCCTGCTGCTGTTTAGACTATACTACTACTGCCTTTCATCCTGCTACTGTTTAGACATTACGCTACTACTACTGCCTTTCATACTGCTACTGTTTAGACATTACGCTACTACTACAGCCTTTCATCCTGCTACTGTTTAGACATTACGCTACTACTACAGCCTTTCAGCCTGCTACTGTTTAGACATTACGCTACTACTACAGCCTTTCATCCTACTACTGTTTAGACATTACGCTACTACTACTGCCTTTCATCCTGCTACTGTTTAGACATTACGCTACTACTACTGCCTTTCATCCTGCTACTGTTTAGACATTACGCTACTACTACTGCCTTTCCTCCTGCTACTGTTTAGACTATAATATACTACTACTGCCTTTCATCCTGCTACTGTTTAGACATTACGCTACTACTACAGCCTTTCATCCTGCTACTGTTTAGACATTACGCTACTACTACTGCCTTTCATCCTGCTACTGTTTAGACATTACGCTACTACTACAGCCTTTCATCCTGCTACTGTTTAGACATTACGCTACTACTACAGCCTTTCATCCTGCTACTGTTTAGACATTACGCTACTACTACTGCCTTTCATCCTGCTACTGTTTAGACTATAATATACTACTACTGCCTTTCATCCTGCTACTGTTTAGACATTACGCTACTACTACTGCCTTTCATCCTGCTACTGTTTAGACTATAATATACTACTACTGCCTTTCATCCTGCTACTGTTTAGACATTACGCTACTACTACAGCCTTTCATCCTGCTACTGTTTAGACATTACTATACTAATACACGCCTTTCATCCTGCTACTGTTTAGACATTACGCTACTACTACTGCCTTTCATCCTGCTACTGTTTAGACATTACTATACTAATACACGCCTTTCATCCTGCTACTGTTTAGACATTACGCTACTACTACTGCCTTTCATCCTGCTACTGTTTAGACATTACGCTACTACTACTGCCTTTCATCCTGCTACAGTTTAGACATTACTATACTAATACACGCCTTTCATCCTGCTACTGTTTAGACATTACGCTACTACTACTGCCTTTCATCCTGCTACAGTTTAGACATTACTATACTAATACACGCCTTTCATCCTGCTACTGTTTAGACATTTCGCTACTACTACTGCCTTTCATCCTGCTACTGTGTAGACTATAATAATTCTGTAGCCTTTCATCCTGCTACTGTTTAGACTATACTATAATACTACAGCCTCTCATTATGCTACTGTTGAGACATTACTGTACTAATACTGCCTTTCAGCCTGCTACTGTTTAGACATTACTATACTACTGCAGCAGGGTTCGCCAACTAGCGGCCTGCGGGGGATTTTATTTGCCCCCCCACTCCCTAAGTTTTCTGGCCAAAAGACATGAAAGACTGTAAAAAAAAAACTGCAAATCAGTTCCAAGTGATTTTAATTTTGGAAATCTGTTCCAAAGTATTCCCACGCATAATAGAGATATATATATATATATATATATATATATATATATATATATATATATATATATGATCATATACGCATGTAAGTGTAACAGTATAACTTTAGTCCGTCCCCTCGCCCCGACCCGGGCGCGAACCAGGGACACTCTGCACACATCAACAACAGTCACCCACGAAGCATCGTTACCCATCGCTCCACAAAAGCCGCGTTGCAGAGCAAGGGGAACCACTACTTCAAGGTCTCAAAGCGAGTGACGTCAAAAGCCGATTGAAATGCTATTAGCGCGCACCACCGCTAACTAGCTAACCATTTCACATCGGTTACATAAGCAAGGTTTGAAATTATTGTTTTAGTCAAATATTATATATTTTTGGGCATCTTGCGGTCAATTTGCACTCTATAAATGATTTGTAATTAAACATCCGATCAGGAAACAGTTGTCCTGTGGCTGCATCTAGTAGATGATCCCTATACTATAGCCTTTCAGTTGTGGCAAGTCTGTCTGACCAATTGTTTCCTAGTTACAATGCTTTACAACTTATCGCACATCACAACTCAGTAGATTAAACAGCAAATGACACCACCTCCCCCTTCTGTAATACCCACCTACCTGCTTACTCAGCCACCTGCATTCTTATCAACAGGTGTGAGATCAGTTCAAAGCATACCTAACTAATACAGTACCATTTGAATCATTTTTATTTTATTTTAATTTCACCTTTATTTAACCAGGTAAGCTAGTTGAGAACAAGTTCTCATTTACAACTGTGACCTGACCAAGATAAAGCAAACCAGTGTGACACAAACAACAACACAGAGTTACACATGGAATTAACAAGCGTACAGTCAATAACACAATGGGGGAAAAAGAAAGTCTATATACAGTGTGTGCAATTTGGGTAGGTGGCTGTTTGTGTTCGACTCGAGATAAGCTTGACTTTGCCAATGTCAAGGCCCTAACACACTTGTCTTGAGTTTTATCTTAGTGTATGAGTGTTCTGACTCAGAGGAGGCTGGTGGGAGGAACTATAGTAGGACGGGCTCATTGTAGTGGCTGTAATAAAATCAATTGGAATGGTACCAAACACATCAAACACAACACAACTCCGTTCCATTAATTCCATTCCAACCATTACAATGAGCCCGTCCTCCTAAAGCTCATCCCACCAGCCTCCTCTGTATGACTAATTCCACACACACTACCTATCTGCAGTTCATCAATTATAGTCAACATCTCAAGGTAAACCTTTAATCATAAGTTAGCGACGTTAGATGTTTTAATATTGCACATAAAGGACTAACTTCCACGCATCCAAGTTAGAAAAAAACACGTGCCAACATCATTTTGTAATTGCCCTAAAGGTACAAATAAAGTTATTTGAAATGAATTGACTTCACTCATACTGCACCGTCTAAGTGTGCACTTCCTCTAAGCACACTTGCTTGATCCTTTTCTTTGATAAGCCAAGTAGCATCATGCCAAACACACACAGTTGATGGTCAAGCTGTGCCAGGCAGATATTCAATATAACATCATAGTGAAGGAGATCTCTATTGGCATCTAGTGCTTTTCTCTCCTGTCATCATTATCATCCACTCTCATTCAAGTTCACTTTGTCTCGCTTAGACTTGTACAGTCTGTGTAGTCTCAGTAGTGCGTGTGTGTGTGTGTTATTCAGTGTGTGCATGTGTGTGTATGTGTGTTATTCAGTATGTGTGTGTGTGTGTGTTATTCAGTATGTGTGTGTGTGTGTGTGTGTGTGTGTGTGTGTGTGTGTGTGTGTGTGTGTGTGTGTGTGTGTGTGTGTGTGTGTGTGTGTGTGTGTGTGTGTGTGTGTGTGTGTGTGTGTGTGTGTGTGTGTTATTCAGTATGTGTGTGTGTGTGTGTGTGTGTGTGTCTTATTCATAACTTTTAATGAGTTCTCAGAAGAGATACTGTGCAGAAATGCGGCATTGGAAAAATACGATGCTGCCAGGTTTCAAGTCCCAACACATGACTGTTTCTGGTTCTCAGTTTTCCGCCATCACCTGCTAGACAGTTGGCCTGTGTACAGCAATAATAACTGTCTCATTAACACACACACACACATCCTTAAACACCTGCCATGACAGAGTTTGCTACCCTAGGTGCCCTTGTTTGATCCTACATTAAAGGTGTGTGTGTGTGTGTGTGTGTGTGTGTGTGTGTGTGTGTGTGTGTGTGTGTGTGTGTGTGTGTGTGTGTGTGTGTGTGTGTGTGTGTGTGTGTGTGTGTGTGTGTGTGTGTGTGTGTGTGTGTGTGTGTGTGTGTGTGTGTGTGTGTGTGTGTGTGTGTGTGTGTGTGAGACAGACAGTCCCCTCTCCTTTATGGACCAATCACCACATGTTCCATAGGTATCACTCACCTTTCCATTGGACAGTACCAGCTGTGTAACCCCACTACAGGCGTGTTGGAGCAGTATGGTATACAGTGGGCAAGGTTGGTTGAAAGGTCATTGTATTGTCATGACAATCTGTGAAAGCCAGCTCCTCTGTTTGCAACCCTGTTGTCTTGAACACACACACACACACACACACACACACACACACACACACTCTCTTTCTCTCTCTCTCTCCTGCTCTCTCTTTCTGCTGCATTAACAAGATTAAGAGAGGACAATTAGCAAACCACTCACAACCACTTGTATCACTCTGGGAAAGAACGACAGAAATCTCCCTCTCTCCTCTTCCAAAAGAAGGGATTTCCTCTGGTCTTGAGTTGTGAAGTAAAGGCTTTAAGTGTCTGATCTGATGTGCTAATGTTGGCCCCAGTAACAATGGTCTAGTGTATAGAGGGAGTTTATTTTGGGGGTCTGGTTAATGGGGGGAAGTGGAAGGTATTGTTCCCTGTGTGTGTGCGTGTGCGTATCAGACTAAGGTCTTTTGTGGTTGTGTTTCAAATAGCACCCTATTCCCTTTATAGTGCAGTACTTTTGATCAGAGCCCTATCAAACGTAGTGCACTATATAGGGAATAGAGTGCAATCTGGCACGCAGCCTGTGTCAAGGTCCGGACACACTGGTAGAGAGGTGACATCATTGTCACTAGTTGCTGCCCAGATACAGAGGCTTGAAGGAGGAAGCATCGCATTATCGCCAAATTAGGTGACAATAGCTTTGTGGATGTGTGTGTGTGTGTGTGTGTGTCAGTGCAAACAGGCATTTGTGTGTGTGTGTGTGTGTTGGTGGGGTTTACTTACACACCGATTAATCAATTCAAAACAGAATGATCTCTCTCATAGCCTCTCAGTTAGACTAAAAGAAAGGTTCTGGAAAAACAGACAGCAGCTCTCATCGAAGCCAACAATGTAAAGGACGACATGACTGTTTAATCCAAATGTTCCAACCTTTTCACACTTCGTAATCATATTCCAAAACAGCTGCCAGCTGTAAGCAACTGCATCATACGACGTGTGTGTGTGTGTGTGTGTGTGTGTGTGTGTGTTTGTGTTTGACATAAACTCAACCTCAGCCCCAGCTGTGTACAGTAATGTCAGTCATCAACCTGACTACAAGTCAGTAATGGAAAAGGGAGTGACTAGTTAGTATCAAAATAGGGGGAGAGGAAGAGGAAGAGGGATTCAAAGAGGGATGTCAGCCTTGGTGCTGCAGCTGGTTGATTTGAGAGGCATTGTGAGGGTGTGAGAAAAAGACAGCGAGACAGAGACAGAGCGATAGAGACAGCGAGACAGAGCAATAGAGACAGGGAGACAGAGACAGAGCGATAGAGACAGGGAGACAGAGACAGAGCGATAGAGACAGCGAGACAGAGACAGAGCGATAGAGACAGCGAGACAGAGACAGATCGGTAGAGACAGGGAGACAGAGACAGAGCGATAGAGACAGGGAGACAGAGACAGAGTGAGACGAAGGCAGAGAGGAACAGTTGATTGAGAAAGAGAGAAAGATCTGTGAATAATCTGTGAATCCAGAAGCACCCCGGACCAGGTTCAGTGACATGCTGGTATATAGACCCTTAGATGTGGCCAGAGGAGGTTTACACATAGATAAATAAAGTAGAGTGTTCTAGTCATGTCCCAAATGCCACCCTGCTCCCAATACAGTGCACTACTTTTGACCAGGCCCAATAGAGCTCTGGTCAAAAGTAGTTCACTATAGTAGGGAATGGGGTTCCATTTTGGATGCAGATTGGATCTTTGTCTTAACCATCTGAAAACAAAGAGCAGATTATAGAAGAGGAAACACGTACACATGAGAAGTGGGCTCTCCTCAGATATGATGATGAGATAATATAGCAACAGCTGTGGCTCTACTGTTTAACTTACATCTGAAATGTTTTGTCTTAGCAGGACTGATAAGGAATATGACATTCCATCTTTTAGTGCATTTTTCTGTTTTGATGCTTATGTGATACTCAAACAGGCAATTCATGAAATCTCATCTCCACAGGACAGACACAGTAATCTTGTTCCGACCTATTGCGTAGGATGCTGCTTTAGATGTGGGTAAAGCGTATGGTGCAGGAGCATATTTCCATGCATATGTGTGACTTTTTGGTAGCAGCAGAGGGACTCTGTATCCCAAACACCAAACCTCTCTCAAGCCTATGCTTAAACAGATGGAGCCATTGCATTAACTAACCATATAGGTAAACCAAACACTAGCATATTCAATATGTTTATCCAGGATAAGTCTTCTGTTGGCCGCTTCCCAAACATTTATGCGTCACACAATAGTTTTTGGGAGGTGGCCAACCATGGGATTACCCCGGGTTTAATGGTTGAAATCGTGAAATCCATTCTGACTGACTTCTTTGGTATGGGTTCTTATAATGAATGTGTAGAAGGGAAACTAAATCAGACCTGGATTAAAATACTATCTAAAATCATTTAAAATACTTTATCTGGGATTGATTGAGCTTGACTGTCACTACGGAACCAATAGAATAGTGACAAAAATGCAAACGTCGCCCATCCAGCACTTCAGGCAAACTATAGATGTAGGATCTTAATTTGATCACTCTTTTGTTGCTGAGAATTTTCCTGCAGAGCAGGAAATACAAACTTGTAGTGTATTCAAGGTTTAAAAATGCTTCTGAAGTTTGTCATTTCCACTTTAGTGTCAGACTTGGGTTTGCTCTAACAAAAAAAAGTATCAAACCCTACAAAAAATGTCAGTCAATGAATTATAATCCACATTTCCTGCTGCTGCAGAATTATTTTCCTGCTGTAGCAAACTGGCTCAAATTAAGATCCTACATCTGTAGAGCAAATGTTAAAAGTATATGAAAAGATTTCAAATAGTATTCAATCCCAGGTCTGACACATATGAAGTTTTTCATTATGCACTATGCATATTGGTTTGAATAGAATTAGGTATAGACTTTTACACCCTGCTTGTAAAACTCTCATCCCTCCACAGATTAAATGTAACTAGCGACTGGATTCAATCCGTATCGTGAAAGTATCATGGTAAAGCTGCGTACATTTTTAAAAGTAATTTACAATTGAGCCGACATATGCAGTGTTTACCGTGAATGCAGTCTCCGCGGACACTGGAACATTGCCTTGAAATTTAAATGGAGCTATAACGCAGATCTTCCACGATACTTCTGCGATACGGATTGAATCCAGACCTATTTCTCCCTCTCTCTTCTCTCTCATGCACATTCCCTCTCTGTGTCTCTCCATATCTCAATTTGTCTCTGTTTCTCTCTCCTTTCTCTATTTTACTGTGTCTATCCTGTTGTCTGGGTCTAGACTTTAGGGAAACCTCTAGCCTCTCTGTCGGCATGACAACATGCATGCTACTGCCCCTACCATAGCAGGAGGCATGTCCCACTTCTATCCCACAGAGGAAGTGAGAGAGAAGAGAGAGAGAGGTATACAGAGAGGTTAAGGGTCCAGATCATTGCCCTTTGGCATCACTCTCTCCGGGTCCAAGGATGTCACAGTGGAATGTTCTGGATCGGTTCGGTTCTAACCCAGTTGTTTCCCTAATTCGGACCCCTGTGCTGTAAGTGAGTGTGTGTGTGTACACATGTGCACTTGCATGTGTGTCTGGCGCCTTGCAGGAGTCAAGTACACCAGACCAGAGCAGCCCAAAGCAAAGCCCTTCAGGGTTGATGGAGGGAGAGACAGAGTCACTGAGTCTCTGTCTGGCTAAATAGGTCTTAATTGGCAACAAACCTTGTTTCTCTTCCTCCTTCCGTCCTCATTTGCCCCTCCTCCTTGGCTCCTTTACCCCTTCATTCTTCTTCCTCCCCTCCCCATCTCCTTCACCTCATTTTCTTCAATTTTCACCTCTCCCTCCTCCTCATCACCACTATAGGCTGTCAATGTCTGCATTTGTAGCTAGAATGGTGGCTGCTCTAGTGTTGAGAGAGACTGGGTCCAGTGGGCACAAAGTCCCTAACTATCTCAGTTGTGACACCGTGTCTGGTCACAAGGCACATAGTCAATGTGTGTAGGTCCGTGTGAACATGTCTGTTCTTTATCAAGTGTTGTTTTCAGCTCCATCACACCGTGTCCCCCCTACCTCTGATCCCTCCATCCCTTTTGCTCTCCCGCTCCTTTATCATGGAGGTCAGTTGTGTCTACGGTCTGGCCACTTATTAATGAAGTTAATTAAACACCAATTAAAAACAGACACACTCAGCCATCTGTGGCTGACCTGGAAGGGAGGGAGAGGGTGGAGGAAGGAATGGAGGGGGGGCGGGAGGGGAAGAGGTGTGAACAGATACAAGGAGGGAGGGTTGGAGGTGGTAGAGGTGCGAGGGGGCTGGAGAAGGAGGGAATTAAAGGAAGGGTGTAAGAGGGGGAAGAGAGAGAGGTGGAAAGCCTCCGGTGACTTTATAGGTTATAAAAACTCTAAACTACTCAACCATGGGGTCGTACTTTGTTATAAATTAGCTCAGTCGCTTAAAATGTAATGACTAGTGCTTTAGAAGGGATGAAATTTAATGTGTAAACTAGTAACCTGCCATTGTGTGGTACAACAACACAGGGTATTTAGGAACAGTTACAGGATATGATGTTTATAGAGATCATCAACATCCTCATCACCTTCATCATCACTGTCATCACCAGCATCATTATCATCATCACCACTATCACCATCAAAATCAAATCAAATGCTGTTTGTCACATGCACCGAATACAACAGGTGTAGACCTTACTGTGAAATGCTTACTTACAAGCCCTTAACCAACAATGCAGTTTTAAGAAAAATACCTAAAAAAGTAAGAGATAAGAATAACAAACAATTAAAGAGCAGCAGTAAATAACAATAGTGGGGCTATATACAGGGGGTACCGGTACAGAGTCAATGTGTCAATGTGCGGGGGCACCGGTGTTGAGGTAATTATGTACATGTAGGTAGAGTTATTAAAGTGGCTATGCATAGATAACAACAGAGAGTAGCAGCGGGACTGATGTAAGCGCGCCCACAGTCAAAAGCCAATGGTCTCCTTTATAGCCTATCTATCCATCTGTAGTTACAGAGCACACACCCGGAGAGCGGAGCGGAGTTGCAACGTGACCGCGCCCCGCCAGCCCCCAGCAACGCGGTAGCTATATCATATGACTCAAAGCGTTCCGACTTCATTCACTACGGAGATCACAGTCTACAGCGTGCGGGACCCGCTTTGAAGGGATCCAATAGGCTACAAAAACCGTTTGATAAGAACAACCGGGACATGCGGACGGCTTGACATTATTTTTGACCTATTCTCCATTTGCTGATATAAACAGGACATAAAGTTTAGATTTTTGGAAGTCTCCCATAAATGTATGGATAGTGATATATTATATTCTCCGAGAATTGTATCAACATGGATAAAGGATTAAAACACTGAAATGTGTCACAACGAGACGTCTTCACTTCAAGTGGATTATAGCCTAATCGACAAAATGATGACATTTCTCACATCTGGAAGTTCTTCTAAGCATAGATAGCTCTTGTCTCAGGTGCCGTAACTCCATCTCCTGCTTCTGTGTTGCTGCTGTGAAGCGGAGTAGGAAACCCAACTGACTTCAATAAACGTCAGTCTTAAATGTAAACCTAGATGAACACCCAATAAAGTCACACTGTTAGCCTCGCCATGTTGCCTATAATAGCCAAATAATTCGCACTACCGGCTGTAGAGTCGTGGAGGTAGCGGTTCCACCCGAGGGATGGTACTGGATTCCCGTGGTTTGGGAGCGACGCCTCAGCTCCTGGTTCTGGAACGGTGTTGGTGGAACTACTGGAACTTTCTCTCGTTCTGGAGCCCAAAGGAGCCGAAGGGAGATGAGAGCCGCTTTTCTGAGCTTCCTCCTCGCCTGCTTATTGTGCCTGTTACGCACCGCCGCTGAGGTAAAGGACTTTTATTCGAGTTTTGGTTTGTACGCTATGTAGGGGCCAATTCTGTTCAAATTGTGCCGTTTTTAGTGCAACGCTTCCTTCGTTGGCAGGTGCAATGTTCGTTCGTTCATGCTCCACTTATGCATAATTATGCACAAAACTCCAGAGTAGCGTTGTAACTCCGTCCAAAAATGACATGACAATAGGGGGAATCTATGGCTTCTCAGCAAAAAGCGCAAACTAATTATACCACCCCCTTAATTGTGCACATATTTGTGCTTAAAACACTTCTTCAGCGCTACATAGTCACACTCATACCACTTCTATATCCGCGCTATCCATTACGGTAAAATAACGTCTGTGTAGGTAATAAAGTGCTGTTATTTTCATTTAAATCTTTTCCTTTTCTTCTAGGAGGCCCCACTCCCCCGGGAGCTGTTGGAGCGGCTGTCCCGCAGTGAGATCCGCAGCATCAGCGACCTCCAGCGGCTCCTGGAGCTAGACTTGGAAGGTAGGCCTAAAGCCTCTTATATCAGGCTTCATTCAATAGCTTTATTACACAGCCTCGGGCTAGGCTTCAGTAAAGACACTGACTTGAGCTCAGCACAACATGCCAGAAGTAGCCTACAAGGTTCTGGTTAGAACCAAAACGGGTTCTATTGCTTGCTTCATATATGGCACCCCTAAATGTTCTATATAGAACCCTCTTATAGGGTTGATTGATCAGAACCCCATGGGTTCTTATTCACTGACCCAACATTTGTTCTATATAGAACCTTAAGGGGTGCCTGCGGCTGTAGGCTTTATGCTGCTGTCATGCTGTCCATTATTTGTGGAGCAGCAGTGTAAGGCTGAATGAAACACACACACACACACACACACACACACACACACACACACACACACACACACACACACACACACACACACACACACACACACTCTGAGGGCTGAATGGCTGCTGTGTTGGTATGTATAATTCATGGTGAAATTCCTGCGTGTCAGGAGGAAGGAGCTAGGAGGCTTTGTGTTGGTCAAGACATACAGCAAGCACTTAATTCCTGCACGTAAGTGCAGTCACGCACACACACTTGCAAGGAACACACACACACACACACACACACACACACACACACACACACACACACACACACACACACAGACACAGACACACCCTCTACAGTCTACACTCTCTGTGGGGTCAGTATTTGTGTAGCAAAAATATATACTTTGAGAGAGAGACCCCAAACAGGTCAATATAGAGCTGAAAGGACAAACAAGGTCATTTTGAAGTGAAAGGTTCTTTACACACACCCGACTAACAACCAAAGCTGTTAGATTGGATAGCAGAAGGCTTGTGGTTGTCATGGTGACGATAAGGGATTGTTCATTTACAGAGGGGACACAGTTATTTTGAGCATTTCTGAGTTCAAGCTTCTCTCTCCATTCAGTGTTGCTCTGCTTCTGAATGGCCCAGCTAGTGTAGGGATAACATGAGATTGATGTTGTTGTGGTCAACAGAGAATGAGGTGATAGGGGAGAACAAGCAGAGGTACCACAACAAGGCCTTCCCCCACAGCTACTCACAGCTGAAGAGCTCCCAGACACACTCCAGGCACAAGAGGAGCATCGGTAAGTGTGTGTGCGTGTGTCTTTGTAGTTGTGTTCATGCATACCTGTGGAATGTGTGTGTGTGAGAGAGTGAGACAGTGAGAGACAGTGAGAGAGAGAGTGAGACAGTGAGAGAGAGAGAGAGCGAGAGAGAGAGTGTGTGTCTGTTTGAGTATTTGCCTCTTTCTGTCTATATCCCATCTACTGTATATCTACGTCTACGCGTGTGTCTCTCTGTGTGTGTGCCTCTGTGTGTGTGTGTCTCTGTGTTTGTGTGTAAGTGTACACCAATACTACCTTCTCTCTATGCTGTCATGTTTCACCTTAAACCTCTCCCCCTCCCCTCTGACCCCAGAGGAGGCGTTACCCGCGGTGTGTAAGACTCGTACGGTGATCTACGAGATCCCTCGGAGCCAGGTGGATCCCACCTCCGCTAACTTCATCATCTGGCCTCCCTGTGTAGAGGTGAAGAGATGTACCGGATGCTGTAACACCAGCAACATGCACTGCCTGCCCTCCCGCAAGCACCACCGCACTGTCAAGGTAGGAGACACACCACCGCACTGTCAAGGTAGGAGAGAGACACACTTTCTCTGAACACACACGCACGCACGCACACACACACACACACACACACACACACACACACACACACACACACACACACACACACACACACACACACACACACACACACACGCAACACACACACACACACACACACACACACACACACACACACACACACACACACACACACACACACACACACACACACACACACACACACACACACACACACACACACACACACACACACACACACACACACTTGCAGCAGCTCAACCATTCAACCCCTTTCTACTAGTCCAGCTCCCCTTAGCTAGGTCTGCCTGGATAGGTCTGTGCCTGTGTGTCTGTGTCTGTGCCTGTGTGTGTGTGCGTGTGTGTACAGTACCAGTCATTGTAGAATAATAGTGAAGACATCTAAACTATGAAATAACACATATGCAATCATGTAGTAACCGAAGTGTTAAACAAATCAAAATATATTTTATTCTTCAAAGTAGCCACCCTTTGCCTTGATGACCAGCTTCACCTGGAAGATAATAAAAATAAAGAAAAACACTTGAATGAGTAGGTGTGTCTGGTACTGTATATGTGTATATGTGTGTGTGTGTGTGTGTGTGTGTGCCAGGCCAGGAGACTCCCTCGCGACCGCAGGAACATAATCATTTGTATTTAATCTGGCACATAACAGGGCTGGCACATAACAGCAAGTAAACCCTGCCATCTTAAACCCACACACACGGCCAACTGGAAGCTCTGCTCAGTGTGTGTGTGTGTGTGTGTGAGAGAGAGAGAGAGAGAGAGAGAGGATGGAGAGAGAGAAAAAGGAGTGAGACGGTGTGTGTGTGTGTGTGTGTGTGTGTGTGTGTGTGTGTGTGTGTGTGTGTGTGTGTGTGTGTGTGTGTGTGTGTGTGTGTGTGTGTGTGTGTGTGTGTGTGTGTGTGTGTGTGTGTGTGTGTTCATGCGCTAAGGATTTCCAGCCAGTTTACCATCGTCTGAGCCGAGGAGGATAGTGGGCGTGTTCATGATCTCAGTGCTTCAGTGTTTTCACTACGGGGGTTATTTTGTTTTCCCCACGACCTGTTTTCCTCTGAGTGAATGGCTCCTCAGTCCTCTGTCTATTAAAATACTTAAGATGCTGTCTGTCTGGCTTAGCTGTTCCTTGTGTGTTTGTGTGTGTGTGTCTGTCTGGCTTAGCTGTTCCTTGTGTGTGTGTGTCTGTTTGGCTTTGCTGTTCCTCAGACAGTTCACACAGAGGGAAAAGTTGTTATTTCTGGGTGCTGAGGTAGTCCCTCCTTGTTTAGGTAAATACTATTATGTTTAGTTCCTAATGAACACAATCTGATCTGAACTGAGCTGTTTAGGTAAATGTTCTGTTTAGTTCCTAATGAACACAATCTGATCTGAACTGAGCTGTTTAGGTAAATGTTCTGTTTAGTTCCTAATGAACACAATCTGATCTGAACTGAGCTGGCTGAGGCAGCGCTATCTGTTGTAGACCTCAGATAGAGATCATATGCAGAAATAGAGGGTCAAAGGTCATAGAGACATCCCTGCAAATAAGAGCCGTAACTATTGGAGGAAATCTAACTGTGCTTCAATGTACAGAAAGAGAGAAGCAGTGTTTTTGAAGGGGTGAGGGATGGTCGGATAGAGAGAGCAGAGGGATGAGAGGAATGGACAGATGAGGCACGAGAGTAGCATGAAGTAAGCGGGGTGGTGAGGAGAGATGGGGAGGGTTAGAGAGAGCAGAGGGATGAGAGGAATGGACAGATGAGGAGAGAAGGGAGGGTGCAGATTTGATCCCCTTTTGATACTCAATATCAGATGAAAGGGTCTCTCTCTCTTTCATTCTTTTTCCTTTTCTTCATTCTTTCATTCTTTCTTTCTCTGTCTTTGTCTTTGACAGAGAGGAAATCAAAAGATAAGTCTCCCGTATATCCTGAGATTCAACTACAGAGACAGAACTATGGAGAGGAAACACACACACATACACACGTATGCACACACACACACACACACATGAACAGGCACACACTTTCACACGCTGTGCGACGTCCAGGAGAAGCCTTCGAGGGTGTGTGAATGTGTGTGTGCATGCTAGCTTGCCCGTCTCTGCTCTTCCAGAAACCATTCACCAGTACCAGAACAGCGGACAGTTGTTTTTCAATGGCTCATACTGGTCTTGGCTCTGTGTATTCATCTCCCATGGTTTCTCTGTGTCCACTGTCTGTTTCCCTCCATTCCAGTTTCCACTGGTGGGAGAGAGAAAGGTTCCATTGTTATGTCTGACTTTATGATGACTTTCTGGGGAAATAACAGCTAGAAGGACATAATCCTATTAATATGACCTGTTTACTGAGAACCCTACCACACCTCGTGTCACACACCTTTGAGTTGACTCCTGTCCCTTATTCCCTGTATTTCATTTGACAGGTAGGAAACTTAGAAACTCCCTCAGGCTACATCACAATGGGTTCTTCTCCATGTCTCCTCCCTTTCACATACAGATGTAGAATCTTAATTTGAGCCAGTTTGCTACAGCAGGATAATAATCAGTCAGTACCAGGAAATGTGAATTATTATGTGGATTATAGTTAATGGACATTTTATGGGGTTGATACATTTTTCGTAAGGAAAAATCAAGCCTGACATTTTAAAGTGGAAATTACAAACTTTAGAAGCCTTTTTAAATTCTCAGCAACAAAAGAGTGGTCAAATCCAGAGCCTACATCTGTACACTGCCCTGTAAGCACAGGGAAAGTAAGAAGCATGGCATCTGTCCAGGTGTTTCCTATCAGTGCAGAATCAGATGAAGGAAATTAGACAAGGAGAAAAGGCCTCAGAACATGGAGATGAGCGTCTCCAGTCCACACTATTGAGATGCCTTACCTCACCTGAACCTCTGTATCAATAACAGTGTTACTCTTCTGGTTCATGTTGTAACAAGGCAGCACCTCTCTGTGCGTGTGTGTGCGTGAATGTGTGTGTGCGTGAATGTGTGCGTGCGCGTGTTGTCTTTGTGTATGTTCAGACTTGAAAGAGAAGAGAGGCTTGTACAATCAGTCCTGAAGCTCAAGCAGGCTTGGCTCACTTTTTGAGAGAACACTAATGTGTGTGTGCTTGCTTACGTGTGTGTGTGTGTGTTAGTGTACGAGGGGGGGGTGTCATGTTTTTGTATCCTTCCATCACCTCGAAAAGAGGAGATTCTCCAGAACTCATTCTGATCCCTCCCTCCCTCCCTCCCTCCCTCCCTCCCTCCCTCCCTCCCTCCCTCCCTCCCTCCCTCCCTCCCTCCCTCCCTCCCTCCCTCCCTCCCTCCCTCCCTCTCCAGGTGGCCAAGGTGGAGTATGTGAGGAGGCGTCCTAAACTAAAGGAGGTGCTGGTGCGGCTGGAGGAGCACCTTGAGTGTATCTGCACCTCCAAACGACACATCAAGGAACTCTACGATACAGACAATGGTAAATATCTTACTCTACTCTACTGCATACAGCGTGTGCGTCAGCTCCTGTCTGAGAGTGTCTCTCTACACTGATATAAACTGATAACAGTTGAGGAATTTAAATGCTTCTCCCTCAGGGTATTCCACTCCTTTTTTCATTCCACTTTTTTCTTTATAGATCCCCCTCTTCCCCCTCCTCCCCCTTCATTCACAGGACCCAGTAGGACCAAGGGTAAAGGAAGGAAACGTAAAAAGCTCAAAAACCTCAAAGAATTTCTCATACCTTTCTCGGGCATGTGGAAAAACATGAGTGTTTATTAGTGTCATTACGGTAGGCATTAGCACTACAGCCAATCAATGATCTGGGTTTCAACGCCAATCATGGCAATCGCCAATCAGAACCAGTATCAATCGAACAGGAAGAGGGGGTGAAATTAGGAAGTGGTTTTAATTGGTGACTGGTGCCTTGGCTGATTACATTGGGTATGGAGGTTGTATTTGGTGGTGAAAGATGGGGGTGCTAAAGATTCATTGTTTTAAGTGGTGAACATTTGACATTGGGGGGGGGGGGGATGACTTCTATTGTCTGATTGGCTAAGCTAACGTTTGGTACCTATTTCTCTTCTCCCCTCAGGCGTAAGGTGAAGAAAGACGGATGGAAGAGAGAAGAGTGAAAGAGAGGAAGAGGGAAGAGAACATCTTTTCAACAGAAACGTTCATGTTTCTCAGACTGAGAACTTCAGCCATGTTGTGCGTCATGGCAACAAGAGAAGTGGGCAGAGGACAGAGAACATATTCTATATATGTTATATTCTATATCTTCCCACAAGACGAACCTTCAAAAATCAATCATTTTGATAACGTCAAAATATTGCCAGAATCGGGGATGATGTTTCTGGAAGATGCAAATAAGGACTTCGGTATTAGGAGTGGGTGTGGCTTCGATTTGATGATTGACAGGTGTCAAATAACGTGACTACGCCAACTGGGAGAAGAAGAGAGGTAGATGATTGGATACTGGAGGACTATAGGAGTTATAGTCTTTATATAAAGGACTTCTGACTACAAGACTTCTCCCATGTTTTTGGATTACGAAGCGGTTTGGAATCCTCCCAGTCATTTCGGATGCTTTTGGAATTTTCCATCGGATTCCGAGGACAGTGACTGGGATTATGTTTTGTATTACAAGATTCCAAGATGTGCTCTCCTTCTGGAACGGAAGGATGTCACCTACATGATGTATATCCTCTTATTTTTGTAGCCCTGGTTTTCTATTACTGACCGACTTCTTGATTAGTTTCTGGTATGTTATTCACATAAAGGAAGGTTTAAAACAACTGCTACATCAGTTACAAGTTACTAATAAACTATTTATAACGTGAATATGTTATAATGTCTTTAGTTTTCGCCTGTCAGTCAGAAAATATTGACTACCTGAGAGAGAGAAAAATAACCCCTTTAGGCAGATATTAACATGAACTTTATTGAGAGGGAGAGGGAGAGGGAGAGGGAGAGAGAGAGAGAGAGAGAGAGAGAGAGAGAGAGAGAGAGAGAGAGAGAGAGAGAGAGAGAGAGAGAGAAAACTTAGTCCATCTTAAGGGGTCACCTCTTATGACCCCTACTCAGACACTTTGAACATGAAACCCCTGTGAACTAGTAACTGAGAATATCTCTGCTCTCAGTCATACACACCTTCAATACAGAGAGGAAGGAGGTAGATATCAAGACCAACACACTGCTAATGCCAAAGCAACTCTCAGGTTATAGAGCCTGTATTCTAAAGCGTCTCAGAGGAAGAGTGCTGATCTAGGATCAGGTTCCACCTGTCCATTGTAATATTATTCATTATGATCTAACAGGCTACCCTGATCCTAGATCAGCAATCTTTTCTGAGACACTTTGTCAATACAGGCCCAGGTAACGGTTTTACTAAGAACACTTAATAAATGAATAAGATAATGTTATTATTGTACTCTCTCAGTAAGGGATAAGAAACTGTGTTTAGGAAAATAGTAAAAAGTCAATGTTGTTGAAAATGATATTCTATTACGCTATTATTATTCTGTAACTTTTCAAAGAAGCCCAGAAGCTGACTTAGTTTCAACATATAAATCACTTCAAAGTTCTCACAGAAAGGAAATAACTTTGATAATACAGTATTCGTGTAAAACGTGCAGTTTTTACATCTTACTCAGTGATACCTTAGTTGAGTTGGTAATATGGCGTCTCTTTAGTTCCCACAATCCACCAGTGTTATAAGACGCCATGGACGGACAGTACCGGCTCCATTGGTTTAGCAAGACTTTTATTTAGTGAATAAACCAGTGAAATAGAGGAGGGATTGTGTGCCTTTGGGGTTTCTCAAAATGATATTCACCCTCTCTGCCAAACCATAAACTGCTCACCCATAATCCTTTTCCAAACCCAAACTACAGCCCAAAATGCAACCCTCGGAGCCAGAAGCCTTTCTCTCGCTCTGTCTCTGTGTTATTATGATGTTACAGTCTATGGTGGCGGTTACACGGTACTCACTCCCAGTCAAACTCCCCTTCACATTTCCTAATGTCAAAAGATAATCATGACATAGCATAAAAATGCTACGATTTAATGAGTGTCACAGTGGACTATATTCATAACAAACAAAGAACAAAACTAATGTTTGTCGGGTTGTGGTGTGGTTTTAAAAGGAGGCGACACAAACACAGACAGACTTCATATTAGTTTGAGGTTGGGTTACATAACCAAATGTTGCCAGGGTATTTCTCTTGGATCGGTTGATGTAAACGCTTACTGAAGACGTTTGCCAATATTCGAAACAGACTGACTGACACGCGCACACACGCGCACGCACACACGCGCACGCGCGCACACACACACACACACACACACACACACACACACACACACACACACACACACCAGGCTTTTGGACTGGAGTGCCCACTCACTGATCGCTGCAATACATACACTTCCTAATTGAGTGAGTTATACAGTACTGCAGGACAAAGGGGACACTGTGTCTGGTGTGTGTGTGTGTGTGTGTGTGTGTGTGTGTGTGTGTGTTTGTGTGTGTGTGTGTGTGTGTGTGTGTGTGTGTGTGTGTGTGTGTGTGTGTGTGTGTGTGTGTGTGTGTGTGTGTGTGTGTGTGTGTGTGTGTCTGGTGTGTGTGTGTGTGTGTGTGTGTGTGTGTGTGTGTGTGTGTGTGTGTGTGTGTGTGTGTGTGTGTGTGTGTCTGGTGTGTAGGAGAAAAGCCCTTGTGCTTTCATTCTACATTATTTTACAAATCTACCATACCGGTTAGAGTCTGAGGGAGAGATTTGAACATACTGTACACATGCTATGGTTGTCCAGCTTTTACCATGAGAGAAAGAGGGACAGAAAGAGGGAGAGAGAGGGATAGAAAATGAGAGAGGTAGAGAGAGAGAGAGCAATGGAGTAGGAGAGGGATAGGAAGAGAGAGAGATCAAATCTAACCTTAAAATGTCCCTCTCTCTTTCCTTCCATTCAAATAAAATCCAATTGTATTTGTCACATGCTTTGTAAACAACAGGTGTAGACTAACAATGAAATGCCATGTCCCAACAACGCAGAGAGAACAAAATATGGAATATTAGAAATATAGTAACATGACACATTGAGTAACGATAACTTGGCTAACAGGGTACCAGTACCGAGTCCATGTGCAGGGCTACGAGGTAATTGAGAAAGATATGGGTTAGGGTTTGGCCGGGGTAGGCCGTCATTGTAAATAAGAATTTGTTCTTAACTGACTTGCCTAGTTAAATAAAGGTAAAATTTTAAAAAAAGTTTTAAAAAGTATATTTAACTACAGTAACTATTTAGCAGTCTTATGGCTTTGGGTAGAAGCTGTTCAGGGTCCTGTTGGTTCCAGACTTGGTGCATCGGTTCTGCTTTCCATACGGTAGGAGAGGGAACAGTCTATGACTTTGGTGGCTGGAGTCTTTGACAATTTTTAAGGCCTTCCTCTGACACCGCCTGGTATAGAGGTCCTGGATGACATGGAGCTCGGCCCCAGTGATGGACCCTCTGTAGCGCCTTGCGGTCGGATGCCAAGAGGTTGTCATAGAAAGCCGTGATGCAGCCAGTCAAGGTGCTCTCAATGGTGCAGCTGTAGGACTTTCTGAGGATTTGAGGATCATGGCAAATCTTTTCAGCCCCCTGAGGGGGAAGAGGCGTAGTTGTGCCCTCTTCACGACTGTGTTGGTTTGTGTGGACCATGTTAAGTTCTCAGTGATGTGGTCACAGAGGAACTTTAAGTTCTCGACCTGATCCACTACAGGCCCGTCGATGTGGATGGGGGCGTGCTCGGCTCTCTGTATCCTATAGTCCACCATCAGCTCCTTTGTCTTTCTGACATTGAGGGAGAGGTTGTTGTCCTGGTACCACACAGCCAGGTCTCTGACCTCCTCCCTATAGGCTGTCTCATCAGCTCCTCTGTCTTGCTGACATTGAGGGAGAGGTTGTTGACCTGGTACCACACAGCCAGGTCTCTGACCTCCTCCCTATAGGCTGTCTCATCGTTGTCGGTGATCAGGCCTACCACTGTTGTGTCGTCAGCAAACTTAATGATGGTGTTGGAGTTGTGTTTGGCCATGCGGTCGTGGGTGAACAGGGAGTACAGGAGGGGACTAAGCACGCACCCCTGAGGGGCCCCAGTGTTGAGGGTCAGCATGGCGGATGTGTTGTTGCCTACCCTTACCACCTGGGGGCGGCCCGTCAGGAAGTCCAGGATCCAGTTTCAGAGGGAGGTGTTTAGTCTCAGGATCCTTAGCTTATTGATGAGCTTAGAGGGCACTATGGTGTGGAATGCTGAGCTGTAGTCAATGAATAACATTCTCGCATAGGTGTTCCTTTTGTCCAGGTGGGAAACGGCAGTGTGGAGTGTAATAGAGATAGCGTCATCTGTGGATCTGTTGGGGCGTTATGCAAATTGGAGTGGGTCTAGGGTGTCTGGCATGATGGTGTTGATGAGAGCCATGACCAGCCTTTCAAAGCATTTCATGGCTACAGATGTGAGTGCTACAGGGCGATGGTCCTTGAGACAAGTTGCCTTGGCGTTCTTGGGCACAGGGACTATGGTGGTCTGCTTGAAACACGTAGGTATTACAGACTGGGTCAGGGAGAGGTTGAAATGTCAGTGAAGACACTTACCAGCTGGTCAGCGCATAGGGAGGATCGAGAGAGCGAGGGAGAGAGAGGGAAGAGAGACAGAGAGCGAGGGAGAGAGAGGGAAGAGAGACAGAGAGCGAGGGAGAGAGAGGGAAGAGAGACAGAGAGCGAGGGAGAGAGAGGGAAGAGAGACAGAGAGCGAGGGATAGAGAGGGAAGAGAGAGAGAGCGAGGGAGAGAGAGGGAAGAGAGACAGAGAGCGAGGGAGAGAGAGGGAAGAGAGACAGAGAGCGAGGGAGAGAGAGGGAAGAGGGAGGGAGAGTAAAAAGTGGATAAGATGTGGTGTGACCCAGATGTGGAATTAAGATTGTGAGTGAGGGAGGGAAAGTAGAGAGAGAAAGAAAGATAGAAAGAAAGAAAGAAAAATAAAGAAAAAGGAAGGAAGGAACGAAGGAAAGAAAGAGAGACAGATGGGGTTTAAGATTGTGTGTAAGAGGGTTTGAAAGGTGAGAGGAAGGGGATGGAATGAAAAAGAGGAGAGAAGGATGGAGAAAAAAAGAGGGAGAGCGGGGAAACCCCAGCTAAAGCCAGATTAACTCTCCGCTGGGTCTCTAGCTGAAATCTGAAAGGGTCAGGGTTCTACAGGCCATGTATGACCTGCTATAAGTCTCTGCCGCCAGACAACTGATCTAGGATCAGATTACCCTTAGCCCCAATCCTAACTGCAACCATTAGTGGCTGAGGACAGATCTGACCCCAGATCAACGGTTAGGAGAAAAAGTCAACCTCATATTATAAGCCGAGTAGCTACTGTTCTGGCTTTACTGTGGGGTTTCATCAGTGACTAAGCTAGATTGCTTAGTCAACTGCTGTAACAAGTCTGTGTACGCTACCGATTTGATTTGATTGTCCCATGTAATCCTGAACACTGTAGCCTGAATCCCAGCTCTATTTCAGTGATGACCTGAAATGAAGGTGTAACACAGAACATCTACAGGTAACTGCCTAAAAAATGGAAACACTTGAGTAAATTAGTTATACAAAGTATATTGAAAGCAGGTGCTTCCACACAGGTGTGGATCCTGAGTTAATGAAGCAATTAACATCCCATCATGCTCAGGGTCAGGTTTAAAAATGCTGGGCAGGCCATTATTTTGTGCATTATTTTGGCTACCATGCCTATGGCTCGAGTGGTCACTGAATGGTTTGATGAGCATGAAAATGCATCCAATTAAACACTTATGGGGGATTCTGGAGCGGTGCCTGAGGCAGCGTTTTCCACCCACATCAACAAAACACCAAATCATGGAATTTCTTGTGGAAGAATGGTGTCACATTCCTCCAATAGAGTTCTAGACTCTGGTAGAATCTATGCCAAGTTGCATAAATCTGTTCTGTCTCGTGGTGCCCAACGCCCTATTAAGCCACTTTATGTTGCCGTTTCCTTTATTTATACAGTGCTTTTTAAGTATGTGTAGGTGATCCCTACAAAAATTGAACCCAAGACCTTAGTATTTTTGGGGGGTTGTATCATTTGATTTACACAACATGCCTACTACTTTGAAGATGCAAAATATTTTTTATTGTGAAACAAACAAGAAATAAGACAAAAATACTAAAAACTTGAGCGTGCGTAACTATTCACCCCCCCAAAGTCAATACTTTGTAGAGCCACCTTTTGCAGCAATTACAGCTGCAAGTCTCTTGGGGTATGTCTCTATAAGCTTGGCACATCTAGCCACTGGGATTTTTGCCCATTCTTCAAGGCAAAACTGCTCCAGCTCCTTCAAGTTGGATGGGTTCCGCTGGTGTACAGCAATCTTTAAGTCATACCACAGATTCTCAATTCGATTGAGGTCTGGGCTTTGACTAGGCCATTCCAAGACATTTAAATGTTTCCCCTTAAACCACTTGGGTATTGCTTTAGCAGTATGCTTAGGTTCAGTGTCCTGCTGGAAGGTGAACCTCTGTCCCATTCTCAAATCTCTGGAAGACTGAAACAGGTTTCCCTCAAGAATCTCCCTGTATCCATCATTCCTTCAATTCTGACCAGTTTCCCAGTCCCTGCCGATGAAAAACATCCCCACAGCATGATGCTGCCACCACCATGCTTCACTGTGGGGATGGTGTTCTCGGGGTGATGAGAGGTGTTGGGTTTGCGCCAGACATAACATTTTCCTTGATGGCCAAAAAGCTACATTTTAGTCTCATCTGACCAGAGTACCTTCTTGCATATGTTTGGGGAGTCTCCCACATGCCTTTTGGCGAACACCAAACGTGTTTGCTTATTTTTTTCTTTAAGCAATGGGTTTTTCTAGCCACTCTTCTGTAAAGCCCAACTCTGTGGAGTGTACGGTTTAAAGTGGTCCTATGGACAGATACTCCAATCTCCGCTGTGGAGCTTTGCAGCTCCTTCAGGGTTATCTTTGGTCTCTTTGTTGCCTCTGATTAATGCCCTCCTGGTCCGTGAGTTTTGGTGGGTGGCCCTCTCTTGGCAGGTTTGTTGTGGTCCCATATTCTTTCCATTTTTTAATAATGGATTTAATGGTGCTCCGTGGGATGTTCAAAGTTTCAGATATTTTTTTATAACCCAACCCTGATCTGTACTTCTCCACAACTTTTACCCTGACCTGTTTGGAAAGCTCCTTGGTCTTCATGGTGCCGCTTCCTTAGTGGTGTTGCAGACTCAGGGGCCTTTCAGAACAGGTGTATATATACTGAGATCATGTGACAGATCATGTGACACTTAGATTGCACACAGGTGGACTTTATTTAACTAATTATGTGACTTCTGAAGGTAATTGGTTGCACCAGATCTTATTTAGGGGCTTCATAGCAAAGAGGGTGAAGACATATGCACGCACCACTTTTCATTTATTTTCATTTTTTTTCTTTTAAACAAGTATTTTTTTCCATTTCACTTCACCAATTTGGGCTACGTTGTGTATGTCCATTACATGAAATCCAAAGAAAAATCCATTCAAATGACAGGTTATAATGCAACAAAATAGGAAAAACGCCAAGGGGATGAATACTTTTGCAAGGCACGGTATAAAACAGTTTTCCTTAAAATATACTTTTTTAAAAGTTCTAATGTTGCTGTCCCCACTACAACAAAATAATACTGAAATACATTTCATTTTGTCCTTGAAACATTGAATTGAAATACAGTAGAATTCCATTCCTTCCTCTGCTCCTACTGGGGCGTGTCAATATGGCCAGCCTCTCATTGGTCAATACATAGCATCAGTACTTCAGGGTTTATATGCATCATTGGTTGTATGTTTTGTCTTTGTGTATCGACAGCCTCCATAGCCATGCACTGTCCAAATATGGCCTATGTCCAACTAATAGAAGGATATTTTATCGAGCCCAGGATCAGACGACGATAGAAATGGTGATATCATTACATCTAAGCATTAATACACGAGACAGAAATAGATAAAAATGTAAGATAATAAATAATGGAATCCAAACAAGTCATAACGGCGTCATTACAAAGTGCTTTAGGTGTTGATTCACATCCAGGAAATTGGAATGTTCTGAAAACATGTTCTGGAATCACAGCTTCCATTTATATTACAAAGAAAACACTTAGCTTTTCAATCTGCAAGACCATGGGACAAGACCATGACCAAAGAAGCCATAATACCACAAGACCAACACATCAAGACCACATGACCACATGACCACATCACCACATCACCACAACATCATGAATTGAGCAAACAATATCACTTACAGCACCCTGTTCTGTCTTAACCAATCAAAAGAAGCTGTTGTCCACTACCTCAGTGACTCAGCCCTTAGGGTCAGGGTAAAGGTCAGGGTTGAGTGTTAGGGATGTCAACTTGGGTTGAGAGGGGGAGTGAAGGAAGGAGAGAGAGAGACATCCCCCCCATGCCCCCAATATCATGACATGAGAGCAACAGGTTTTCATAGTGTCTTCTCCCCTCTCTCTCCTCTCTCAGATTCCCCTCTCCTCTCCTCTCTCAGATTCTCCTCTCCTCTCTCAGATTCTCATCTCCTTTCCTCTCTTCTGCTCTCTTCTCTCCCCTCTCTTCTCTGTGCTCTCCCCTCTCCCCTTCTCTCCTCATCTCCTCCCCTCTCCTCTTCTCTCCTCATCTCCTCCCCTCTCCTCTTCTCTCCTCTCCTCCCCTCTCCTCTTCTCTCCTCTCCTCCCTCCCTACCCTCTCTCCTCTCCTCCCCTCTCTCTACCATGATTAAAAGTAAACAGGTCTTCTCCCCGTGTATCATACTGTGGTTCTTTATGTCTGATCATCTTACCAGATAAACACATCTACCTCCCACTGCCGGGTGATTCCCACTCACTCTCTCAATGTTCCCACCACCAGACACACCACTGGAATACCGCAGTATGTAACAGAAAGTGAATGGATGCTGCAGTATTATCAGAGACGGAAGAGGAAGCGGGATATCTCACTTGCTCCTTGTTTCTGATTCATGTACATTCAATGAACTAAGCAGACCAGACCCAGCTGCTAATGCATTGGTGCCTATGGGAGAGCCATCCCTTAAGCAGACCGGAACTGTGACCATTTCTTTCTATGTTAAACAGCCTCCGTGAGACATCTTCATTTATCTACTTATTTATCTATCTTTGGTAATATGCCTCATCCTAACCCACCATAACAAATCAACTCATCCTCTTTTGTTTACTCATTTCCTGTGTTTGCGTCTCTTCTTCTCCTTCTTCCTGCCTGGAGGGCCATGGTGAATAAATTGACTATATCCCATAAAGGATGTTTACCATTGGAAGAAATGGTCACAGTTCCATTCTACTTAAGGGATGGTTCTCCCATAGGCACCAGTTGTCATAGCAACTGGGTCTGGTCTACTTAGCTCATTGACTGTATATGAACCAGAAAAAAGAAGCCTATGAAATGTCTCGCTTCGTCTCTGGGCCAAAGGCAGGGAGACTCTATAAGGACACTGCTGACCTTCAAAACCACTAATCAAAATCTAAACTTGACCTTAACCAAACCTTTAACCCTTAACCCTGACCCTAACCCTAACCTTAAAGATGCAAATTCGTAACATATTGTATGAATTGGAAATCGTAATGTACAGACCAAAAGTATGTGGACATCTGCCCGTTAAACATCTCATTCCAAAATCATGGGCATTGATATGGAGTTGGTCGCCCCTTTGCTGCTATAACAGCCTCCACTCTTCTGGGAAGACTTCCACTAGATGCTGGAACATTGCTTTGGGGACTTGCTTCCATTCAGCCACAAGAGTTTTAGTGAGGTTGGGCACTGATGTTGGGTGATTAGGCCTGGCTTGCAGTCGGCCCAAATTCATCCCAAAGGTTTTCAATGGGGTTGAGGTCAGGGCTCTGTGCAGGACAGTCAAGTTCTTCCACACCGATCTCAACAAACCATTTCTGTATGGACCTCGCTTTGTGCACGGGGGCATAGTTATGCTGAAACAGGAAAGTGCCTTCCGCAAACTGTTGCCACAAAGTTGGAAGCACATAATCATCTAGAATGTCATTGTATGCTGTAGCGTTCCCTTCACTGCAACTAAGGGGCCTAGACCGAACCATGAAAAACAGTCCCAGACCATTATTTCTTCTCCACCAAACTTTACAGTAGGAACTATGCATTCGTGCAGGTAGTGTTCTCCTGGCATCCGCCAAACCCAGATTCGTCCGCCGGACTGCCAGATGGTGTTCTCACTCCAATGGCAGCGAGCTTTACACAACTCCAGCTGGCGCTTGGCATTGCGCATGGTGATCTTAGACTTGTGTTTAAGCTTACTCCAAGACACAATAGGAAGCAGCAGGGTTTGGGCCTGGAGAAAGATGGGTAGTGGGGAGTGAGAGAAGAGGAGAGGAGGGTGGAGGAGGTGGAGGAGGTGGATGAGAGGAGGAGGGGTTGTTCAAAGAGTCACAGAAGGACCCTCAGGGGAATTGCTGCTTGATCGCTATCAAATGAACCCCCCCCCCCTCACTCCTCCCCAACCCAACCCCCATTACCCTTACCCACCTCTACCCCACTCTCCCTCCCTGATTACTATTATTCAGCGTCCTTAAAGCTTTTAAAGCCCTTTAACCTCCTGACTGCCCCCCCCACACTATAAGAAGCCTTCCTGCTGTCATCTATAGTCAC